>NC_091984.1:159457842-159757842 GCF_044704955.1 Pristiophorus japonicus
AGGTAGGCTGTGTGTGGCAAACATGGCCCGCAGGCTTTCAGTAGTGGCAGCGGATGTGCTAGCCGACATTATCTCACATTCAATCCACTTGGAGTACGCATCTACAACCACAAGAAACTTTTTACCCAAGAAAGGGCCTGAATAGTTGACGTGTTACCCTAGACCACGGTTTGGAGGGCCAAGACCATAAACTTAGCGGCGCCTCCCTGGATACATTGCTTAACTACGAGCATGTATTCCATCTGTGAACGCAGGACTCGTAAGTCCGCATCGATACTGGGCCACCACACGTGGGATCTGGCTATCGCTTTCATCATTATAATGCCTGGATGGGTACTGTGGAGGTCATTGATGAAGGTGTCTCTGCCCTTCTTGGGGACCACTGCTCGATTGCCCCACAGAAGGCAGTCTGCCTGTGCAGATTTTTCATCTTTGCGCTGCTGGAATGGCTTTATCTCTTCCTGCATTTCCACTGGGACACTGGACCAGCTCCCGTGAAGCACACAGCTTTTGACTAGAGATAATGGGCCCAAGTTTCCACATGATTCGCGCCTGATTTTTAGGAGCAACTGGTGGAGAACGGACTATTTTAGAAATCGCAATTCTCCACATTTTTTTTTTCTGCAGTTCTAGTCAGGTAGAACAGTTCTAGTTTAGAACAGAATTTTTTCTTCAAAAGGGGGCGTGTCCGGCCACTGACTCCTGATTTGAAAGTTTCCACAGTGAAAATGTACTCCAAACTAAAGTAGAATGGAGCCAGTGAAGATTTTTGTAGAATTGAAAAAACCTGTTCAACACATTAAAAAATCAGGCGCAGGTTACAAATTAGGCGTCCAGAATGAGGTGGGGGGGGAGGGGGGGGAAAAGGGAACTCATTAAATTCGACAATAAATCCTTATTTATACTTCTACAAATATTATACAAATAAATCAACCTGAATAAACATTTATAAGCCAAGAAAAGATTAAATAAACCATCTTCCTACCTGTGTGAAAGTGCTTCAGCCAGGGAGAATTCTGCAGCCGTTCGTGCCGCTGAGCGGGAGGGAGAAAGCCGTTCGTGTCACTGAGCGGGAGGGAGAGAGAGAGAGAGAGAGAGGGGGGGGAAGGGAGAGGGAGAGGGAGAGGGAGAGGGAGAGGGAGAGGGAGAGGTCGGGGTCGGATCGGATCCAGTCCGGGAGTCGGGTCCAGTGAGGGGGGGGTAGGGTCGGGGAACAGGAGCGCCAGTCGGGGGAGTGGGGGAGCGGGTCTCGGGTCGGGGCGGGGGGGGGGGGGGGGGTGAGCGGGTGTCGGGTCGGGTCTGGTCGGTGGGGGGGTGGAGCGGGTGTCGGATCTTGTTGGGGGTGGGGAGCAGGAGCTGGCCGTGGGAGGAGCCCCAGTGAGGCCATTGGGCCAGGGCTAGGGGCTGCGTGTTTCGGGCCCCTCCCACACAGTTTGGCGCCTGGAGCTACTGCACTTGCGTGCCAACTGTAGCGCGCATGTGCAGAGGTCCCGGCACTGTTTTCAGCGCCGGGACCTGGCTCTGCCCCCCACAGCTCGTGCTGGCTGCGCCGAGGGCCAGAGGACCTGTAAGTAGGTGGAGAATACCGAGGATTTTTTTGGGCGCCGTTTTAGGCGCGAAAAACGGGCGCCCAGCTCGGAGGGGCGCCCGTTTTTTTTCTTGTGAAAACTTGGGCCCAATAAGGGGTCCTGGCTTGTCCAGGTTTTGATCTGGGCAGTGACGGGCGATTGCTCACTCTCAAATGCTTCCATAACCATGGCTAGATCTGCGGGCTGCCACATTTCCACCCCCGTGGTGGGCAATGACAGCCTACTGAGAGTATCAGCGCAGTATTCTGTACCTGGCCTGTGGCGGATGGCATAGTTATATGCGACAGCGTGAGCGCACATCTCTGGATGCAGGCCAATGCGTTGGTATTTATCCCTTTACTCTCGGAGAACAGGGATATAAGTGGCTTATGGTCAGTTTCCAATTCGAATTTTAGCCCAAACAGGTATTGATGCATTTTCTTTACCCCATAGACACTAACGCTTCTTTCTCAATCGTGCTGTAGGCTCTCTCAGCCTGAGACAGACTCCTGGATGCATAAGCAGCCAGTTGCAGTTTCCTGAAATCATTAGCTTGTTGCAATACACACCCGACACCATATGACGACGCATCACATGCTAGTACCAAATGCTTACATGGATCATACAACATAAGCAATTTGTTTGAGCATAACAATTTTCTCGCTTTTACAAAGGCATTTTCTTGGCTTTTGCCCAAACCTATTCGTCCCCTTTTCATAGTAAGACATGTAGTGGTTCTAGCAGTGTGCTGAGATCCGGTAAGAAGTTACCAAAGTAGTTCAGGAGTCCCAGAAACGACCGCAGCTCCATCACGTTCTGTGGCCTCGGTGCGTTCTCGATTGCCTCCGTCTTCGCATTGCTGGGCCTGATGCCGTCCGCCGCAATCCTGCTTCCCAGGAACTCCACTTCAGGCGCAAGAAAGCGCACTTTAAGCATTTTAACCTGAGACCCATGCGGTTGAATTGACTGTGTTCCGACCTGTGACCAGGATGTCGTCCTGGAAGACCACGGTGAGCTGGACCGACTTCAGTAAGCTTTCCATGTTTCTCTGGAATATAGCCACCGCCGATCGGATTCCAAACGGGCATCTGTTATAAACAAAAATACCTTTGTGAGTGTTGATGCAGGTGAGGGCCTTCGATGATTCCTGCAGTTCCTGCGTCATGTAGGCTGAAGTCAGATCCAGCTTCGTGAACGTCTTTCCTGCTGCCAGCGTTGCAAAGAGGTTGTCGGCCTTTGGTAGTGGGTATTGGTCCTGCAGGAAGAAATGATTAATAGTTACTTTGTAACCGCAACAGATTCTGACGGTGCCGCCTCCCTTGAGGATACTCGTTGAACTCGATCGGGGAAATGATGCCCTCTCTTTGCAGACAGTCTAGCTCGATCTCTACCCTTTCTCTCATCATGTACTGTACTGCTCTCCCCTTGTGATGGATGGGTCGTGCCTCTGGAATTAGGTGGATCTGCACTTTTGCTCCTTGGAATTTCCAGATGCCTGGTTCGAACAGCGAAGGAAATTTGTTTAAGACCTGGGGACACGAAGTGTCGTCAGTGGGAGACCTTTATGGTAGCACTGCCGATTACAGGAATCAGTTCTTTCATGTAAGTTCTTAGTTTTGTGCGAACTGGAGTTAAGACTGGCCTTGAGGCCTTGTTGCACCACAACCTTTCGAAAGTCTTTTTGCCCATGATGGACTGGCTCGCGCCCGTGTCCAGCTCCATTGACATCAGGAGTCCATTTAGTTCAACGTTCAGCATTATCGGGGGTCAATTCGTGGTGAATGTGTGCACCCCATGTACCTCTGCCTCCTCGATCTGAGGCTCTGGTTTGCTGTGATCCTCCGTGGATCTGTCCTCCTCTGCAACATGGTGGTTTTCAGGTTTAACAGGCTTTGCAGCTCGCCTGCACACTTGTTGGAGGTGGCCCATTGTTCCACAGCCCTTGCAAATGTACTCTTTGAATCGGCATGAATGGAAACTATGATCACTCCCACAGCGCAAACAAGGTGTTAATGGCCTTGCATTCATCACCCTTGATGGTGGACTCAGACATCTGTGGACGTGAAGCTGCAGGTATGTGTGACCTGCCCTGTACGGTACGATTCGAAAACAACATCACTTTGTTCACAGTACTTGTAGCAGCACTTGTGTGCTGAGAGATTTGGTTTGTATTGTCACCAGTGGCAATGAACGACTGGGCCATCGCGATGGCCTTACTCAAGGTTGGGGTCTCTACAGTCAAAAGTTTGCGAAGTATGGTTTCGTGGCCAATGCCAAGTACGAACATGTCTCTGAGCATGTGCTCCAAATGTCCTTCAAATTCGCAATGTCCTGCAAGGCGTCTTAGCTCGGCAACATAACTCGCCACTTCCTGGCCTTCAGACCTTTTGTAGATGTAGAACCGGTACCTCGCCATCAGAACGCTTTCCTTCGGGTTCAAATGCTCTCGGACCAGTGTGCACAAATCATCGTACGATTTCTCCGTAGGTTTCACTGGAGTGAGCAGATTCTTCTTCAGACCATACTTTGGTGCCCCACAGACGGTGAGGAGGATCGCCCTTCGTTTGGCAGCGCTCTCTTCCTCATCTAGCTCGTTGGCCACAAAGTATTGGTCGATTGGTCGAGTCGCTCCACAAATGTTTCCCAATCACCTGAGAATTTCTCCAGGATGCCCACTGTTCTCTACATCTTTGGGTTCGCAATCTGAATCTCGTCACCAGTTGTTGTGTATGGAGAAAGAGTCAGACTGAACATTGAGCTCAAAGTAAAGTGTGACCTTAGTCTTTTATTGCAGGTCTCCAGAGTGCCTCTCCAGCCTATGAAGCCTCCTTAAATACCTGTGCTCCGAATGGATTATGGGATCCCTTGGGACTCCAGGGGATGAGTCCTCTGGCAGCTGTACAGAGTATATACAAGTTTATATGTATAACAGAAACAAACGCTGAGAAAAAGTTGCTCTCACCTGAACAAAACCCAGCGCTATGGACGCCATGTTGTAAATTGGAGGAGTTTTCATAAAAAAGACTTCAACTTCTGGGGCGTTTTGATGTAATCTGGAGTTATTTTAAGGTGATTTGAACATCTTATCATACTGTGAATGAATTGAATTTATTTTATTGGTTTTAGTCGGTAAATTTATTGTTTGTGAACAATAGGTCTAATACTGATAGTTATTGTAATGGGGCCTGTAATTTCTCAGCCTGTCTTGATGACTACGCATATGCTGCAGACTAGAGATGGCAGAAGGTTTATTGATGAGCAAAGAGGTGGCAGACTGAGGAGGAGAAGGACGAGAACATACACCCGATGCACTTACCGGGAGAAGCGGTCTTATCTGAGAAAATGCTCAACAATGTTAGGTAAAATAAAATAAATTAAAAATGTGTATTAAGTCAAACTAAGAACTGTACAAAACACCCCACCCCACCACAAAATTAAAACCTTTAAACCTATTATATTTTTAACACTTCAAACATAGAATGCAAAAAAACAAGGTATCCCCTTCCCCCTTCCCCTAAACATCCTAACAGAATAGCAACAACACCATCAAAATACTGTCACAAATACAACTCCTGCGTCCATGCACCTCACTTTCCTACCAGCCTTCTCCCCACCTCTACCCCTTCCCCTCCCGACACCAAGCCACCTTGCCGAAGTGCTCCTCAGGCGCTGCTTCATTGGGGGGGAATGACAGCAGATCTGCTGGTTGGCCGGATACTGGAGAGGATGGTTCCGAGGAGGGAACGGCCTCCTAGCCAGAAGCAAGAGCTTCCTCCTGGCTCGCATGTGTTGTTGGCAATGGAGGTGCAGCATCTTGGGGTTCAGTGCCGTGTTCCGGGATCACTGGTAGCCCTGTGACACCAACGTTCCTAGCTATCGCCTCCGCTATCCGTGGCACGTACTCTGTCATGGTGGCCAGCTGTTGGGATATGCCATCCATTGTCTGAAGGATCTGCTGACCTATTTCAACACTCTTGGACAAATTAACGATGTCCCCGCTTAGATATGCCGCTCATGGAGCAGTCCTGCTGCGTCAGACCAACCTCCACAGGGTCGGCGCCGGCATGGGGACACTTGGGGTGCCCTGTGGAAAAGTGCTTTGGCCCGCTACCTCCACAGTGGAGGAGGACATGGCCGCAGGAACACTAAATGTCATCGGGATTGTAGAGATGATGGAGCTTGTCACTGTCATCAGTGGAGAAGGCACCCTGCAGCTCCACGGGTGAGATTCGGGGCTCCTCACCACCAGAATGACGATCCCCTGCCAAGGCCGCCGCTGAATCTGCACCTTGCCTCGGTGGTGTTGCCTGTGACTGCGCTGTTGGCTGAGCTACGAAACATAAATTAGGTTATTAGAGGAGAAAGAGGTGCTAGGGTCACAGGGTGATTCAAACACTACACACAGCATATGCACGACAAAAGCACTACCGCTATCAAAATGATCACAGACATCACATTTCATGAGCATAACCAAATTCTACATTACAATGATTTTCATGAGCCCATCATTAATTAGATAACACTTTCATCTATCATATTGTTCGGAAATGAGTGGGTGTGGCATCTATTGACTTTACATCACGCAATGGTGTATACTTTACTCACGTGGCATCACATCAGTTTTGCTGCTGCCTGTGTGGCCGACTGGGGGTGGCTCCCCACTAGTGCCAGCGCTCACTCTTCAAGGTCAGTCAGCTCACTGGTGACTGGTGGGCCACCACCGTGCGCCGCTGCTCAGCCCTATTCTTCGAAAACTCCTTCTGCAAAAGGTAACAACAGGACGACATGGCATAAGATCATTGCGTAAGATCATTGCTAGGTACTGTCAGAGAAACTGATACAACACATAACCGACAGATGTTATAATTATTATTATTAATAACCTAAAGACGTACACCGTAAACGTAGGCTTTGAGTTATTAAACATTCCCGGTCTAAGTGCCATACATCAGATCTGAATTTACTCACACATTACACTTACAATTCCAATTATATAAATATATAAGTAAAGGTAAATAAATGTACTGGTCTGGTGGATCCGACAAGGTCGTTCCAGCGCTTGCGGCATTGGTTGCCCTCACGCACCTTGTGCCTCATTGACGAGGCCATCTCAGCTATGGAGGCCCAGATTTTCTGGTAAACCTTTGGGGTGGGCTTCCCTGGCCCACCCCAGGTCAATTGACTCCAGCGTGACTCCACCTCCTGCAGGAGGGCGGCATTTGCCTCGTCGGAGAATCTCTTTGCTCATTTTCGTCCTCCCAATTTGACTTCCTCTCCAACTTCACTGCTCTCACCAGCCTCCTCCCTCTCCACATCATGCTGTCTCGCCTCCTCCATGCCTTCCATGTAAATAATTGTTTTCCCAAAAAATTTCAATGTAAACAAACTAAATTGTGCTCTCAATTCTTCGTACTCCTCCAAAATATCTTTCCTACCTCCCACAACAAACAACCAGACAATACACCCACACATGCTTTCACTTCCTCTCTGTTCTCTCTTCTCTTCTGCGCATGTATTGATGACCCCGACCTCCTGAAATGAGGGAAACGACCGTTGCCATGGCATTGCTATGGACGCAGACATTTTACGGCAGAAGAAAAAAAACTGACTGCTAACGTCCATTTCACATTGCTCCCGCTAGCGCCCATTTTATAAAGTGGAAAGTTGGGGTTTTGAAAATGGGCGATAATCCGGCGATGTCAAAACCCATAATAAACGCCAAGGCTGGAAATAATGCCCATTTTTGGGCGATCTGCACAATAATGGAAAGTCTAGACCATAGTTGTAGTTCCAAAAAACCTCTAAAATAGGTATACAAACAACAGTGTTATAAAAATAAATGTAAAAACAAAATGACACAAAGGAACTGGTTAAAGGTGGATCTTCCTTTTCACCCCCTCAGGTCAAGCACTCAAAGCAAACTCATCCTAATGGACCAAAAATTCCATGGGTCCATTGCTATGAATTCAAAGAGTACAGTGAAACTATCACATGGCATGTGCGAGAACACTTCAGACCAGCGGAACAGGCTGTGTGGTAGATTGCACACAGCTCGAATTGACGGGGAATCTAGGGAGAGCAATCACTGCCCAGTTTCCTGGCTCTGGGATTCCCAGGATGCCAGGACTGATCCTGTTGTTAGTGAACATCAATTGAACAAGGCCACCATTTAACACAACAAATAATGCAGCACTGAGGCGTGACAGAAAATCCATAAAAAGACTTATTTTAATAATGGAGTGCTTCATTATTTTCCCCGTTATGTCTGTAATATTTACTCTCATACCCACTTTGACTTTTGCACATGGGATCGAGGGTTTTCTCACCATTAAACAGGATGAGAAGTGCTGGGTAAATATCTGGTTAGGAACGGGATTGAGAGTTACAGAGACATAAGAACATAAGAATTTGGAACAGGAGTAGGCCATCGAGCTCCTCGAGTCTGCTCTGCCATTCAATAAGATCATGGCTGATCTGGCCGTGGACTCAGCTCCACTTACCCGCCCGCTCCCCAAAACCCTTAATTCCCTTATTGGTTAAAAATATATCTATCTGTGACTTGAATACATTCAATAAGCTAGCCTCAACTGCTTCCTTGGGCAGAGAATTCCACAGATTCACAACCCTCTGGGAGAAGAAATTCCTTCTCAACTCGGTTTTCAATTGGCTCCCCCATATTTTGAGGCTGTGCCCCCTAGTTCTAGTCTCCCCGACCAGTGGAAACAACCCCTCCGCCTTTATCTTGTCTATCCCTTTCATTATTTTAAATGTTTCTATAAGATCACCTCTCATCCTTCTGAACTCCAACGAGTAAAGACCCAGTCTACTCAATCTATCATCATAAGGTATACCCCTCATCTCCGGAATCAGCCTAGTGAATCGTCTCTGTAACCCCTCCAAAGCTAGTATATCCTTCCTTAAGTAAGGTGACCAAAACTGCACGTAGTACTCCAGGTGCGACCTCACCAATACCCTATACAGTTGCAGCAGGACCTTCCTGCTTTTGTACTCCATCCCTCTCACAATGAAGGCCAACATGCCATTCGCCTTCCTGATTACCTGCTGCACCTGCAAACTAACTTTTTGGGATTCATGCACAAGGACCCCCAAGTAGACTGACTCAAATACCCCAGGAAACATGATGCTTGTGCTGCTGGGACTGACGAAATATTTTATTAGATGAGAAGCAATTAAACAGAGTTGAAAAACAAAGGGTTTATTGTTAATAACTGGAGATTTGTTCAACCGTCTTGAGGTTTGGGAGAAATATTGGAGAACGCTCGCTCAAGAGATTAGGTGTGATATAGAATCCACCATAGAGCAGATTGTGCACAATCTGTGCAACAATTTTATTTAATTCATTCTCTGGATGTGGGCGTCGCTGGCAAGGCCAGCATTTATTGCCCCTTGAGAAGGTGGTGGTGAGCCACCTTCTTGAACTGCTGCAGTCCGTGTGGTGAAGGTGCTTCCACAGTTCCAGGATTTTGACCCAGCAACGATGAAGGAACGGCTGATATATTTTCCAGTCAGGATGGTGTGTGACTGGGAGGGGAATGTGGAGGTGGTGGTGTTCCCATGTGCCTGCTGCCCTTATCCTTCTAGGTGGTAGAGGTCGCAGGTTTGAGAGATGCTGTCGAAGAAGCCTTGGCGAGTTGCTGCAGTGCATCTTGTAGATGGTACACACTGCAGCCATGGTGCGCCGGTGGTGGAGGGAGTGAATGTTTAAGGTGGTGGATGGAGTGCTGATCAAGCGGGCTGCTTTGTCCTGAATGGTGTCAAATTTCTTGAGAACTGTTGGAGCTGCACTCATCCAGGCAAGTGGAGAATGTTCCATCACACTCCTGACTTGTGCCTTGTAGATGGTGGAAAGGCTTTGGGGAGTCAGAAGGCGAGTCACTTGATTTCGCCTTTAATACTTTGTTATGTTCATAATAGGAGTTTAAAGATCACTTGCATGTCTAGAAGATCAAGTTAGATGTCCTGAAGTCAGTTTAACCATTCCATTGTAATCATTATTTTGTATTTTTTTTTAATAGGAAAGAGGTTAAACTTCAACAATAAAAGAAACAATGGCTGACACTCTGGATGTAACAGCACTTGGTAAGAAGCTTCGAGACCTCTGTCAGTCCAACAAGCCTGATCGCACACAAGTAGAAGGATTAATTAAAGACGGTGCATTGCTGAATTCCGACGCTGGTGGTGTAGCTTTATGTTTTGCTGCAAGTAAAGGTCATGAAGATATTGCTGAGTTGCTCTTGAAGAACAAAGCAAATGTTAACTATCAGACGGTGGATTCTGGTTGGACACCGCTCCTTAATGCTGTACAATCAGATCATGAAAACATTGTCCACTTACTGTTGAAACATGAGGCCGATCCACATCTCAGGAAAAGAAATGGAGCGACTCCTTTCATTATTGCTGCAATAGGTGGCAATGTGAGTTTGCTCCAGACGTTTCTATCCCTGGGTGCAGATGTCAACGAGACAGACGTCAATGGTTTTACTGCCTTTATGGAAGCAGCACAGTACGGTAACGAGGACGCATTACGCTTCCTCTTCGAGAAAAATGCTGATGTGAACAAGCACAGGGAAGTATGTGACACCAAAAAGAATCTGACTTTAGGCGGAAAGACTGCCCTGATGGATGCTGTGGTAAAAGGCCATGAGGACATTGTTAAGATCTTGTTGGGTAAAATGAATGCAGATGTTAATGCGGTCGACAACCTAGGCAGAACAGCATTAATTCATGCCTTGCAGAAAGACAGCCAGGCAATTGTGGAAACTCTGTTGTACCATGAGGCCGATGTTAACTCCATAAACAAAAATCAAAGCACACCTCTGAGTACCGCATTGACCAAGTCTCCCTTGAATATCCATGTGGTGGAAATGCTGATGAAACGTGGAGCGAATCTAAATGTTCCAGATAACGATGGGAAAACGCCATTGATTCTTGCAGTAGAAAAGAAGAACAAAGAGGTGGTTAAACTACTGCTGGAAGGGGCAAGTGTTGAAATCAATGCACAAGATAAGTCAGGGCGGACAGCCCTTCTGGCAGCAGTGGAAAGTAAAAATGCATTGTTGACTGAAATGTTGTGTAAGAAGGGAGCTGATGTATACTGTGAGGACAATCGTGGGAACACACCGTTATTGGTAGCCAGAAGAAACTATGACAATAAAACGAAAAAGGTGTTGATTGACTATGGGGCAGAGAAGATTAAACCGAATGTAAGAGCTCCTTCAAAATGGAAGGAGATTAGTGAACGCTGGCATGGAGCTCTGGAGAAACTGCAGAGAGTAGAACGTTCCCCCATTGGGAAAATGAAACTGTCCAGAATGGAGGATTTTAAGATTACAGGAAACAACACAACAGAAGTCTGCCTTGGTTTCTACGAAAATGACACTGAAGTGGCAGTGAAATGTCACAGGAGGTTCAGTGAAGAAGCCAAAAAGGAAAAGCAGTGCCTCACAGACCCAAAGATCAGGGAGAGTAATCTGTTCGTTAAACACGTGGCTTGTGTAGAGGATGAGTCTTGCCATTACATATGCCTGGATCTCTGCGAGTACAATCTCGAGGAATGTGTGGATCGATGGCCTGACACAATTCGAACGGAAGCCCCTGAAATAATGAAGCGGTTGGTTCTGGCTCTTCAGATTTTGCATGGAGCTAAATTTGCTCACCGGGATTTGCATCCAACAAATGTCCTCCGAGGTAATTTCTGTTGTATTTTCACATATTTAGGACTGTAACAAATTCTGAGGCGTCCCCAATTAAATTTTGCCTGGCTCAGATACTCCCAACTAATGATTAGAATAGCTAATAAGACTGCCTCTAGTTGTGCATCTCAACTATTTAATTCATTGCCTTTGGCTTGCTGAAATAATTGTGTAAAAAAAAAAAAGCACATGATCACCACCATTACCCATTGGATGGACAACTGACCGAGCCAAACAGCAGCTGAAGTTAATACTTGTGCAACCTGTAAACGTTCCTCAGTCCATTTCCTAATGCACTTTCATTTCTAGCTCTGATCTGGCTGGAATGAGCAACCTGACTTCACATTGGGTTAAGTGCCAAGCAACTTTACTTTGGGATATAGACAGAATTGCAGTAAGACTTCCTTACTCTTTGACCCAAACCCCCTTGCAATAAAGACCAACATACCATTTGCCTTCCTAATTGCTTGCTGTCTCTGTGTGTTAACTTTCAGTGACTTGTGTACAAGGATACCCAGGTCCCTCTAAATACCAACATTAACTCGTCTCTCACCTTCTAAAAAATATTCTGCTTTTCCATTCTTCCTACCAAAGTGGGTAATTTCATAGCTTCCACATTATACTCCATCTGCCACCTTCTTGTCCACTCACTTAAACTCTCTATATCCCTTTACAGCCTCTTTGCATCCTCCTTACAGCTTACTTTCCTACCTAGCTTTGTATCATCAGCAAACTCAGATATATTACACTCGGTCCCCTCATCTAAGTCATTGTTATATATTGTAAATAGCTGAGACCCCAGCACTGATCCTTGTAGTACTCCATTAGTTACTGCCTGCCAACCTGAAACTGACCCGTTTATTCCTATTCTTGTTTTCTGTCATAAGAACATAAGAAATAGGAGCAGGAGTAGGCCATATGGTCCCTCGAGTCTACTCCGACATTTAATAAGATCATGGCTGATCTGATCATGGACTCAGCTCCACTTCCCTGCCCGCTCCCCATAACCCTTTATTCCCTTATCTCTCAAAAATCTGTCTATCCCCGTCATTCAATGTCCCAGCCTCCACAGCTCTCTGGGGCACAGAATTCCACAGATTTACAACCCTCTGAGAGAAGAAATTCCTCCTCATCTCAGTTTTAAATGGGTGGCCCCTTAATCTGAGACTATGTCCCCTAGTTTTAGTTTCCCCTCTGAGTGGAAATATCCTCCCTGCATCCAACTTGTCGAGCCTTCTCATTATCTCTTATGTTTCGATACGATCACCTCATTCTTCTGAAATCCAATGAGTATAGGCCCAACCTATACAACATATCTTCATAAGTCAACCCCCTCATCTCCAGAATCAACCTAGTGAACCTTCTCTGAAATACGGAGACCAAAACTGCACACAGTACTCTAGGTGTGGCCTCACCAATAACCTGTACAGTTGTAGCAGGACTTCTCTGCTTTTATACTCTATCCCCCTTGCAATAAAGGCCAACATTCCATTTGCCTTCCTGATCACTTGCTGTACCTGCATACTCACTTTTTGTGTTTCATGCACAAGGACTCCCAGGTGACTCTGTACTGAAGCACTTTGCAATTTTTCTCCATTTAAATTATAATTTGCTTTTTTATTTTTTGTGCCAAAGTGGATAAGCTCACATTTTTCTACGTTATACTCCATCTGCCAAATGTTTGCCCACTCACTTAGCCTGTCTATATCCCTTTGCAGATTTTTTGTGTTCTCCTTACAATTTGCTTTCTCGCCCATCTTTGTATCATCAGCAAACTTGGCTACATTACACTCGGTCCCTTCATCAAAGTCATTAATATAGATTGTAAATAGTTGAGGACACAGCACCGATCCCTGCGACACCCCACTAATTACTGTTTGCCAACCGGAAAATGGCCCATTTTTCCCGACTCTCTGATTTCTGGTCGTTAGCCAATCCTCAATCCATGCTAATATATTACCCACAACCCCGTGAACTTTTATCTTGTGCAGTAACCTTTTATGTGGCACCTTATCGAATGTCTTCTGGAAATCCAAATACACCACATCCATAGGTGCCCCCTTACCACCCTGCTCGTTACATCCTCAAAGAACACCAGCAGATTTGTCAAACATGATTTCCCTTTCATAAAACCATGCTGACTTTGCTTGATTGAATCATGCTTTTCCAAATATCCTGCTACTGCTTCCTTAATAATGGACTCCAACATTTTCCCAACCACAGATGTTAAGCTAACTGGTCTATAGTTTCCTGCTTCTGTCTGCTTCCTTTTTTAAATCATCAAGAATCATCGGCAGTCCCTCAAAGCGAGGATGACTTGCTTCCACGCCAAAAAGGGAATAGTTCACAGGTGTTTCAATGAAGGACCTAATATTCCAGGACCCGAACTACATCCTGAAGGGTGGAAGATGCCTGTGCTTGGATTTTTTTAACGTGTGGTGGCCGTTGCACACCAGCCACCACACGGGCTTGACAGAGCTAGGTCTTGATCCAGTGGCAAAGATTACCCAGGACGACTGGAGACCAGGTCTACTGCACGAACCTAGTGCGCACACATATCGCAGTGTGGGCTAGCTGGTGCTGCCTCTGGGCCCTCGCCTCTTCTGGGCCCCAAACTCACGCCTCTCCTGGGCCCCGATCACATCCCTCTACAAACTCTTGCCACTCCTTCGCCGCTCCTGCTGTGCCTGCCCGCACTGCAATCAGCGACCTGGCTTCGCAGTCGTCGCTCTCCTGCAGCAGCACGTGCTGCTCCCTGCAGTGGTATGCTGCCGCATGCTGGTCTCTCTAATGGCCCTGGCCTGCTGATGGTTTTGCAGGCCGGGACCGCACCGATTTCCGGGCCGGGCCACCGCATGCTGCTGACTCACCTCTCTCTGCACCGATTGAGATTGTGTCGTTTCTCCATCAAATAACATTACTTCTGCCCCACACCAAAAGCTCGCATTCCTTCTCTTTCACAAACATCTCACAGAGCAAAACTTTTTTAAATAGGGGTGTTACATTTGCAGTTTCCCAGTCCACTGGGATCTCCTCCGAATCCAGGGAATTTTGGTAGATTACAACCAATGCATCCATTATCTCTGCAGCCCCCTCTTTGAGGACCCTAGGATATAAGCCATCAGGTCCAGGGGACTTGTCCATCTTTAGTCACATTAGTTTACCGAGTACTACTTCTTTAGTGATAGTGATTGCATTAAGTTCCTCCCTCCCTATAGCCCCTTGATTATCCACTATTAGGATGTTTTTCGTGTATTCTACCAGGAAGACCGATACAAAATATTTGTTCAACATCTCTGCCATTTCCCTGTTCTCCATTATTAATTCCCCAGTCTCATCCTCCAGGGGACCAACATTTACTTCAGCCACTCTTTTACTTTTTATCTACCGAAAGAAACTCTTACTGTCTGTTTTTATATTTCGTGCTAGTTTACTTTTATAATCTATCTTCCCTCTCTATCATTTTAGTCATTCTTTGCTGGCTTTTAAAGTTTCCCAATCCTCTGGCCTCCCACTAGTCTTGGCCACATTGTATGCCCTTGGTTTCAATTTGATACCATCCCTTATTTCCTTAGTTAGCCACGGATGGTTATCCCTTCTGCAGTCTTTCCTTCTCATTGGGATATATTTTTGTTGCGAGTTATGAAATATCTCCTGAAATGTCTGCCACTGCTCATCAACCGTCCCACTCTTTAATCTATTTTCCCAGTCAACTTTACCCAACTCTGTCCTCATACCTTTGTAGTCTCCTTTATTTAAGCTTAGGACACTGGTTAGAGATCCAACTTTGTCACCCACCAACTGAATTTGAAATTCAATCATGTTATGGTCACTCATTCCTAGCGGATTCTTTACTCTGAGATCGTTTATTAATCCTGTCTCATTACACAGTACCAGATCTAAGATAGCCTGCTCCCTGGTTGGTTCCGCAACGTACTGTTCAAAAAAACTATCCCGGATACACGCTATGAACTCTTCAAGGCTACCCTGGCTAATTTGCTTTGTCCAATCAATATGAAGGTTAAAATCGCCCATGATTATTGCCATTCCTTTTTTACAAGCCTCCATTATTTCTTGATTTTTACTCCGTCCAACAGTGTAGCTACTGTTAGGGGGCCTATAGACTACACCCACCAGTGACTTCTTCCCCTTATTATTCCTTATCTCCACCCAAACTGATTCAACATCTTGATCTTCTGAGCCAATATCGTTTCTCACTAACGCACTGATCTCATCCTTTATTAACAGAGCTACCCCACCTTCTTTTCATTTCTGTCTGTCCTTCCAAATTGTCAGATACCCCTAAATATTTAGTTCCCAGCCTTGGTCGCCTTGCAACCATGTCTCTGTAATGGCTATCAGATCAGACCCATTTGTATCTATTTGTGCCGTCAACTCATCTATTTTGTTATGAATGCTGCGTGCATTCAGAAAAAGAGCTTTTAAATTTGTTTTAAGTAAGAGGGAACCTTGGTTGACAGTAACCCCAAAATAAACTCGCTAATTTCACTATGGCTAGTGGATGGGAAGGCCCTTTTTTTAATGAGGTCTTCCTCATGGCCAGCCCTAGCAAGCTTACTTTGGGGTGACCACTGGCTGTGTGAGATCTGTACGTTGGGAGTCGATGACACTGACACAGCAATATAAAAGCTGCCTCAGAGTAGCCAGAAGGCAGCGTACTGCAGGGCAGTGCTGTTTCAGGGCTGGAGTTGAGACACGTTGGGGTCAGACTTGGCTCAGTTTGTTGCACTCTCGACTCTGAGTCAGAGGTCATGAGTTCAAACCCCACTCCACGACCTGAGCAAAAAATAAAGGCTGACATCATTGCAGTACTGAGGGAGTGCTGCACTGCCATCTTTTGGATGAGACATTAAACCGAGGCCCTGTCGGCCCTCTCAGGTGGATGTAAAAGTTCTTATGGCACTATTCAAAGAAGAGCCGGGGAGTTTGCATGATATCCTGCCCAATATTTACCTCTGAATCAACACCTAAAACAGATTATCTGACCATTTACCTCATTGCTGTCTATGGAACCTTGCTGTGCATATCTTGGCTGCCGTGTTTCCCCAATTTACAACAGCGATTACACTTTATAAGTACTCCATTGGATGTGAAGCACTTTGGGACGTCCTGAGCCCATACAAGGCGCGATACAAATGCAAGTTCTTGCTTTATGTTGTTGGGGATTTCGGGGCACATTGATCCAACTTGTTCTGTCGCTCACCCTGGAATACTTGATAGGAGTCTGGTTAAAAATAAAGTAGGAAGATATTCCATTCCATGGCATGAACTTCCTTCACCTTGACAGTTTCCGGCAGAGATTCTGTCGATCTTCACCCGTGTTAAATTGGGTTTACAATGTTGGGACATATATATGTCCATCAGAAGAAATTGTAATTCCATTGGGTGGGCTGGATTTGAATCTACATCCCTACAGTGAAAGGCCCCCCAGTCTGAATCCATCCAGCCTAGTCTGGGTTGGAATCAAAGGAAACCATTGACCTGTTTGTAGGCAGCCTATTTCATTCATGTTACTGCTGATGTCCTTCTACAACATGGAATGATGGAAACCTCCAGGGGAGAAGGAACTGTGGAGCACGAGCAAATGAACTTAATTTCATGCGGTTCAGATCACTGCAATACTAACATAAATGTCTCCAATTATAGCACAGGAACAGGCCATTCGGCCCAACTGCTCCCTGCCGGTATTTATCTCCACATGAGCCTTCTCCCACCCTACTTCAACAAACTATCAGCATATCCCTTCTATTCCATTCTCCCTCGAGTGTTTATCTAACTTCCCCTTTAATTCCCAACAGTGTTCTGATTGGAACTCCGATCTGCCAGTGATTGATGAAACTTGTACAACACAAGTTCAAATTCTGTTTTAAAATAAATGGACTTAAAAATTGTTTTGGGCTTTTGAACAGTCTGCCCTTTTGCATGTGTGTCTGGTAAAAACACAGAGAAATAAAATGGTTTGATTTTCCACAGATGTTGAAAAGCAGGTCCGTCTGGCAGATTTTGACAAGAGTGTGCACTTTGGTGACAATGCAGCTGTGACGATACCATCCCCGGGGACCTGGGAGTCCTCTGAAATCCTGCAGAAACTGAAAGGATCATCAACGGCAACCTTCGAAGAGGACGAGCTTTTCAAAGCAGATTTACAGGTCCACTCTGCGGCGTCTTCTTTCTCATTGAGTGACCTCGGCAAAGGGCCATAGTCCTTACTACAGGATGCAACTAAGGTCGAGAATAGTAAAAGGGAGAGCAGACAAATCAAGCGGTCCTGTTAGATTAGGTGATGCCAAGGTTAGGTTTGAAAGCCTGCAGCTGGCGAGAGGGAGGGAAGGTTGAGCGAGGTAAGTCGTGCAACAGGTTTGAGAATGGGGACAATGAGGTACAATAGGACACAGTGAGGGATGGAGACAGTGAAGAGCTTGTAAGACAGCTCATTTGGTGTTCAGGACGAACATGAGGCAATAAAGACAATAGGAAAGGAGAGAGAAAAAGAGAAGTTGGGGGCTATGTATAGTTCCATTAATATGAATATTGTATTGAGTCAAGGAGATGATATTCTATATGTGCCAGCATGTATCATAGAATCATAGACATTTACAGCACGGAATGTTGTGTATCATGTTCCGCCACCAGGGAGCGCATCCCCTGAAGTCCCAAGGGATCCCAGCATCTCTTGGGAGCAGTGTATATAAGCCAGCCCCGAAGGCCTGTTCCTCACTCTGGAGTGTCTTATTAAAGACTGAGGTCACTGTTACTTTAACCTCCCTGTGTGCAGCCTCATCTGTGTTAGGAACACAATAACTGCCGACGAGAATACGAATCCAACGCAAAGATGCAGCAAACTGTGGGCATCCTGGAGAAGTTCTTGGAGGGTGATGACTGGGAAGCCTATGTCATACGGCTAGACCAGTACTTTGTAGCCAATGAGCTGGACGGAGAAGGAAGCGCTGCAAAAAGGAGAGTGGTCCTCCTCACGGTCTGCGGGACACCAACCTACAGCCCCATGAAGAATCTTCTGGCTCCGGTGAAACCCACAGATAAGTCGTATGAGGAGCTGTGTACACTGGTTCGGGAGCATCTTAACCCGAGGGAGAGCGTGCTGATGGCGAGGTATCGGTTCTACACGTGCCAGCGATCTGAAGGTCAGGAAGTGGCGAGCTACGTCGCCGAGCTAAGGTGACTTGCAGGACAATGTGAGTTTGATGGCTACCTGGAGCAAATGCTCAGAGACTTTTTTGTACTGGGCATTGGCCACGAGACCATCCCACGAAAACTTTTGACTGTAGAGACACCGACCCTTAGTAAGGCCATTGCAATAGCACAGGCGTTTATGTTCACCAGTGATAACACCAAACAAATCTCTCAGCACACAAGTGCTAGCAATGTTCATAAATTAACTGGAACTGTGTTTGCGAGCAGAAATTGTGGATATCTGAACGGAATATATGGAATTAAGGACAGTAAAGTAAACGGGATATATGAAAATGTATAAGCCATGGAAGAATAGCTGGGAGAATGTCAGATTGCAAATAGTGCAACATCAGCATAGCTAACAGTCTGTCTCAAGGTTTCAAGTCACTAATCCTGCCAATACGAGTCTGCAACTGCCAGCAGGCCTCAGGTGACCCAGATGACTCAAAGTCCCCATGCAAGGCAATTCACACCTTGTTGGCGTTGTGGAGGCTTCTATTCAGCCTATTCATGCCGATTCAAAGGGTATGTTTGCAAGAGCTGTGGAACAATGGGGCACCTCCAACGAGCTGCAAGCTCTGCAAAACTTGCTCACCACCTCGTGGCAGAGGAAGATCAGTCCATGGTGGATCAAAGCAAATTCGAGCCTCAGAGAGAGGAGGCAGATGCTAAAGTACACTGGGTGCACACATTTGCGACGAAATGTCCACCTATAATGCTAAACATAAAATTGAATGGCTTACCCGTAGCCATGGAACTGGACACTGGCGCTAGCCAATCCATCTGGAGTAAAAAGATGTTTGGGAGACTGTGGTGCAACATGGCATTCAGACCAGCCCTGAGCCCCATCCACACAAAACTGAGAACGTACACCAAAGAGCTGATCACTGTCCTGGGCAGCGCCATGGTCAAGGTCACCTACGAGGACATGGTGCACGAACTGCCACTCTGGATTGTCCCGGGAGATGGCCCCACACTGCTTGGAAGGAGCTGGCTGGGCAAAATCCGCTGGAACTGGGATGACATCCGAGCTCTATCACATGTTGATGAGGCCTCATGTACCCAGGTTCTTAACAACTTTCCTTCTCTTTTTGAGCCAGGCATTGGAAACTTTTCTGGGGCGAAGGTGCGGATCCACTTGGTCCCAGAGGCACGACCCATTCACCACAAGGCACGAGCGGTACCTCACATGATGAGGGAGAGAGTGTAAATCGAGCTGGACAGGCTGCAACGCGAGGGCATCCTCTCCCCAGTGGAATTCAGCGAGTGGGCCAGCCCGATTGTTCCAGTACTCAAAAGTGATGGCACGGTCAGGATTTGCGGTGATCATAAAGTAACTATTAATCGTTTCTCGCTACAGGACCAATACCCGCTACCCAAGGCAGACGATCTATTTGCGACGCTGGTAGGAGGCAAGACGTTCACCAAGCTCGACCTGACTTCGGCCTACATGACGCAGGAGCTGGAGAAGTCTTCGAAGGGCCTCACCTGCATCAACACGCACAAGGGACTGTTCATCTAGAACAGATGCCCGTTTGGACTTTAGTCGGCTGCAACGATCTTCCAGAGAAACATGGAGAGCCTACTCAAGTCGGTACCACCTACAAAACCTGGAGGAGGTCCTCCAGCGACTGGATCGCGTAGGGCTGCGGCTGAAGAGGTCGAAATGCGTCTTCATGGCAACGGAAGTGGAGTTTTGGGGAGAAAGATCGCGGCGGACGGCATTCGGCCCACAGACGCCAAGACAGAGACTATCAGGAACCGCCCAGGCCGCAGAACATCATGGAGCTGCGGTCGTTCCTGGGACTCCTCAACTATTTTGGTCACTTCCTACCGGGGTTAAGCATCCTTTTAGAGCCCCTACAGGTGTTATTGCGCAAAAGTGAGAACTGGGTATGGGGAAAAAAACAAGTAATTGCTTTTGAGAAAGCCAGAAACATTTTATGCTCCAACAAGCTGCTTGTATTGTATAACCCGTGTAAAAGACTTGTGCTAGCATGTGACGCGTCGTCATACGGAGTCGGGTGTGTATTACAACAAGCTAACGTTGCGGGGAAGTTACAACCTATAGCCTATGCTTCCAGGAGCTTGTTTAAGGCCGAGAGGGCCTACAGCATGATTGAGAAAGAGGCATTAGCGTGTGTGTTCGGGGTAAAGAAAATGCATCAATACCTGTTTGGCCTCAAATTTGACTGGAAACCGATCACAAGCCCCTCACATCCCTGTTCGCTGAAAACAAGGGGATAAATACTAATGCCTCAGCCCGCATACAAAGGTGGGCACTCGCGCTATCAGCGTATAACTATACCATCTGCCACAGGCCAGGCACCGAAACTGTGTGGATGCTCTCAGTCGGCTACCATTGCCCACCACGGGGGTGGAAATGGCACAGCCTGCAAACTTGTTGATGGTGGTGCAGCCCGCAGACTTGATGGTCATGGAAGCGTTTGAAAATGATAAATCACCTGTCATGGCCCGCCAGATTAGGACTTGGACCAGCCAAGATCCTCTGCTGACCCTTGTAAAAAAAACTGTGTACTGCATGGGAGCTGGGAAGCATCCCCGTTGAAATGCAAGAGCCAATCAAGCCGTTCCAGCGGCAAAAGGACGAGCTGTTCATTCAGGCAGACTGCCTGTTGTGGGATAACCGCGTAGTGCTACCAAAAAAGGGCAGGGAGACGTTCATCTCGGATCTCCACAGCACACACCCGGGTATAGTAATGATGAAAGCGATAGCCAGATCCCACGTGTGGTGGCCCAGTATCGACTCTGACTTAGAGTCCTGTGTACGGCAATGCAGCGTATGTGCTCAGTTGAGTAACACGCCCAGAGAGGCACCACTAAGTTTGTGGTCCTGTCCCTCCAGACCATGGTCAAGGATCCATGTTGACTATGCGGGCCCGTTTCTCGGTAAAATGTTCCTGGTGGTAGTGGATGCTTTTTCAAAATGGATTGAATGTGAAGTAATGTCGGGAAGCACCGCCACCGCCACCATTGAAAGCCTGAGGGCCATGTTTGCCACCCACGGCCTGCCTGACATACTGGTCAGCAACAACAGGTCATGTTTCACCAGTGCCGAATTTAAAGAATTCATGACCCACAATGGGATCAAACATGTCACTTCAGCCCCGTTTAAACCAGCCTCCAATGGGCAGGCACAGCAGGCAGTACAAACCATCAAACAGAGCCTTAAACGAGTCACAGAAGGCTCAGTCCAAACCTGCCTGTCCTGAGTACTGCTCAGCTACTGCACGAGATCCCACTCGCTCATGAAAAGGACACTTAAAACCTGACTCTCGCTGGTTCACCCCAACCTGCATGATCAGGTAAAGAGCAGGCGGCAGCAACAAAATGTAAACGATGGTCGCGCCACTGTGTCACGGGAAATTGATCTGAATGACCCTGTGTATGTGCTAAACTATGGACATGGTCCCAAGTGGATCGCGAGCACGGTGATAGCTAAAGAAGGGAGTAGGGTGTTTGTAGTCAGACTAGACAATGGACAAATTTGCAGAAAGCACCTGGACCAAACGAGGCTGTGGTTCACAGACTGCCCTGAACAACCCACAGCAGACACCACCTTTTTCGAGCCCACAACACACACCCAAAGGATCAACGACACCACCCCGGACCAGGAAATCAAACCCATCACGCCAGGCTCACCCAGCAGCCCTGCAGGGCCAACAACATGCCAGCCCAGCGAGGGCACAGCCAACACACCAGAACAGACATTTGTACCGAGGCAGTTCACCAGGGAAAGAAAGGCTCCCGACCGCCTCACCTTGTAAATAGTTTTCACTTTGACTGGAGGGATAGTGATGTGTATTTGTAAAGCATGCACTTCCATGTTCCGCCACCAGGGAGTGCATCCCCTGAAGTCCTAAGGGATCCCAGCATCCCTTGGGAGCACTGTATATAAGCCGGCCCCCAAGGCCTGTTCTTCACTCTAGAGTGTCTTATTAAAGACTGAGGTCACTGTTACTTTAACCTCCCTGTGTGCAGCCTCATCTGTGTCAGGAATACAATACGGAAGGAGGCCATTTTGTGTCCGTGCTGGCCGACAAAGAGCTATCCAGCCTAATCCCACTTTCCAACTCTTGGTCCATTGCCATATAGGTTACGGCATTTCAGTGTGGTGAGTGTTTCTGCCTCGACCGCCCTTTCAGGCAGTGAGTTCCAGACCTTCACCACCCTCTGGGTGAAGAAATTTCACCTCAAATCCCCTCAACCCCCTACCAATTACTTTAAATCTATGCGCCCTGGTTTGCAGATGATACTAAAATACGCTGTGTGGTTGATAATGAAGATGAATGATGTAGACTGCAGGAAGATATTAATGTACTGGTCAGGTGGGCAGAACAGTGGCAAATGGAATTCATTCCGGATAAGTGTGAGGTAATGCATTTCGGGAGTCTAACAAGGCAAGGAAATACACATTAAATGGTACGACACTGAAAAGTGCAGAGGAACAAAGGGACCTTGGAGTGCAGGTCCACAGATCCCTAAAGGTAGCAGGCCCAGGTAGATAAGGTGGTTAAAAAGACATATGGAATACGTGTCTTTATTAGTCGAGGCATTGAATACAAGAGCAGGGAGGTTATGCAAGAACTGTGTAAAATACTGGTTAGGCCACAGCTAGAGTACTGCGTGCAGTTCTGGTCACCACATTACAGGAAAGATGTGATTGCACTGGAAAAGGTGCAGAGGAGATTTACAGGAATGTTGCCTGGACTGCAGAATTTTGGCTATGAGGAAAGATTGGAGATGCTGGGTCTGTTTTCTTTGGAACAGAGGAGGCTGAGGGGAGACCTTATTGAGGTGTATAAAATTATGAGGGGCCTAGATAGAGTGGATAGGAAGGACCTGTTTCCCATGGCAGAGGGGTCAACAACCAGGGGGCATAGATTTAAAGTAATTGGGGGGAAGGTTTAGATGAGAGATGAGGGGGAATTTCTTCACCCAGAGGGTGGTGGGGGTCTGGAACTCACTGCCTGAAAGGGTGGTAGAGGCAGAAACCCTCACCACATTTAAAAAATACTTGGATGTGCACTTAAAGTGCTGTAACCGACAGGGCTATGGACCCAGAGCTGGAAAGTGGGATGAGGCTGGGTAGCTCTGTCGGCCGGCGCAGACACGATGGGCCGAAATGGCCTCCTTCCGTGCTGTAAATTTCTATGATTCCATGAACCTCATTTATTCAAATTCAGGTTGGTTTGTATCAGGGATTTTCTGGTCTGATCAGTGAACTTAGCTCATTAACAGGGGTAGTGTGGCGTACTTTGTTATTCTCTATGTTACGAGAAGTGTTTTGAAATAGACTGGAATTCATTGAAAACTATCTACTGTTTATTCATATATTAAAATTAACCAACTTGTTGCTTTACAATTAGCCTCATCTCACGAGAGTTATCGTTCCACCCTCCAGAAGAGGAGAAATGTCCGTGAGGGAACTTGCGAGATTACAGAGGCCAGTACACACAATGAGAGCTTTCATTCTAACAGCCCCCCAGGTCATGCTAACATATGACTAGATATTGGACAGTAAGGGTAAACTCCTGATCATAGGGCCCATGGGGTCTGTTTACAGGAGTGATGCTGAATCTGAGAGAATATTTGGTGCAGACCTGAAATTTGGAACAGAGAGGTTAAGAGCAATTGTTTTATACAGACACAGAATGACCCACCAGAAACAGCGGTGATCGCAGAATCCATAATAGGAACATGCTTAAATATTTAAGAAAATTGTACCCGCCTTAGGGAAAGGGCGGGAAAATGGGAAGGTTCTATCAGAGGGCTAGCACAGACACGATTGACTGAATAGCCTCCTTCTGTATTGCAAACTTCTACAATTCTCGAAAGATCAGATACAAATAAATGTTTATAAAAGGGGGGTGTAAAGCAGAATATATTATAAAATATGACTTGTGTTGTATATTTGTGGGTTGGGGACCTAATGGGATTTGACAATGCATCCTTTCTCCTTAACAAGGTGTAGGTGTGAAGTTGTTTTCTTTACTGGACAGGCACTAGGACAGCTATTGCACCATATAACGACAGGAGGAAAGAACCCCTACAGGAGTGAGGAGGATGTATGCGAGAATAACCCTTCTCTCGATGAGGATCTTCGCAAACCCGAGAATGCTGAAGTCAGGCATTTGATAGAGAGGCTGTTAGCACCAGCTGAGCAGCGAGCAACGCTCAGTGAGGTCAAGGGCCATCCGTTCCTGTGGACAAAAACAGAGTAAGTCAGGTTAGGACAGAACATGTTACAAAAGATTTGAGTTTCCCCAATTCCTAAATGTGCTGAAAAATTTAAGAACATAAGAATTCATCCCCTCGAGCCTGCTCCACCATTCAATGGGATCATAGCTGATCCTCTACCTCAACTCCACTATCTCCATATCCCTCGATTCCCTTAATATCCAAAAATCTATCGATCTCTGTCTTGAATATACTCAAAGACTGAGCCTCCACAGCCCTCTGGAGTAGAGAATTCCAAAAATTCACCACCCTCTGAGTGAAGAAATTTCTCATCTCAGTCCTAAATGGCCAACCCCATATTCTGAGACTGTGACCCCTGGTTCTAGACTCCCCAGACAGAGGAAACATCCTCCCTGCATCTACACTGTTGAGCCCTGTAAGAATTTTGTATGTTTCAATGAGATCACCTCTTTCTTCTAAACTCGAGGGAATATAGGCCTAGTCTACTAAATCTCTCCTCATAGGACAATCCCCCCCCATCCAGGAATCAGTCTGGTGAACTTTCGTTGCACTCCCTCAATGGCAAGGTAAGGTAAGGAGACCAAAACTGTACACAATACCCCAGGTGTGGTCTCACCAGGGCCCTATATAATTGCAGTAAGACGTCTTTACTCTTATACTCAAAGCCTCTTGACGGCCAACATTCCATTTGCTTTCTTAATTGCTTGCTATATGCATGCTAACTTTCAGTGATTCATGTACAAGGACATCCAGGTCCCTCTAAACACCAACATTTCCCAATCTCTCACCATTTCAAAAATACTCTGCTTTTCTATTTTTCCTACTAAAGTTTCTCCACATTATATTCCATTTGCCATGTTTTTGCCCACTCACTTAGCATGTCTGTGTCCCCTTGAAGCCGCTTTGCATTCTGCTCGCAACTTACATTCCCACCCAGCTTTGTATCATCAGCAAACTTGGATATATTACATTTGGTTCCATCATCCAAATCATTGATCTAGATTGTGAATAGCTGGGACCAAGCACTGATCCTTGTGGCACCCCACTAGTTACAGCCTGCCGAAAATGACCAGTTTATTCCTACTCTCTGGTTTCTGTCGGTTAACCAATCCTCAATCCATGCTAGTATATTACTCCTCAATCCCATGAGCCCTAATTTTGTTCAATAACCTCTTGTGTGGCACCTTATCGAATGCCTTCTGAAAATCCAAATACACCACATCCACTGGTCCCCCTTATCTAGTCTGCTAGTTACAACCTCAAAGAGCTCTAATAGATTTGTCAAACGTGATTTTCCTTTCATAAATCCGTGTTGACTCTGTCCAATCATATTATTTTCTAAGTGCCCTGTTACCACGTCCTTAATAGACGTTAGCCTGACATCAGCAGTAGGGAAAATGCTAATAGGTCTGTAGTTCCCTGTTTTCTCTCTCCATTCTTAAACAGTGGGGTTATATTTGCTACCTTCCAATCTGCGGGAACCCTTCTAGAATCTATGGAATATTTGAAGATGACAACCAATGCATCAACTATCTCTATAGCCGTCTCTTTCAGAACCCTAGGATGTAGGCCATCAGGTCCAGAGGATTTATCGGCTTTCAGTCCCATTAATTTCTCCAGTACTGTTTTTTTTACTAATACTAATTTCTTTCAGTTCCTCATTCTCACTAGCCCCTTGGGACTCCACTATTTCTGGGAGGTTTTTCGTGACTTCTTCCGTGAAGACAGACACAAAGGGCCAGAACTTGGTGGCCTTACCGCCGGCAAGTTTTTTCAGCGGTCTCCCCTCGGTGCCAGTTTCCACTGGGCCCCCCACTGGCAGGAGGGGAGGGGAGAACCACTGGGAACCGGCCGCTAGTTTTCTCATTCATTTTCCTTTATCAATTTCTTGGTCCTCCTTTGCTGCATTCTATAATCCTCCCAATCCTCAGCCTTACTGCTCTTTTAGCAACATTATAAGCCTCTTCCTTTGATGTAATACTGTCTTTAACTTCTGTTAGCCACGGTTGGACCACTTTTCCTGTGGGGTTTTTGTGCCTTAAAGGAATGTATGTTTGTTGTAAATTATATATTCTTTAAATGCTAGCCATTGCTTGTCTCTTATTGTAGTTTCCCAATCTACCTTAGCCAACTCTCCCCTCATACCTACATAGTTTGCTTTGTTTAGATTTAAGACCCTAGTTTCGGATTTAATTAAATCAATTTCAAATTTAATGTAAACTTCTATCATATTATGGTCACTCTTCCCTAAAGGCCCCTTTACTACAAGTTTATTAATTAACCCTTTCTCATTGCACAATACTGGATCGAATATAACCTGTTCTCTAGTTGGTTCTTCAACATACTGATCTTGAAAACTATCTTGTATACATACCATGAATTCGTCCTCCACACTATTACAGGTTGAGCGTCCGAAATCCGGAGTTCTGAAATCGGAATGTTCCGGAATCCGGACACTGGGCCGATCCGTGTCGGGTACTCGTCCGGAATCCGGAAAATGTTCCGAAATCCTGACCCGCCGCACACCCCTGGCAGTAGGCCGACAACAAAAACCATGGAGGCAGCGGCAACACATCCTCTCCTTGAAGGGAAGCCGCAGCCTCACTGGACCAACGGTAAAACACTTGCTTTGGCACCGCCGGGCAGGCCGAAGATTTTCAGAGGGAAATGTTGCTGGGGGGGGGGGGGGTAGATCGGTGGTGCGCACGGTGATACCACATTTAAGACGGATCAGCAGCAGCTGAATGTTTTGGGGGGGGGGGGGTGCGGCGGGGAGATTGGGACACCTCGGGAGGGCAATTGGGCTAGCAGTGGCCATTCCATGAAAAGTCGACAGCCACCCCACTCCGCAGCGCGGCCGTCGATTTGCGGTGGTAACAGGCCTTAAGGAGAGGGGCAATTTCTGCCCCCTGGTCTTTTGGTTTCTCTCGAAAGGTTAAATGCTTTGTGCCTTTTCACAATAGTAACTTGTATTTACATCCATCCATTAATGTAGAAACGCAATCAAAGACTTGTTGCAAGTCTTCTGAACATTATTTTAATTCATATTTTTCTCCTTTTCTGTTTAGAAATTCTACACCTTTACTGAGGTAGTTAGTATTAAACTGCATTGTACCTTTACTGAGGGGACAGTTAGAATTA
Source organism: Pristiophorus japonicus (assembly GCF_044704955.1). Classification (NCBI taxonomy): domain Eukaryota; kingdom Metazoa; phylum Chordata; class Chondrichthyes; family Pristiophoridae; genus Pristiophorus; species Pristiophorus japonicus. Next base: position 159,485,699 of record NC_091984.1, read on the forward strand.
AACTGCACTGTACCTGTACTCACTAGGTTATTGGGGAACTGAAGTGAGCCAGATTTCTAATTACATTCTCATTCCATCAATACTGTGTCCATGTGACACAAGATGTTACTGGAGTTGTGTGTAACTGAGGTCACTCTGCATTAATCCACTTTTGGTGTTCGCTCCAGAAAGAACCAGTTTGTCCAAAGCCTTGCCAATGAAGAGGATGTAACAAGACGGAAACAGGACAGTCTGCTAGTACAGATTCTGAATAAGACCAGCGAGGATGAGAAAAGATCATTTCACAACTGGAAAGAAAAGGTAGACCATCAAACCTGTAACAACACTGCTTTTCAGAGCGTTGAGATGCTGGTTTCTGATTGGTAGAGTTTGTGTCTAACGGGAGTTAAATTCCATGAGGTAGCAGCTGCTAAAGCCCCCAGCAAAACATATGGTAGATAATTCACCGCTAATGGATATATTGGTGCCAGGCATTGGCGTACTAAGACATAGATCCATGTTGAATGAGAGGGCTTGGTTTCAAATTCCCCATTCCCCTTGTTGATATAGCTGTATGGGGAATCTGAACCCTGGCTTCCCACCCCACATGATGCTTTACCTGAGCACGGTTAAAGAAGAGGGGAGAAAATTGGAGGTGGAAAGTCATGGAGGGAGAGGTGCAATTTGTTCAAATGGAGCCACCTGTTAGCATAAGAGAAGTACAGGTTGGTGTAGGGTTGCTAAGTCTGGCTGGGTGTGTTGCTGGAGGTTTCATCACATGACCTCCCATCTCCAACCACCCCGCCCAATCAAACAGCCTTTTCCCCCCCCCCCCATCTCCAATATTCTTATAACTAATAATTAAAACAAAAATGTTCACTGAGAAAAAGCACACCATTTCTTTATCCCGGGTTACTTGCTGCTGTCTGACGGAGATGTTTAACATGCCGGTGAGGATAAACACCAGCACGGATTGGTTGGGCAAATGGCCTGTTTCCACCTTGTAGTTTCTACAAAATGCAATGTCAATATGAGGAGTTTTATTCACTAAATCCACTAGTGACGGCAGCACAAAACACAAATTACTGGAAAACTGGATTTGAGGCTCTGAAAGGACTCCTAGCTTTAGAAATCTGGATCTAACAGCGAATGACTGAGGTCTGAGGGTAAATAGGTACTTTGGAGGTATGGAGAATAGCCAATTGGGAGTATTTGTTACAAAACCTTCTCAGCAGATTAAGTAATGTGAGCTGGAGTCCATGAAGGGGTAGATTGTACATGGGCAGGGGAAAGAGATTACATTGGGGTGGGGTCCATGGGGTAGATTGTACATGGGCTGGGGAAGGAGATTACATTGGGGTGGGGTCCATGGGATAGATTGTACATGGGCTGGGGAAGGAGATTACATTGGGGTGGGGTCCATGGGGTAGATTGTACATGGGCTGGGGAAGGAGATTACATTGGGGTGGGGTCCATGGGGTAGATTGTACATGGGCTGGGGAAGGAGATTACATTGGGGTGGGGTCCATGGGGTAGATTGTACATGGGCTGGGGAAGGAGATTACATTGGGGTAGGGTCCATGGGGTAGATTGTACATGGGCTGGGGAAGGAGATTACATTGGGGTAGGGTCCATGATGGGATGGTCGGTAAAGGCAGTGTTAGGACCAGACATTAGCTGATCTCAGTGACGGTGGAGCGATACATCTCAAGGAAGGGGTTGGGGGGGGGGTGGAAATTGACACAAGGACCAGTGGTGCCATTGGGAACAGTGCCTCCTCTCTGATGGAGGCCATAGCAAACAAGCAAGACCCAACACCCTGGGCTGGAGGAGGAAGGACACGCACAACAGGAGGCTGCAGCAGGAATGTGATCGCAGAAGGAAAACAAAGTGAATTACATTTTCTTTTTAACAAAAACTCTGATATTCCTTTAACTTTAGATCGACTGCGACGTCCTAAACAACATGAAAATGGGGCAACGCAAGAAAGTGAATGAGAACGCGTACAACAACACCACCAGTGACCTCCTGAAATTCATCAGAAACCTGAGCCAGCATTTTAATGAAAAGCCTGAAGAGTATGTGAATTTTGTGCCAATATTTCCCTTTCTGTTTTGTAATATTTAGTGTAGATTTAAAGCAAAATGAAGCGCCAACTGTTCCCCTTTTCTGCCCCACTAAAAGCCCCTAATGAGGTGCAGATGATGCGGTACAATTGTCCTTGGCTGGGTTCTGTTCCACACGGCTGGTCAACAACGGAGGGCAGCAGAGGCCAGACCGGTCTCACTGGGGCCCACTGCCCAGCAGAAGGTTCACTAGATCAATCCCTGGGCTGACAGGGTTGTCCTTTGAGATCGGGCCTGTACTCTCTGGAGTTTAGAAGAATGAGAGGTGATCTCATTGAAACAAATAACATTTTTAGAGGGCTTGACAAGGTATGGCAGTGCCAGCTCGAGGGGCCGTGTGACTGACTCCTGCTCCTATTTCTCATGTTCTTATGTAGGAGTCACTGAGTAGCAGTGACGAGCAAGAACCCTGGCTGATTGCTGCTCCTCCCCAACGCAGGATCTCTGAGGGTAATTGTAAGACCCTAACTGCTGCAATGGTTAAGATCAGCATACATCGAAGATTAAACCTAGGACCTTCTGGTCTTTAATGGCTCAGTGGTGCACCATAACCTCGGAGGCCACCAACAGAACAACAGTGTAGAAATTGTGCATCGTGGCATCTTACGCAAGTCCTGATTAACACATGATGGAAATGGAGAGTCATGACAAATCACAGAGTCACTGGATTCAAAGTCCAAGGTATAACCATGAGAAGTACAGTACATAGGAAGGTGTGCTGTGATGGCTGAATTAGTAAATGCACAGGATGAGTGGTACTGACCATGAATATGCGAGATTTGATTCATGATCTACGCTGAATTAGTTGAACTCAGCTGGCATCGTGCTACATTCGACCTCAGTACCCTGAGCTAGGAGCATGGGGGTCTAGCTCGATGTTGCTGCTCCTGACCTTTATCCAGTGACCTCTGATGGAATGTGTGTAGATATGGGCCTGTGATCAGCACAAGATTAGCTTTAGCTTGCCCACACTTGTAGCTCAATTTGAATCTTGATCTCCTCCATGACCTTCAATGGGGCAGTGAAAATTTTACTTCTGTCTGGTTTTCACAAGGCAGTTTCATGTCTCTTACATCTCCAACTTGTAGCTACTGCCTCTTACTTTTAATGGCTCCAATTTTACCCCTTCATCTATTGATATTCTTGGACTCACTACCCACTCTGATCTCAAATAGACCTCCCACATCACCATTGAAGCTGTCTCCTAGAAGCTCAGATTCTTCTGTTGTGACAAATGCTCCTTTTCCAGGTCCATCCAGGATTGAATATATTCAAGGTTCTCCCCACTCAAGTACAAAGTTGATGTGGGATAGATAATCCTTCTATCACCTCAGGCCTCCAATCTATCTCCATTACAGCCTTGGCTCTTTATTTTACTCACACAACTATGCTCATTGTTTCTGAACATTCTTGTTGTTCTGAAACTTCAAATACCTGATCCCTGCTGTAATATATTTGCTTCATGGGTTCTTTGCTTAAGAATTCATAACATGTTGCTTTTAAGAACTAGTTGGTTTATTAGCAAAGGTTTAACAAACACATTACCAGTTCAAGAGGGGTCACATTCCAAAATATTTTTTTTTCCAGTGCCCTTTTTTTTTTGAAGGCACCAACACACAAATTATACAAGTGCCCCCTGGCTAAAAGCAGTGGGGGGGGGGGGGCACTAAAACCGGCAAATTAAACAAATTAAACTTTAGACAATAAAATCAAATAAAAATTTGGTTGCTGAGGGTGATGTACTCTAGTCCCTCTGGTGCCCACCTCTCGCAGAAGGTCGCGAGCGTACCGGTGGACACCGCGTGCTCCATCTCCAGGGACACCCTGGCTCGGATGCAAGCACGGAAGAGAGGCAGGCAGTCGGGCTGAACAGCCCCCTCGACCGCCCGAAGCCTGGACCGGCTGATGGCCCCCTTGGCCGTGCCCAGGAGCAGTCCTACGAGGGGGCCCTCAGACCTGCCCGCTCCCCTCCACACAGGTTGCCCAAAGATCAGATCAGGAGTGTGGGACTGAAGTGCAACCAGAAATTGAGGAGCAGCCCCTTCAAATAATGGAAGAGGGGCTGCAACCTAGCACACTCCGTAAAGACATGGAGCACGAACTCTTCTCAACCGCAGAAATTGCAGGCGGCCTGGGAGTCCGTGAACCGACTTAAAAAAACTTATTGCACAGGAGTGCTCCGTGCAATACCCTCCAGAGCAAGTCCCCAATAAATAGAGGGAGGACTCCCGCGTAGAGTGCACTCCATTGGGGACCCCCGCCTCCTCCGGACGACAAGATGGTACGCCATGGCGTGTCCAGACGGCAGACGAGGATGGCAAGGTTGAAAGTGTGCAGGAGCAGCCCGTACAGGAAACCCCTTCGCGCAGAACTGAAAGGCACAGAGATTTCCCAGAGGAGGCTCAAGTTGTGAGGCGTCAGCTCCTGAGGAAGGTATCGGGGCTTAGTGCCAATGAGGAATTCCATCTGGATGGGGGTCAGTTCGGGCGGGATCTCCCCACGTGCTTGAGCCTCCTCGACACACCTAACGGGGTCAGGGCCCAGTGCTGTTTTTAGCGACTCGATGGCATTGGCCGCGCGCCGGACGTCGGCCCAGTTTAGGTGCCGTGCCGTGGGGGATGCGGGACTCGCGCTGGGCACCAACTCCTCCACAGAGGGACCTTGGTCATCCTCCACTTCCCCGGAGTGGTGCCTCCTTTTTTTTCCCTGGAGGGACGTGGAGGCAGGGAGCTCTCCATGTCTGCTGGGGCTCCCGCCTCCATTCCCTCCTTCCGATTATCTTACCCGAGCCCGACCACAGGTGGCAAACTCCCCGAAAAGGCGGGTGCGGTCAGGGGCTTGGGCTCAGAATGCACCGCGCTCACCGGCGATAGTGAGGGGGAGGCGAGCACGTTGACTGGGCTGTGTGGCCCACTGAGGGGACTATCCAGAGGGTGTTTGTTTTCTTCCACACCTTTTTGCACAGACGCTCTCCCTCTCCCCCACCGGAGGCTGCGAAGACAAAGGCCTCCGATGATGTCCATGCACCTATGGCTCCCGACACGTGGACGGTACTAGGGGGAGGAGTGGCGAGGGCACCAGCCTTGGCCACTTTGGTTGTTTTAGCAGCCTTGGAGGCGAGGCAGTTCTTGCGAACGTGCCCCACCTCCTTACAGGCGTGGCACCACTCCGCCCGATGTCCAGAAGACGCGGAAGGCAGTCCCCTCGTGGACCACACTGAATGTACCCTCTGTTACGTCCTCCCAGGCCAGCTGAATGAAAAGCTGGCGCCGGAAGGAGAACACATGACAGAGGCTGGCCTCCCTGAAGCCGAGCAGTATCGGCGTTATCCCCAACCTCAGCTCCCCCAGTTGACGTAGGTGGGGGAGGAGGAGCTCCCCGGGAACAAAGGGCAGGACGTTTGAGATGACGACCCTCTACGCGGTGGCCTCGAGGGGATCCACCGGCAGGAAGGTCCCACCCACCGTGAGCCCCTTACTGAGGGCCAGGGGCACCACCCGCTCCGACCCCAGGAAGAACACAGCCTTCCCGTACATTTTGGAGGCGGCGACAATGGCCAAGGGGCGACTACCCCAGCCGTTGCCCTCATGCACTCCTCCTGACCCCGTTCTTTTTAGTAATGATTTTGAAAGGTGGAAGGGCAGCAGGAGCTGCCGTGGCCTTTGCTGCCACGCACACATAAGTTTGTGCTGGTCCCGCCACCAGTGAAGATGGACTCGCCATATCGGGGTCCGTTTAAGGGCCACACCCACCCCAAAGTCATAGGCCTGAAAGGTCTTGATTGGCCTCGTTGATGAGCAGAGGGAGCTCTTAACAAGGCACACCTCTCCCCAACTTTTGACAATTGGGGAGGGGCCCTTTTCCCTCTGCTCAGTAGTTGTTGGTTTTATAAAATATATTTTAAAAGAGGCTCTCAGAGAGGAGAGACAGAGAGAGGGAGGCTGTGGTATCTGGCACTCCTCACAGCGTTGGGTGGGTGCTTGCAGGGGGTGCACTCCCTCAATCACAAACAAACTCTCTATATTTGTTAGTGAAAATAAATTCACATAGACTCTGGTAAGGTAAGAGAGACAACTTTATTGCTAACAGAGCTCTGGGAGAAGAGTTGAGGTCCCGCGACCTGCGAAGCACCTTCTCCCAGAGTGCCTGGTGCCGCGGGGTTATAAGCAGTTTACAGAGGGCGGAATACAATCATTTAAATTCATTTACATACAACCAATCAATCCATATGGCAACACAATTCATTTACATACAACCAATCATATTGTTGCACAACCTTTTAGTCCTAGGTGAAACCTGATAGCATGGTGTGAGTTTGGGGGCCCTTCCTCTGTATCTTCTTTTGTGGTTAGTTATTCTGTTGCAAAGCTTTCTATGAAACACTGGCCATGAGTCACTTGTTGCTGCAGATTTCATTAGGCTTCTTGGTACAAAGTTCATTTAGTGAAAAGGCAGATAGTTGGCTTACCCAATCATGCTTTGCTATGTCCGAAAATCCACTCCAACAATAATCTTCTGGCGGGGGGAGAAGATGTCTTCACCTGGGATGGCTGGAACCACCCAGGCACAATCCTCCAAACGATGTTAAGTAGTTAATGGGAAAGAAATTACACCCAGGTAGCTCCAGGCAATGGGGGAGGGGTGCTTCCAGTGGGGCCTAGTTGTTTGCAAGAACCCCCCATACTTCTTATTTATCTTCTTTCCTCCCCCCGATAACCACCTGCCTCATCATGGACCCCCTGAACCCAACTGGCTGAGGTTTTATTGAGTCAGTTGAACATCACTTGACTGGCTAAGCCCCTCCCACTCAACAGCTCAACCAACCAGTGAGCATACTCACAGGTGCATACATTACACCTGACACAAAGATTAGTGGGAAAGCGGGTTGTGTAGAGGACACCGAGAGGCTGCAAAGAGATTTGGATAGGTTAAGCGAATGGGCTAAGGTTTGGCAGATGGAATACAATGTCGGAAAATGTGAGGTTATCCACCTTGGAAAAAAAAACAGTAAAAGGGAATACTATTTGAATGGGGAGAAATTACAACATGCTGCGGTGCAGAGGGACCTGGGGTTCCTTGTGCATGGACTCTTTTTGGAGCAAACAAAAAACATTAAACCGTGCCCCCCGATCTGGGGGAAACACCAAACATTTACAAGGCCCTTTTATTTTTTTTGTGGGTTTTTTTTTGGTTTTGTTTTGGGCACAAAATCGTATTTTTTCTCCAAGTGCCCCCTATAAAAGGGGAGGGGGACACTAACAGCACCGGCAATTAAAACAAATTAACTTAAAAACATAAAATCAAATTAAAATTTGGTTGCCGGGCGTGATGATGCACTCCAGTCCCTCCGGTGCCCACCTCTCGTTCCTTGTGCATGAAACTCTTTTAGAGTCTACCTGCAAAACATAAACATTAAACTGTGCCACCCGACCAGACATTTACAAGGCCCTTTTTTTCCTTTTTTTTGTTTTTTTTTTGTGTTTTGTTTTTTTTTGGGCACTAAAATCACAATTTCTCCGGTGCCCCCTATAAAAGGGAAGGGGACACTAAAAGCACCGGCAATTAAAACAAATTAAACTTTAAAACGTAAAATCAAATTAAAATTTGGTTGCCGGGCGTGATGATGCACTCCAGTCCCTCCGGTGCCCACCTCTCGTTCCTTGTGCATGAAACTCTTTTGAGTTAACCTGCAGAAACATAAAACATTAAAACCATGCCACCCGACCTGGGTGACACAGCAGACATTTTCAAGGCCCCCTTTTTTTTTTTTTTTTTTTTTTTTGGCGCTAAAATCAAATTTTTCCAGTGCCCCCTATAAAAGGGGAGGGGGACACTAAAAGCACCGGCAATTAAAACAAATTAAACTTAAAAAACGTAAAATCAAATTAAAATTTGGTTGCCGGGCGTGATGATGCACTCCAGTCCCTCCGGTGCCCACCTCTCGTTCCTTGTGCATGAAACTCTTTTGAGTTTACCTGCGAAAACATAAAACATTAAACGGTGCCACCCGACCTGGGTGACACTCCAGACATTTACAAGGCCCTTTTTTTTTCCCCCCCTTTTTTTTTGTGTTTTTCTTTTTTTGTTTTTTTTTTTTGGGCACTAAATTCACAATTTTCCCCAGTGCCCCCTATAAAAGGGAAGGGGACACTAAAAACACCGGCAATTAAAACAAATTAAACTTTAAAACGTAAAATCAAATTAAAATTTGGTTGCCGGGCGTGATGATGCACTCCAGTCCCTCCGGTGCCCACCTCTCGCGGAAGGCCGCGAGCGTACCGGTGGACACCGCGTGCTCCATCTCCAAGGACACCCTGGACCGGATGTAAGAGCGGAAGAGAGGCAGGCAGTCAGGTTGAACGACCCCCTCGACCGCCCGCTGCCTGGACCGGCTGATGGCACCCTTGGCCGTGCCCAGGAGCAGTCCTACGAGGAGGCCTTCGGACCTACCCGCTCCCCTCCGCACAGGGTGCCCAAAGATCAGGAGAGTGGGACTGAAGTGCAGCCAGAATTTCAGGAGCAGCCCCTTCAAATAGTGGAACAGGGGCTGCAACCTCGTGCACTCAATAAAAACATGGAACACGGACTCCTCCAGACCGCAGAAATTGCAGGCGGCCTGGGAGTCCGTGAACCGGCTTAAAAATTTGTTGCACGGCACTGCTCCGTGCACCACCCTCCAGGCCAAGTCCCCGATGAATAGTGGGAGGACCCCTGCGTAGAGTGCCCTCCATCGGGGACCCCCGCCTCCTCCGGACGGCAAGATGGTACGCCATGGCGTGTCCGGACGGCCGGCGAGGATGGCAAAGTTGAGGGTGTGCAGGAGCAGCCCGTACAGGAAACCCCTCCGCGCGGAACTGAAAGGCACGGAGGGGATTTCCCCGAGGCGGCTCAAGTTGTGAGGCGCCGGCCCCCGAGGGAGGTTCCGGGGTTTGGCGCCGATGAGGAATTCCGTCCGGACGGGGGTCAGTTCGGACGGGATCTCCCCACGTGCTTGAGCCTCCTCGATGCACCTAACGGAGTCAGGGCCCAGAGCTGTTTTTTCCTTGTGCATGAATCCCAAAAAGTTAGTTTGCAGGTGCAGCAGGTAATCAGGAAGGCGAATGGCATGTTGGCCTTCATAGCGAGAGGGATGGAGTACAAAAGCAGGAAGGTCCTGCTGCAACTGTACAGGGTATTGGTGAGGCTGCACCTGGAGTACTGCGTGCAGTTTTGGTCACCTTACTTAAGGAAGGATATACTAGCTTTGGAGGGGTTACAGAGACGATTCACTAGGCTGATTCCGGAGATGAGGGGTATACCTTATGATGATAGATTGAGTAGACTGGGTCTTTACTCGTTGGAGTTCAGAAGGATGAGGGGTGATCTTATAGAAACATTTAAAATAATGAAAGGGATAGACAAGATAAAGGCGGAGGGGTTGTTTCCACTGGTCGGGGAGACTAGAACTAGGGGGCACAGCCTCAAAATACGGGGGAGTCAATTTAAAACTGAGTTGAGAAGGAATTTCTTCTCCCAGAGGGTTGTGAATCTGTGGAATTCTCTGCCCAAGGAAGCAGTTGAGGCTAGCTCATTGAATGTATTCAAATCACAAATAGATAGATTTTTAGCCAATAAGGGAATTAAGGGTTACGGGGAGCGGGTGGGTAAGTGGAGCTGAGTCCACGGCCAGATCAGCCGTGATCTTGTTGAATGGCGGAGCAGGCTCGAGGGGCTAGATGGCCTACTCCTGTTCCTAATTCTTATGTTCTTATTCTTCACATGCTTAAATCAACACTTGTTGCAGTATCTTCGAGTCTTATCTCATTCTTTCTCGGGTCCTCCGACCTATGGACCTCGGTTCCTCGTGAACATTTTCTCTTCCTCTGATAGTCAACAGGCTTTTAAACCTCAACCTAATCCCCACAGGGCAGAGTGTGTGCAGGGCTCCCCTAATAACCCAATCCCCACAGGGCAGTGTGTGTGCGAAGCTCCCCAGATAACCCAATCCCCACAGGGCAGTGTGTGGTTCCCCTGATAATCCAATCCCCACAGGGCAGTGTGTGTGCGAAGCTCCCCAGATAACCCAATCCCCACAGGGCAGTGTGTGCGGGGCTCCCCTGATAACTCAATCCCCACAGGGCAGTGTGTGTGGCGAAGCTCCCCAGATAACCCAATCCCCACAGGGCAGTGTGTGGTTCCCCTGATAATCCAATCCCCACAGGGCAGTGTGTGCGCGAAGCTCCCCTGATAATCCAATCCCCTCAGGGCAGTGTGTGCGGGGCTCCCCTGATAACCCAATCCCCACAGGGCAGTGTATGTGGGGCTCCCCTGATAACCCAATCCCCACAGGGCAGTGTGTGCGGGGCTCCCCAGATAACCCAATCCCTACAGGGCAGTGTGTGGTTCCCCTGATAACCCAAACCCCACAGGGCAGTGTGTGCGGGGCTCCCCAGATAACCCAATCCCCACAGGGCAGTGTGTGCGGGGCTCCCCAGATAACCCAATCCCCACAGGGCAGTGTGTGGTTCCCCTGATAACCCAAACCCCACAGGGCAGTGTGTGCGGGGCTCCCCAGATAACCCAATCCCCACAGGGCAGTGTGTGGTTCCCCTGATAACCCAAACCCCACAGGGCAGTGTGTGCGGGGCTCCCCAGATAACCCAATCCCCACAGGGCAGTGTGTGGTTCCCTTGATAATCCAATCCCCACAGGGCAGTGTGTGCGGGGCTCCCCTGATAACCCAATCCCCACAGGGCAGTGTGTGCGGGGCTCCCCTGATAACCCAAACCCCACAGGGCAGTGTGTGCGGGGCTCCCCTGATAATCCAATCCCCACAGGGCAGTGTGTGGTTCCCCTGATAATCCAATCCCCACAGGGCAGTGTGTGCGGGGCTCCCCTGATAACCCAATCCCCACAGGGCAGTGTGTGCGGGGCTCGTCTGATAACCCAATCCCCACAGGGCAGTGTGTGCGGGGCTCGTCTGATAACTCAATCCCCACAGGGCAGTGTGTGCGGGGCTCGTCTGATAACCCAATCCCCACAGGGCAGTGTGTGGTTCCCCTGATAACCCAATCCCCACAGGGCAGTGTGTGCGGTGCTCGTCTGATAACCCAATCCCCACAGGGCAGTGTGTGGTTCCCCTGATAACCCAATCCCCACAGGGCAGTGTGTGCGGGGCTCCCAGATAACCCAATCCCCACAGGGCAGTTTGTGGTTCCCCTGATAATCCAAACCCCACAGGGCAGTGTGTGGTTCCCCTGATAACCCAAACCCCACAGGGCAGTGTGTGCGGGGCTCTCCAGATAACCCAATCCCCACAGGGCAGTGTGTGGTTCCCCTGATAACCCAATCCCCACAGGGCAGTGTGTGGTTCCCCTGATAATCCAATCCCCACAGGGCAGTGTGTGGTTCCCCTGATAATCCAATCCCCACAGGGCAGTGTGTGCGGGGCTCCCCTGATAACCCAATCCCCACAGGGCAGTGTGTGGTTCCCCTGATAATCCAATCCCCACAGGGCAGTGTGTGCGGGGCTCCCCTGATAACCCAATCCCCACAGGGCAGTGTGTGTGGGGCTCCCCTGATAACCCAATCCCCACAGGGCAGTGTGTGCGGGGCTCCCCAGATAACCCAATCCCCACAGGGCAGTGTGTGGTTCCCCTGATAATCCAATCCCCACAGGGCAGTGTGTGCGCGAAGCTCCCCTGATAATCCAATCCCCACAGGGCAGTGTGTGCGGGGCTCCCCTGATAACCCAATCCCCACAGGGCAGTGTGTGTGGGGCTCCCCTGATAACCCAATCCCCACAGGGCAGTGTGTGCGGGGCTCCCCAGATAACCCAATCCCTACAGGGCAGTGTGTGGTTCCCCTGATAACCCAAACCCCACAGGGCAGTGTGTGCGGGGCTCCCCAGATAACCCAATCCCCACAGGGCAGTGTGTGCGGGGCTCCCCAGATAACCCAATCCCCACAGGGCAGTGTGTGGTTCCCCTGATAACCCAAACCCCACAGGGCAGTGTGTGCGGGGCTCCCCAGATAACCCAATCCCCACAGGGCAGTGTGTGGTTCCCCTGATAACCCAAACCCCACAGGGCAGTGTGTGCGGGGCTCACCAGATAACCCAATCCCCACAGGGCAGTGTGTGGTTCCCTTGATAATCCAATCCCCACAGGGCAGTGCGTGCGGGGCTCCCCTGATAACCCAATCCCCACAGGGCAGTGTGTGCGGGGCTCCCCTGATAACCCAAACCCCACAGGGCAGTGTGTGCGGGGCTCCCCTGATAATCCAATCCCCACAGGGCAGTGTGTGGTTCCCCTGATAATCCAATCCCCACAGGGCAGTGTGTGCGGGGCTCCCCTGATAACCCAATCCCCACAGGGCAGTGTGTGCGGGGCTCGTCTGATAACCCAATCCCCACAGGGCAGTGTGTGCGGAGCTCCCCAGATAACCCAATCCCCACAGGGCAGTGTGTGCGAGGCTCGTCTGATAACTCAATCCCCACAGGGCAGTGTGTGCGGGGCTCGTCTGATAACCCAATCCCCACAGGGCAGTGTGTGGTTCCCCTGATAACCCAATCCCCACAGGGCAGTGTGTGCGGTGCTCGTCTGATAACCCAATCCCCACAGGGCAGTGTGTGGTTCCCCTGATAACCCAATCCCCACAGGGCAGTGTGTGCGGGGCTCCCAGATAACCCAATCCCCACAGGGCAGTGTGTGGTTCCCCTGATAATCCAAACCCCACAGGGCAGTGTGTGGTTCCCCTGATAACCCAAACCCCACAGGGCAGTGTGTGCGGGGCTCTCCAGATAACCCAATCCCCACAGGGCAGTGTGTGGTTCCCCTGATAACCCAATCCCCACAGGGCAGTGTGTGGTTCCCCTGATAATCCAATCCCCACAGGGCAGTGTGTGGTTCCCCTGATAATCCAATCCCCACAGGGCAGTGTGTGCGGGGCTCCCCTGATAACCCAATCCCCACAGGGCAGTGTGTGGTTCCCCTGATAATCCAATCCCCACAGGGCAGTGTGTGCGGGGCTCCCCTGATAACCCAATCCCCACAGGGCAGTGTGTGGTTCCCCTGATAATCCAAACCCCACAGGGCAGTGTGTGGTTCCCCTGATAATCCAAACCCCACAGGGCAGTGTGTGGTTCCCCTGATAATCCAAACCCCACAGGGCAGTGTGCGGGGCTCCCCTGATAAACCAATCCCCACAGGGCAGTGTGTGCGGGGCTCCCCAGATAACCCAAACCCCACAGGGCAGTGTGTGCGGGGCTCCCCTGATAATCCAAACCCCACAGGGCAGTGTGTGCGAAGCTCCCCTGATAATCCAATCCCCACAGGGCAGTGTGTGCGGGGCTCCCCTGATAATCCAAACCCCACAGGGCAGTGTGTGCGGGGCTCCCCTGATAATCCAAACCCCACAGGGCAGTGTGTGCGAAGCTCCCCAGATAATCCAATCCCCACAGGGCAGTGTGTGCGGGGCTCCCCTGATAATCCAAACCCCACAGGGCAGTGTGTGCGGGGCTCCCCTGATAATCCAATCCCCACAGGGCAGTGTGTGCGGGGCTCCCCTGATAATCCAAACCCCACAGGGCAGTGTGTGCGGGGCTCCCCTGATAACTCAATCCCCACAGGGCAGTGTGTGTGGCGAAGCTCCCCAGATAACCCAATCCCCACAGGGCAGTGTGTGGTTCCCCTGATAATCCAATCCCCACAGGGCAGTGTGTGCGCGAAGCTCCCCTGATAATCCAATCCCCACAGGGCAGTGTGTGCGGGGCTCCCCTGATAACCCAATCCCCACAGGGCAGTGTATGTGGGGCTCCCCTGATAACCCAATCCCCACAGGGCAGTGTGTGCGGGGCTCCCCAGATAACCCAATCCCTACAGGGCAGTGTGTGGTTCCCCTGATAACCCAATCCCCACAGGGCAGTGTGTGCGGGGCTCCCCAGATAACCCAATCCCCACAGGGCAGTGTGTGGTTCCCCTGATAACCCAAACCCCACAGGGCAGTGTGTGCGGGGCTCCCCAGATAACCCAATCCCCACAGGGCAGTGTGTGGTTCCCTTGATAATCCAATCCCCACAGGGCAGTGTGTGCGGGGCTCCCCTGATAACCCAATCCCCACAGGGCAGTGTGTGCGGGGCTCCCCTGATAACCCAAACCCCACAGGGCAGTGTGTGCGGGGCTCCCCTGATAATCCAATCCCCACAGGGCAGTGTGTGGTTCCCCTGATAATCCAATCCCCACAGGGCAGTGTGTGCGGGGCTCCCCTGATAACCCAATCCCCACAGGGCAGTGTGTGCGGGGCTCGTCTGATAACCCAATCCCCACAGGGCAGTGTGTGCGGGGCTCGTCTGATAACTCAATCCCCACAGGGCAGTGTGTGCGGGGCTCGTCTGATAACCCAATCCCCACAGGGCAGTGTGTGGTTCCCCTGATAACCCAATCCCCACAGGGCAGTGTGTGCGGTGCTCGTCTGATAACCCAATCCCCACAGGGCAGTGTGTGGTTCCCCTGATAACCCAATCCCCACAGGGCAGTGTGTGCGGGGCTCCCAGATAACCCAATCCCCATAGGGCAGTGTGTGGTTCCCCTGATAATCCAAACCCCACAGGGCAGTGTGTGGTTCCCCTGATAACCCAAACCCCACAGGGCAGTGTGTGCGGGGCTCTCCAGATAACCCAATCCCCACAGGGCAGTGTGTGGTTCCCCTGATAACCCAATCCCCACAGGGCAGTGTGTGGTTCCCCTGATAATCCAATCCCCACAGGGCAGTGTGTGGTTCCCCTGATAATCCAATCCCCACAGGGCAGTGTGTGCGGGGCTCCCCTGATAACCCAATCCCCACAGGGCAGTGTGTGGTTCCCCTGATAATCCAATCCCCACAGGGCAGTGTGTGCGGGGCTCCCCTGATAACCCAATCCCCACAGGGCAGTGTGTGTGGGGCTCCCCTGATAACCCAGTCCCCACAGGGCAGTGTGTGCGGGGCTCCCCTGATAACCCAATCCCCACAGGGCAGTGTGTGCGGGGCTCCCCAGATAACCCAATCCCCACAGGGCAGTGTGTGCGGGGCTCCCCAGATAACCCAATCCCCACAGGGCAGTGTGTGGTTCCCCTGATAACCCAAACCCCACAGGGCAGTGTGTGCGGGGCTCCCCAGATAACCCAATCCCCACAGGGCAGTGTGTGGTTCCCCTGATAACCCAAACCCCACAGGGCAGTGTGTGCGGGGCTCACCAGATAACCCAATCCCCACAGGGCAGTGTGTGGTTCCCTTGATAATCCAATCCCCACAGGGCAGTGCGTGCGGGGCTCCCCTGATAACCCAATCCCCACAGGGCAGTGTGTGCGGGGCTCCCCTGATAACCCAAACCCCACAGGGCAGTGTGTGCGGGGCTCCCCTGATAATCCAATCCCCACAGGGCAGTGTGTGGTTCCCCTGATAATCCAATCCCCACAGGGCAGTGTGTGCGGGGCTCCCCTGATAACCCAATCCCCACAGGGCAGTGTGTGCGGGGCTCGTCTGATAACCCAATCCCCACAGGGCAGTGTGTGCGGAGCTCCCCAGATAACCCAATCCCCACAGGGCAGTGTGTGCGAGGCTCGTCTGATAACTCAATCCCCACAGGGCAGTGTGTGCGGGGCTCGTCTGATAACCCAATCCCCACAGGGCAGTGTGTGGTTCCCCTGATAACCCAATCCCCACAGGGCAGTGTGTGCGGTGCTCGTCTGATAACCCAATCCCCACAGGGCAGTGTGTGGTTCCCCTGATAACCCAATCCCCACAGGGCAGTGTGTGCGGGGCTCCCAGATAACCCAATCCCCACAGGGCAGTGTGTGGTTCCCCTGATAATCCAAACCCCACAGGGCAGTGTGTGGTTCCCCTGATAACCCAAACCCCACAGGGCAGTGTGTGCGGGGCTCTCCAGATAACCCAATCCCCACAGGGCAGTGTGTGGTTCCCCTGATAACCCAATCCCCACAGGGCAGTGTGTGGTTCCCCTGATAATCCAATCCCCACAGGGCAGTGTGTGGTTCCCCTGATAATCCAATCCCCACAGGGCAGTGTGTGCGGGGCTCCCCTGATAACCCAATCCCCACAGGGCAGTGTGTGGTTCCCCTGATAATCCAATCCCCACAGGGCAGTGTGTGCGGGGCTCCCCTGATAACCCAATCCCCACAGGGCAGTGTGTGGTTCCCCTGATAATCCAAACCCCACAGGGCAGTGTGTGGTTCCCCTGATAATCCAAACCCCACAGGGCAGTGTGTGGTTCCCCTGATAATCCAAACCCCACAGGGCAGTGTGCGGGGCTCCCCTGATAAACCAATCCCCACAGGGCAGTGTGTGCGGGGCTCCCCAGATAACCCAAACCCCACAGGGCAGTGTGTGCGGGGCTCCCCTGATAATCCAAACCCCACAGGGCAGTGTGTGCGAAGCTCCCCTGATAATCCAATCCCCACAGGGCAGTGTGTGCGGGGCTCCCCTGATAATCCAAACCCCACAGGGCAGTGTGTGCGGGGCTCCCCTGATAATCCAAACCCCACAGGGCAGTGTGTGCGAAGCTCCCCAGATAATCCAATCCCCACAGGGCAGTGTGTGCGGGGCTCCCCTGATAATCCAAACCCCACAGGGCAGTGTGTGCGGGGCTCCCCTGATAATCCAATCCCCACAGGGCAGTGTGTGCGGGGCTCCCCTGATAATCCAAACCCCACAGGGCAGTGTGTGCGGGGCTCCCCTGATAACTCAATCCCCACAGGGCAGTGTGTGTGGCGAAGCTCCCCAGATAACCCAATCCCCACAGGGCAGTGTGTGGTTCCCCTGATAATCCAATCCCCACAGGGCAGTGTGTGCGCGAAGCTCCCCTGATAATCCAATCCCCACAGGGCAGTGTGTGCGGGGCTCCCCTGATAACCCAATCCCCACAGGGCAGTGTATGTGGGGCTCCCCTGATAACCCAATCCCCACAGGGCAGTGTGTGCGGGGCTCCCCAGATAACCCAATCCCTACAGGGCAGTGTGTGGTTCCCCTGATAACCCAATCCCCACAGGGCAGTGTGTGCGGGGCTCCCCAGATAACCCAATCCCCACAGGGCAGTGTGTGGTTCCCCTGATAACCCAAACCCCACAGGGCAGTGTGTGCGGGGCTCCCCAGATAACCCAATCCCCACAGGGCAGTGTGTGGTTCCCTTGATAATCCAATCCCCACAGGGCAGTGTGTGCGGGGCTCCCCTGATAACCCAATCCCCACAGGGCAGTGTGTGCGGGGCTCCCCTGATAACCCAAACCCCACAGGGCAGTGTGTGCGGGGCTCCCCTGATAATCCAATCCCCACAGGGCAGTGTGTGGTTCCCCTGATAATCCAATCCCCACAGGGCAGTGTGTGCGGGGCTCCCCTGATAACCCAATCCCCACAGGGCAGTGTGTGCGGGGCTCGTCTGATAACCCAATCCCCACAGGGCAGTGTGTGCGGGGCTCGTCTGATAACTCAATCCCCACAGGGCAGTGTGTGCGGGGCTCGTCTGATAACCCAATCCCCACAGGGCAGCGTGTGGTTCCCCTGATAACCCAATCCCCACAGGGCAGTGTGTGCGGTGCTCGTCTGATAACCCAATCCCCACAGGGCAGTGTGTGGTTCCCCTGATAACCCAATCCCCACAGGGCAGTGTGTGCGGGGCTCCCAGATAACCCAATCCCCATAGGGCAGTGTGTGGTTCCCCTGATAATCCAAACCCCACAGGGCAGTGTGTGGTTCCCCTGATAACCCAAACCCCACAGGGCAGTGTGTGCGGGGCTCTCCAGATAACCCAATCCCCACAGGGCAGTGTGTGGTTCCCCTGATAACCCAATCCCCACAGGGCAGTGTGTGGTTCCCCTGATAATCCAATCCCCACAGGGCAGTGTGTGGTTCCCCTGATAATCCAATCCCCACAGGGCAGTGTGTGCGGGGCTCCCCTGATAACCCAATCCCCACAGGGCAGTGTGTGGTTCCCCTGATAATCCAATCCCCACAGGGCAGTGTGTGCGGGGCTCCCCTGATAACCCAATCCCCACAGGGCAGTGTGTGTGGGGCTCCCCTGATAACCCAGTCCCCACAGGGCAGTGTGTGCGGGGCTCCCCAGATAACCCAATCCCCACAGGGCAGTGTGTGGTTCCCCTGATAATCCAATCCCCACAGGGCAGTGTGTGCGCGAAGCTCCCCTGATAATCCAATCCCCACAGGGCAGTGTGTGCGGGGCTCCCCTGATAACCCAATCCCCACAGGGCAGTGTGTGTGGGGCTCCCCTGATAACCCAATCCCCACAGGGCAGTGTGTGCGGGGCTCCCCAGATAACCCAATCCCTACAGGGCAGTGTGTGGTTCCCCTGATAACCCAAACCCCACAGGGCAGTGTGTGCGGGGCTCCCCAGATAACCCAATCCCCACAGGGCAGTGTGTGCGGGGCTCCCCAGATAACCCAATCCCCACAGGGCAGTGTGTGGTTCCCCTGATAACCCAAACCCCACAGGGCAGTGTGTGCGGGGCTCCCCAGATAACCCAATCCCCACAGGGCAGTGTGTGGTTCCCCTGATAACCCAAACCCCACAGGGCAGTGTGTGCGGGGCTCCCCAGATAACCCAATCCCCACAGGGCAGTGTGTGGTTCCCTTGATAATCCAATCCCCACAGGGCAGTGCGTGCGGGGCTCCCCTGATAACCCAATCCCCACAGGGCAGTGTGTGCGGGGCTCCCCTGATAACCCAAACCCCACAGGGCAGTGTGTGCGGGGCTCCCCTGATAATCCAATCCCCACAGGGCAGTGTGTGGTTCCCCTGATAATCCAATCCCCACAGGGCAGTGTGTGCGGGGCTCCCCTGATAACCCAATCCCCACAGGGCAGTGTGTGCGGGGCTCGTCTGATAACCCAATCCCCACAGGGCAGTGTGTGCGGGGCTCGTCTGATAACTCAATCCCCACAGGGCAGTGTGTGCGGGGCTCGTCTGATAACCCAATCCCCACAGGGCAGTGTGTGGTTCCCCTGATAACCCAATCCCCACAGGGCAGTGTGTGCGGTGCTCGTCTGATAACCCAATCCCCACAGGGCAGTGTGTGGTTCCCCTGATAATCCAAACCCCACAGGGCAGTGTGTGGTTCCCCTGATAACCCAAACCCCACAGGGCAGTGTGTGCGGGGCTCTCCAGATAACCCAATCCCCACAGGGCAGTGTGTGGTTCCCCTGATAACCCAATCCCCACAGGGCAGTGTGTGGTTCCCCTGATAATCCAATCCCCACAGGGCAGTGTGTGCGGGGCTCCCCTGATAACCCAATCCCCACAGGGCAGTGTGTGGTTCCCCTGATAATCCAATCCCCACAGGGCAGTGTGTGCGGGGCTCCCCTGATAACCCAATCCCCACAGGGCAGTGTGTGTGGGGCTCCCCTGATAACCCAGTCCCCACAGGGCAGTGTGTGCGGGGCTCCCCAGATAACCCAATCCCCACAGGGCAGTGTGTGGTTCCCCTGATAATCCAATCCCCACAGGGCAGTGTGTGCGCGAAGCTCCCCTGATAATCCAATCCCCACAGGGCAGTGTGTGCGGGGCTCCCCTGATAACCCAATCCCCACAGGGCAGTGTGTGTGGGGCTCCCCTGATAACCCAATCCCCACAGGGCAGTGTGTGCGGGGCTCCCCAGATAACCCAATCCCTACAGGGCAGTGTGTGGTTCCCCTGATAACCCAAACCCCACAGGGCAGTGTGTGCGGGGCTCCCCAGATAACCCAATCCCCACAGGGCAGTGTGTGCGGGGCTCCCCAGATAACCCAATCCCCACAGGGCAGTGTGTGGTTCCCCTGATAACCCAAACCCCACAGGGCAGTGTGTGCGGGGCTCCCCAGATAACCCAATCCCCACAGGGCAGTGTGTGGTTCCCCTGATAACCCAAACCCCACAGGGCAGTGTGTGCGGGGCTCCCCAGATAACCCAATCCCCACAGGGCAGTGTGTGGTTCCCTTGATAATCCAATCCCCACAGGGCAGTGCGTGCGGGGCTCCCCTGATAACCCAATCCCCACAGGGCAGTGTGTGCGGGGCTCCCCTGATAACCCAAACCCCACAGGGCAGTGTGTGCGGGGCTACCCTGATAATCCAATCCCCACAGGGCAGTGTGTGGTTCCCCTGATAATCCAATCCCCACAGGGCAGTGTGTGCGGGGCTCCCCTGATAACCCAATCCCCACAGGGCAGTGTGTGCGGGGCTCCCCTGATAATCCAAACCCCACAGGGCAGTGTGTGCGGGGCTCCCCTGATAATCCAAACCCCACAGGGCAGTGTGTGCGGGGCTCCCCTGATAATCCAAACCCCACAGGGCAGTGTGTGCGAAGCTCCCCTGATAATCCAATCCCCACAGGGCAGTGTGTGCGGGGCTCCCCTGATAATCCAAACCCCACAGGGCAGTGTGTGCGAAGCTCCCCTGATAATCCAATCCCCACAGGGCAGTGTGTGCGGGGCTCCCCTGATAACCCAAACCCCACAGGGCAGTGTGTGCGAAGCTCCCCAGATAATCCAATCCCCACAGGGCAGTGTGTGCGGGGCTCCCCTGATAATCCAAACCCCACAGGGCAGTGTGTGCGGGGCTCCCCTGATAATCCAATCCCCACAGGGCAGTGTGTGCGGGGCTCCCCTGATAATCCAAACCCCACAGGGCAGTGTGTGCGGGGCTCCCCTGATAATCCAATCCCCACAGGGCAGTGTGTGCGAAGCTCCCCTGATAACCCAAACCCCATAGGGCAGTGTGTGCGGGGCTCCCCTGATAACCCAAACACCACAGGGCAGTGTGTGCGGGGCTCCCCAGATAACCCAATCCCCACAGGGCAGTGTGTGCGGGGCTCCCCTGATAACCCAATCCCCACAGGGCAGTGTGTGCGGGGCTCCCCTGATAACCCAATCCCCACAGGGCAGTGTGTGCGGGGCTCCCCTGATAACCCAATCCCCACAGGGCAGTGTGTGCGGGGCTCGTCTGATAACCCAATCCCCACAGGGCAGTGTGTGCGGGGCTCGTCTGATAACCCAATCCCCACAGGGCAGTGTGTGCGGGGCTCGTCTGATAACCCAAACCCCACAGGGCAGTGTGTGCGGGGCTCGTCTGATAACCCAAACCCCACAGGGCAGTGTGTGCGGGGCTCCCCAGATAACCCAAACCCCACAGGGCAGTGTGTGCGGGGCTCCCCAGATAACCCAATCCCCACAGGGCAGTGTGTGCGGGGCTCCCCAGATAACCCAAACCCCACAGGGCAGTGTGTGCGGGGCTCCCCTGATAACCCAAACCCCACAGGGCAGTGTGTGCGGGGCTCCCCAGATAACCCAATCCCCACAGGGCAGTGTGTGCGGGGCTCCCCTGATAACCCAATCCCCACAGGGCAGTGTGTGCGGGGCTCCCCAGATAACCCAATCCCCACAGGGCAGTGTGTGCGAAGCTCCCCTGATAACCCAAACCCCACAGGGCAGTGTGTGCGGGGTTCCCCAGATAATCCAATCCCCACAGGGCAGTGTGTGCGGGGCTCCCCTGATAACCCAAACCCCACAGGGCAGTTTGTGCGGGGCTCCCCTGATAACCCAAACCCCACAGGGCAGTGTGTGCGGGGCTCCCCTGATAACCCAAACCCCACAGGGCAGTGTGTGCGGGGCTCCCCTGATCCACAGCCATAGCTTTGATGCAAACAGCGGTTCCAGCTGCTTCTCTGGCGGTTTGCGCCGGTGCAATTGTACCCGAGTGTGAGCTGCTGCCTTTTGCAGAGGGCGGGCGTCAACAGTGTTTCTGTTCAAAGCTTGCAGAAATGCTGAGGGACCTGTTCCTAACCAGGGGTACGGATGTGCACTTGAAGTGCCCTAACCTACAGGGCTACGGACCAAGAGCTGGAATATGGGATTATCCTGGATAGCCGGTCCGGACACGATGGGCCGCAATGGCCTCCTTCTGTGCTGTAAATTTCTGTTGACTCTATATGGAGCAACTCCAGCTGACCAGTTAGATGTCTTTAACATTGATATTTGGAACCCTGGTGAGTGCTGAAGACTAAAACTCAGCACTTCGGGCTCAGTAAGAAAAATCTTCATTGGCTCAAATATATTTATTCTCATTTGCTTTTTTTCAGAATCCAGACTATAGTTGTGCACCCAGAGAAATATTGCTTCGGTTTATTTCCAGATCTCGTCATCTCGGTCTACAATGCTGTGAAGGACACCAAGTGGGTCAAACACTTTCCAACAGATTAAGCGCTCCTCCTGCCTCCAAAGGATTATCTCTTTGGTGGTTACACAGAGGATTGTTGAGTTATCAGCCAGAACCACATGTTACAATATTCAGAGATAACTTGCATTTATATAGTGCCGTTCAGCTCCTCGGGTCACCCTATAGCGCTTCACAGCCAACTAAGTACTTTTGAAATGTATTCAGTTTGTTTTGCAGACAAACATGACAGCCAATTTGCACACAGCAAGGTCCCAAAAACAGAGACCGGGCCTCGGTTTAACTGTCACATCCAAAACCTGACACCCCAACAGTGCAGCACTCCTTCAGTGTCAGCCTAGATTATGGAGTGGAGTATGAACCCACAACCTTCTTACTCAGAGGCAAGTGTGCTACTCACTGAGCCACAGCTGATACTAGAGAATTACATAAAATCACAGAATTACATAGAATATACCGCACGGAAACCGGCCCCCATCGACCCAACCAGTCTGTGCTGGTGTTTATAATCCACTCGAGTCTCCCCCCATTCCATCTACTCCATCTCAGCCTGTCAGCGTATCTTTCTAATCCTTTTTCCCCCATGCATTTGAGTGATTCCTGTGGTCACGAGTTCCACATTCTCACTGCTCTCTGAGTGAAGAAATATCTTCTTATTTCCCTATTGGACTCATCAGTAACTATCCTGTATTGATGGCCCCTAGGTTTGGGTTCTCCCACAAGTGGAAACATTCTCTCCACATCTGTCCGACCCATTCATCATTTTGAAGACCTCCATCAGGTCACCTCTGAGTCTTATCTTTTCTCAGGAAAAAAGCCCCAACCTGTCCAATCTGTCCAGCAATCTCTGAGCCGTCAGGTCAGGAGTTTGAAACTAGCTGTAACTTCAGAACGTCGAACGCACGGCCTTTAGTTGCAGCACGGTAACTCTTGTACAGCAACGTGAAACGTACAGCCCCCATCCCCCATCCATACAGCCCCCTCCCCCATCACCCACCCTGAGACGTACAGCCCCCTCCCCCATCACCCACCCTGAGACGTACAGCCCCCCCACCATCACCCAGCCTGAGACGTACAGCCCCCCCATCACCCACCTTGAGACGTACAGCCCCCCCATCACCCACCTTGAGACGTACAGCCCCCCCATCACCCACCCTGAAACGTACAGCCCCCCCATCACCCACCTTGAGACGTACAGCCCCCCCATCACCCACCTTGAGACGTACAGCCCCCCCATCACCCACCTTGAGACGTACAGCCCCCCCATCACCCACCCTGAAACGTACAGCCCCCCCATCACCCACCTTGAGACGTACAGCACCCCTCTCCCATCACCCACCCTGAGACATACAGCACCCCCCATCACCCACCTTGAGACGTACAGCCCCCCCCATCACCCACCCTGAAACGTACAGCCCCCTCCCCCATCCTGAGACGTACAGCCCCCTCCCTCATCACCCACCATACAGCCTCCTCCCCCATCACCCACCCGAGACGTACAGCCTCCCCTCCCCCATCACCCACCCTGAAACGTACAGCCCCCCCTCCCCCATCACCCACCCTGAGACATACAGCCTCCCCATCACCCACCCTGAAACGTACAGCCCCCTCCCCCATCCTGAGACGTACAGCCCCCTCCCTCATCACCCATCATACAGCCTCCTCCCCCATCACCCACCTGAGACATACAGCCTCCCCTCCCTCATCACCCACCCTGAAACATACAGCCCCCCCCATCACCCACCCTGAGACGTACAGCCCCACTCCCCTATCACCCACCCTGAGACATACAGCCTCCCCCATCACCCACCCTGAAACGTACAGCCCCCCCCCCATCACCCACCCTGAGACGTACAGCCCCCCCCTCCCCCATCACCCACCCTGAGACATACAGCCTCCCTCCCCCATCACTCAACCTGAGACATACAGCCCCCCTCCCCCATCACCCACCCTGAGACATACAGCCCCCCTCCCCCATCACCCACCCTGAGACATACAGCCTCCCCTCCCCCATCACCCACCCTGAGACGTACAGCCCCCCTCCTCCACCCGTACAGCCCCCCATCACCCACCCTACAGCCCCCATCACCCACCCTACTGGGAATTGAGACTGAGAGATTTTGGATGGAGTGAAGCCTGCGCCTCCCCGCCCCCACCACCAACAGCTTTTTGGGGAACAGAGTGCCAGAGTCCCACTGCCCTTTGTGTGGTGTAGTGTGTAGTGTGTCTCTGTGGGTGTTGGGGGAGGGGGGGATGTACGTCTCAGGGTGGGTGATGGGAGAAGGGGGCTTGCTGACATCACCCGAGAGTAAGAGTAAGTGTGACGGAGATGAGGGGGTGGCAGGAGACTGATTTGCAGCAAATGTAAAGTTGTTGAGTTAAAACTATTGCTCAGGAGGAAGTGTTCCTGTGCCACTGCTGAGAGTTACTGTGGGAGAGGCATTCACACAGCAGCTTCTGGGTCTGGGCTCCTGGTGTGTGAGTCAATGAGCAAGACAGGCTAGTGGTGGCTGCTTCCGCAGAGTAAAGGTTCCCTCACTATGGGCTGTAGATAGGAACTAACTAACATACCGTGTTTTGCCGTTCCGTGTTCATTGTATTCCGGTGGTGGGTATTAATTGGGGACGTGCTTGTGTTCATATATATGGGAGCAGGCT
The DNA here is from genome assembly GCF_044704955.1 of Pristiophorus japonicus. Lineage (NCBI taxonomy): Eukaryota > Metazoa > Chordata > Chondrichthyes > Pristiophoridae > Pristiophorus > Pristiophorus japonicus. The sequence continues at coordinate 159,510,653 of NC_091984.1, forward strand.
TGTGAAGGAAGAACTTACCTTGGGGTGCACAGGATGTAATGTGTGTCTCTGTGAATAAAGACTTCAGTATTCCTACTGGCTCGACTGGAAAGTACCCCCCCCCACACCATGCCCGTCCCCTCACCCATCGCCACACCGTCCCCACACCTATGCCCGTCCCACATCCGTTCCCCCCCCCCCCCCCAACCTCACACAGTCAGGGGGAGTTGCCCCCCCCTCGCACAGTCAGGGGGAGTCGCCCCACCTCCCCCACACGGTCAGAGGGAGTTCCCCTCCCCCTCCCAGCCTCACACTGTCAGGGAGAGTTCCACTCCCGCTCACAGCCTCGCACAGTCAGGGGGAGTCGCCCCCCCCCCCCCACCTCGCACTGTCAGGGGGAGTTCCCTCCCCTCGCACAGTCAGGGGGAGTCACCTCCCCCCACCTCGCACCGTCAGGGGGAGTTCCCTCCCCTCGCACAGTCAGGGGGAGTCATCGTCCCCCCCACACAGTCGGGGGAGTCGCCACCCTCTTGCATAGTCAGGGGGAGCCGCCCATCCCTCGAGAGGGTAGGACAGCTCCACCTGTGCCCCCCCAGGGGGTGGGAAAGAAGCCCTATCCATTGCGGGGGGAGGGGGAACCATGGATCCACAGCGTCACTCGTCGCCGAGCCGGGCATCCAGGAGGCTTGGGGGGGGGGGGGGTGTGGGTGAGGCCGATTGGGGGGGTGGGGGGGGTGCCAGGCCGATGGGGGGGGGGGGGCGCGAGGCCGATGTGGGGCGCGGGCGAGGTTGATGAGGCTGAGCTTATGCAGCCGCACCCTGACATCCCCCGGGTGTTGCTCGAACTGATCGATGATTTTAATCGAACTCCCATGCCCACCAGGGTGCTGGTGGGGAGAGGGAAATCCCCCCCCCCCCACCCCATCTCCGTCTCTCATGTTTGCCCCGGGTGTGTTGGGCAAACTCAGGATGGCCTGAGGTGGAGGGGCCCCTAACTGCTGCCGCCCTCCTACCCAAGACCCCCAGAGCCCAGGGAGGACCTCTCTGCTGTCGATCCTGGGGGTGGGATTGTGATAGAGGTGCGGCCGAGCTTCGCTGCACTCTGTGCGGTGTGCGGGTCGTACGCTGGCGATGACCCCCTGGGGGAGGACGGCCACTCGGTGGAGGGCACTGGGACAATTTGAAGTCGGTCGCCAGTGAGGCAGTGGATGCTGATTTTGTGCCGTGTGCAGGGTGATCGGGCTGTGCTGTGCCCAACGCCCTTTGTTGGTGTAGTACAATCGGCGTCTGATCTCTGGTTTACTGGAACCTCTGTATAATGAGGGTCACACACGGCCCTCCCAAACCGCACCTTGGCTCGTCCATCCTCCATGCCTGCTGCTCCCCCCCTCACCCTCCTCCTCCGCACCCTCCCCCTCCTCCTCCTCCTCTGCACCTTACTCCTCCGCACCCTCCATACTCTCCTCCTCACAATCAATGCAGCCCTGTACCTTTGGGAAGCCAGCAATCCTGGAGAAGCCCACAGCCCTGTCAGAGATTGCTTGGGCGGCCATGGGGAACTTTATGAAGTCATTCCTATGGCGTACAGTGCAGCCGTGACCTGGCGAATGGAGACATGTGTTGCATGTTGAGAGATGGCGCACACATCCCCAGTTGTAGCTTGAAATGATCCTGAGGCATTGAATGAAAGTGCAACTGTAACCTTCACTTCAACTGACAAAGCAGCCCTCCTGATGCTTCTAGGTTGCAGGTCTGCTTTGACCAACTTACAGATCTCACTTACAACTTCTTTGCGGAAACGCAGCCTTCTGACACAGTCTGCATCACTCAGGTGTACCCGGGGTGGGTAAGGCCTCCTGCCCAGCACCCTATGGGCTCTGATCTTCCTGATGCGATGAAGTCGAATCAATTGTCTCCTACGCAGCACCATGATGCAGAAGGCTCGCACAAGGTATGGCATTGTCAGTATTGCCCCTATACTTAAATTTAACCTTTGAAAGAAGCTAAAACGGCAGGAAAGCAGGCAGCACAGGTTCGCAGTTGTATCTCTTTAGGTCTGTATGGATGGACCACACCCAAAGGTCTTGTGACTTCTCCTCTCTCCCCCCCTCCCCTTGAGTCTTGTGACCTCTCTCCCTCCCCCTCCACGGGCTCCAAACCTTCTGATCAGCACCTCTCTCTACCTCTCCTCTCCTCTACCTGCCCCCAGCTTTTACTAATTGTAGTCTTGTGTCTCTCCCTCCCTGTCCCCGGGCTCCAAGCCTTCCGATCGGCACCTCTCTCTCTCTCTCCTCACCCTCCCCCACCCACGGCTTGTTTTGTAGCCGAACCCTGAGCCACTGTGTCCGATTCTGCCGGACAAACCTACGACCCTCCAGCCCTGCTTCAAGACGTTCGCTGATGGCATGTGAGTGAGTAAAAAAATGTGAAATCCAACAAATTTACACTTCTACGTTGACAGGTAAAAAAAAGTTGAACTTTATTACTAATTTTGACAGTGTTCTTGACTCCCTCCAAAATCTTCGATTTAAAAACAATGGCGTCTCTCAGCGCCGATTTGTCAATGTGCACTGGTTTTCTTAACTCACCAGAAGGTTTTTCGGGAATGACCAGATACGCCGACCGAAGAGAAAAAAATATTGGCCAAACTGCGAACAATTGAAAAAACCAGCGCAGACAAGAGGGAACGTCAAAAAAAACTGGCTTAGAAAAATTGTAACTAAGTCAGTTACGCCGGCGCAGATCGCATGGGAAACTTGGAAAAAATAAATACGCCAAAAAAACGGCGCAAATGACCGGAGAACATTGAGCCCCTTGTCCCCAAAAAGGATTGTGCGATGATCACTACTACCAATATAGTCATGCACAATCTTGTCTGTGGGGGGGGGGGGGGGGATGTGCGCGAGGAATGTGTGTGTGAGGGGGGGTGGTGGGGTGGTGTGAGGGTGGAGTTTGTGTGTGAAGGGTGTGTGTATGGGTGAGGGGGTGTGTGTGGGTGAGCGGGTGTGTGTGAGTGAGGGGGGGTGGAGGGTGTGTGTGTATGGGTGGGGGGTATGTGTGTGTGGGTGAGGGGGTGTGTGTGAGGGGTGTGTATGGTGGGGGGTGTGTGTAGGCCCTGTTGGATTCCCCTGGATCATTCTCAGTTACTGAGGAAGTCCATGTAGCCCCTGTTGGGTTCCCCTGGGTCATTCTCAGTTACTGAGGAAGTCCATGTAGCCCCTGTTGGATTCCCCTGGATCATTCTCAGTTACTGAGGAAGTCCATGTAGCCCCTGTTGGGTTCCCCTGGATCATTCCCAGCTACTGAGGAAGTCCATGTAGCCCCTGTTGGGTTCCCCTGGATCATTCTCAGTTACTGAGGAAGTCCATGTAGCCCCTGTTGGATTCCTCTGGATCATTCTCAGTTACTGAGGAAGTCCATTTAGCCCCTGTGGGATTCCCTTGGATCATTCTCAGTTACTGAGGAAGTCCATGTAGCCCCTGTTGGGTTCCCGTGGATCATTCTCAGTTACTGAGGAAGTCCATGTAGCCCCTGTGGGGTTCCCCTGGATCATTCTCAGTTACTGAGGAAGTCCATGTAGTCCCTGTGGGATTCCCCTGGATCATTCTCAGTTATTGAGGAAGTCCATGTAGCCCCTGTGGGATTCCCCTGGATCATTCTCAGTTACTGAGGAAGTCCATGTAGCCCCTGTTGGGTTCCCCTGGATCATTCTCAGTTACTGAGGAAGTCCATGTAGACCCTGTTGGGTTCCCCTGGATCATTCTCAGTTACTGAGGAAGTCCATGTAGCCCCTGTTGGATTCCCCTGGATCATTCTCAGTTACTGAGGAAGTCCATGTAGCCCCTGTTGGATTCCCCTGGTTCATTCTCAGTTACTGAGGAAGTCCATGTAGCCCCTGTGGGATTCCCCTGGATCATTCTCAGTTACTGAGGAAGTCCATGTAGCCCCTGTTGGATTCCCCTGGATCATTCTCAGTTACTGAGGAAGTCCATGTAGCCCCTGTTGGATTCCCCTGGATCATTCTCAGTTACTGAGGAAGTCCATGTAGCCCCTGTGGGATTCCCCTGGATCATTCTCAGTTACTGAGGAAGTCCATGTAGCCCCTGTGGGGTTCCCCTGGATCATTCTCAGTTACTGAGGAAGTCCATGTAGTCCCTGTTGGGTTCCCCTGAATCATTCTCAGTTACTGAGGAAGTCCATGTAGCCCCTGTTAGGTTCCCCTGGATCATTCTAAGTTACTGAGGAAGTCCATGTAGTCCCTGTTGGGTTCCCCTGGATCATTCCCAGTTACTGAGGAAGTCCATGTAGCCCCTGTTGGGTTCCCCTGGATCATTCTCAGTTACTGAGGAAGTCCATGTAGCCCCTGTGGGGTTCCCCTGGATCATTCTCAGTTACTGAGGAAGTCCATGTAGCCCCTGTGGGATTCCTCTGGATCATTCTCAGTTACTGAGGAAGTCCATGTAGCCCCTGTGGGATTCCCCTGGATCATTCTCAGTTACTGAGGAAGTCCATGTAGCCCCTGTGGGATTCCTCTGGATCATTCTCAGTTACTGAGGAAGTCCATGTAGCCCCTGTGGGATTCCCCTGGATCATTCTCAGTTACTGAGGAAGTCCATGTAGTCCCTGTGGGGTTCCCCTGGATCATTCTCAGTTACTGAGGAAGTCCATGTAGCCCCTGTGGGGTTCCCCTGGATCATTCCCAGTTACTGAGGAAGTCCATGTAGTCCCTGTTGGGTTCCCCTGGATCATTCTCAGTTACTGAGGAAGTCCATGTAGCCCCTGTTGGGTTCCCCTGGATCATTCTCAGTTACTGAGGAAGTCCATGTAGCCCCTGTGGGGTTCCCCTGGATCATTCTCAGTTACTGAGAAGTCCATGTAGCCCCTGTGGGGTTCCCCTGGATCATTCTCAGTTACTGAGGAAGTCCATGTAGCCCCTGTGGGGTTCCCCTGGATCATTCTCAGTTACTGAGGAAGTCCATGTAGCCCCTGTGGGGTTCCCCTGGATCATTCTCAGTTACTGAGAAGTCCATGTAGCCCCTGTGGGGTTCCCCTGGATCATTCCCAGTTACTGAGGAAGTCCATGTAGCCCCTGTTGGGTTCCCCTGGATCATTCTCAGTTACTGAGGAAGTCCATGTAGCCCCTGTTGGATTCCCCTGGATCATTCTCAGTTACTGAGGAAGTCCATGTAGCCCCTGTGGGGTTCCCCTGGATCATTCTCAGTTACTGAGGAAGTCCATGTAGCCCCTGTGGGGTTCCCCTGGATCATTCTCAGTTACTGAGGAAGTCCATGTAGCCCCTGTTGGGTTCCCCTGGATCATTCTCAGTTACTGAGGAAGTCCATGTAGCCCCTGTGGGGTTCCCCTGGATCATTCCCAGTTACTGAGGAAGTCCATGTAGCCCCTGTTGGGTTCCCCTGGATCATTCTCAGTTACTGAGGAAGTCCATGTAGCCCCTGTTGGATTCCCCTGGATCATTCTCAGTTACTGAGGAAGTCCATGTAGCCCCTGTTGGGTTCCCCTGGATCATTCTCAGTTACTGAGGAAGTCCATGTAGTCCCTGTGGGGTTCCCCTGGATCATTCTCAGTTACTGAGGAAGTCCATGTAGCCCCTGTGGGGTTCCCCTGGATCATTCTCAGTTACTGAGGAAGTCCATGTAGCCCCTGTGGGATTCCCCTGGATCATTCTCAGTTACTGAGGAAGTCCATGTAGTCCCTGTGGGGTTCCCCTGGATCATTCTCAGTTACTGAGGAAGTCCATGTAGCCCCTGTGGGGTTCCCCTGGATCATTCCCAGTTACTGAGGAAGTCCATGTAGTCCCTGTTGGGTTCCCCTGGATCATTCTCAGTTACTGAGGAAGTCCATGTAGCCCCTGTTGGGTTCCCCTGGATCATTCTCAGTTACTGAGGAAGTCTATGTAGCCCCTGTGGGGTTCCCCTGGATCATTCTCAGTTACTGAGAAGTCCATGTAGCCCCTGTGGGGTTCCCCTGGATCATTCTCAGTTACTGAGGAAGTCCATGTAGCCCCTGTGGGGTTCCCCTGGATCATTCTCAGTTACTGAGGAAGTCCATGTAGCCCCTGTGGGGTTCCCCTGGATCATTCTCAGTTACTGAGAAGTCCATGTAGCCCCTGTGGGGTTCCCCTGGATCATTCCCAGTTACTGAGGAAGTCCATGTAGCCCCTGTTGGGTTCCCCTGGATCATTCTCAGTTACTGAGGAAGTCCATGTAGCCCCTGTTGGATTCCCCTGGATCATTCTCAGTTACTGAGGAAGTCCATGTAGCCCCTGTTGGGTTCCCCTGGATCATTCTCAGTTACTGAGGAAGTCCATGTAGCCCCTGTGGGGTTCCCCTGGATCATTCTCAGTTACTGAGGAAGTCCATGTAGCCCCTGTTGGGTTCCCCTGGATCATTCTCAGTTACTGAGGAAGTCCATGTAGCCCCTGTGGGGTTCCCCTGGATCATTCTCAGTTACTGAGGAAGTCCATGTAGCCCCTGTGGGGTTCCCCTGGATCATTCTCAGTTACTGAGGTAGTCCATTTAGCCCCTGTGGGATTCCCTTGGATCATTCTCAGTTACTGAGGAAGTCCATGTAGCCCCTGTTGGGTTCCCCTGGATCATTCTCAGTTACTGAGGAAGTCCATGTAGCCCCTGTGGGGTTCCCCTGGATCATTCTCAGTTACTGAGGAAGTCCATGTAGCCCCTGTGGGGTTCCCCTGGATCATTCTCAGTTACTGAGGAAGTCCATGTAGCCCCTGTGGGGTTCCCCTGGATCATTCTCAGTTACTGAGGAAGTCCATGTAGCCCCTGTTGGGTTCCCCTGTATCATTCTCAGTTACTGAGGAAGTCCATGTAGCCCCTGTGGGGTTCCCCTGGATCATTCCCAGTTACTGAGGAAGTCCATGTAGCCCCTGTTGGGTTCCCCTGGATCATTCTCAGTTACTGAGGAAGTCCATGTAGCCCCTGTTGGATTCCCCTGGATCATTCTCAGTTACTGAGGAAGTCCATGTAGTCCCTGTGGGGTTCCCCTGGATCATTCTCAGTTACTGAGGAAGTCCATGTAGCCCCTGTTGGGTTCCCCTGGATCATTCTCAGTTACTGAGGAAGTCCATGTAGCCCCTGTTGGGTTCCCCTGGATCATTCTCAGTTACTGAGGAAGCCTCGGCAGATCCAATACGTGGGAATACCGAGCGCAGTGTTTAACGACAGGTCCTGGTGACCTGCTCACTGTTTCCATCCAGGTGCAGCAACACCTGGACCCTCCTCTTTCCCCCTTGTCCAAGTTCCCCAGCACACTGAGCGCTTCAGCCCGCACTTTATCGCACGGCATCGCAGAGCGGTTGAATCCTTGTGTGGGTTTTGTCTACAAACAGTTGGATCGTGTCTGCTCTCAACTGGATTATGTTCTTGGAGAGGCTCGACAGCGCCTCCTTCTGGTTCTCCTTGTTCCCCACAACAACAACAACTTGTATTTATATAGTACCTTTAACGTAGTGACGTAGTGAAACATCCCAAGGCGCTTCACAGGAGTATTATGGGATACAAATTTGACACCGAGCTGCATAAGTAGAAATTGGCGCAGGTGCTTGGTCAAAGAGGGAGGTTTTAAGGAGCATCTTGAAGGAGGAAAGAGAGGTAGAAAGGCAGAGAGGTTTAGGGAGGGAGTTCCAGAGCTTGGGGCCCAGGCAACAGAAGGCACAGCCACCAATGTTTGAGCGATTACAATCAGGGATGCTCAAGAGGGCAGAATTAGAGGAGCGCAGACATCTTGCAGGGGGTGGGGTTGTGGGGCTGGAGGAGATTACAAAGATAGGGAGGGGCGAGGCCATGGAGGAATTTGAAAATAAGGATGGGAATTTTGAAATCGAGGTGTTGCTTAACCCGGAGCCAATGTAGGTCAACGAGATGGATGAGCGGGACTTGATGCTAGTTAGGACATGGGCAGCCAAGTTTTGGATCATCTCTAGTTTACGTAGGGTAAAATGTGGGAGGCCAGCCAGGAGTGCATTGGAATATTCGGGTCTAGAGGTAATAAAGGCATGGATGAGGATTTCAGCAGCGGATGAGCTGAGGCAAGGGTGGAGACAGGCGATGTTACGGAGATGGAACTAGGCGGTCTTAGTTATGCTGCAGATGTATGGTCGAAAGCTCAGACTAATCAATGTGCCCGTCATTTTATGAGACCAGAAATAAGCTCCAATTGTAATGTTGCCCAGGCCCGTGACACACAGCAACTGGACAAGTGTAGAGCAAACACCCCAACAATCTGCTCACCAGCGTGTCTGTGAGCTGCAGCTGTGAAACCCGTGGAGATTTGAACAGCTCTCCGAAGGAGGAAGCCACGGTGATTGGCTGACAGTCTGGGGCGGTAAGGATTGGAGCTGCTTGACCTTCCACAATGCCAGGCAGGCTGAGGCCAGTGTATTTCACCATTGCTCTGGCCGGCAGGACAGCCTCCTTGTCGGACTTGCCCAGGTCCATCATTTGGTCCCATCCCCCCCTTTTCCCCGTGTCCTTACCTACTGTTTTATTACCTACTGTCCTTTAGTGCCCCACACAGTCCATGCCCATCTCTGCTTCTCCATGTTTCATACCCAGTTGAGAAATCTCTCTGGTTGGATTTGCCGTGGGGAGCAGTACCATTGAGCAGGGAAACATTAACACGGGTTGAGATGAATGAGCATGGCGCAGAATAACAGCGGGAATAATGTATAGTCACCGCCTCTGCCAACTCGGGCTTAGTGTTCAGACGGCAGCCAGGGATCGAAGGGTTAAATAGATTGAAGCTCTCTCCTCGTTGCTCTCTCAGGCACAAATACACAGTCTGTAGCACTTTGTGCAGCCATTTTGGATTGAACAGCTGGCTCTTCCTAATAACAACCCTCCGCACCACAGACTCTCAAAGTCCTTGTGGCAAAAGGTGCAGAAATGGGAGAGTCCCACAGACATTTCCAGCAGCATCACCTCCAAATTAGGATTTTCATGTGTTGGAGATTGAAACTGTTTAATGACGTCATGAAGTGGTTGTGACATCAGAGCATTTTGTTGTGACATCAGAGCGGTTCATTGTGACATGTGTTCCGGTCTTCGCCCCTTAAAAATGGCCATCTATTGCCAACCAGCCCAGGTGTTGGGGGGGTGTGGGGTGAGTCAGTACAGGAGGTGGGGCTGTGTGTCCATTATTATATATTATATATAACTGTGGGTGAGTCAGTACAGGAGGTGGGGCTGTGTGTCCTTTATTATATATAACTGTGGGGTGAGTCAGTACAGGAGGTGGGGCTGTGTGTCCATTATTATATATAACTGTGAGGTGAGTCAGTACAGGAGGTGGGGCTGTGTATATTGAGGTTTTTGTACAGCTGTGTATCACAGTGTAGAGGGGAGCTGTACCCTTGCTGACAGTAATAGACTGCGACATCCTCGCTCTGAACGTTGCTGATACTCAGGGTGAACGTGTTGGACTGCTGACTGCCGGTGAAGCGATTGGAGGTGCCAGTGAAACGATCTGTTGCCGCATAGATCAGCAGAGTGGGTTTCTGCCCGGCTTTCTGCTGGTACCAAGCAAGGTAGCCACTAACAGATGCACTGGCGGTACAGGTGATGGTTGCAGTCTGTCCCTCACTCACTGACAGCACCGGGGGAGATTGGGTCATGATGATGTCCCCACTGATACCTGAGGGGGAAATGGGGAAAGAAAGTGAAGTAAGCACTGTCACAGAAAGACGCTGTAAAATGAGAGATTGCTCGAGACACTGAGCTCTCCTCTAGTGTCAGCATTTGCCCTTCAATCACTGGTCAGTAGAGTTGGACAGAAATCGACAGCAGGGAGATATTAAACGTGGAAGGAGAGAGATTGGTACCTGCGTCGCAGAATGCCAGAGGCCAGATCAGCTGGATGGGTGAAATCATGGTGTCTGCTCCTGTCCCTGTGCCTGCTTACTGATAAACTGCCCTTCACTGGGCCCTGCTTTATAAACCTGCAGCCTGAGAGAGTCTCACTGCCCATCCCTCAGTATGTAAATGTCTTCACCCAGAGAAAGCCACATCAGCACATTTCAATTCCTCTTCTTCTCTAGCTCTTGCCCTCTCCCTCGCTCCCTCTCTGTCTCACCTACTCCATCTCTCCGTATGAATCTGTCGCTGTCACTCTCTGTCTCTCAGCCTCCACCTCTCGCTCTCTGTTATGCTCTCCCTCTCGCTCAGTCTTCATTTCCCTCTGTTTCACAGCCTCCCTCTACCCCTCTCTGTCTCTGGTTCACAGCCTCTCACTGTCTATCTCTCTGTCTCTCCCTCTCTGTCTTAAAGCCTCCACAGCTCTCATTCTCTCTCGGTCTCTATCACTCTGTCTGTCTCTCTCTTTGTCCCTGACTCTCTCTCTCTCTCTGTCACTCTGTCTCTCTCGCTTTGTGTCTCTCTCTCACATCCTCTCGCACTCACTCTCACTCTGTCTCCCTCCCTCTCTGTCTCACTGCCTCCACGTCTCTCACTCTCTCTTGCACTCTCTCTCTCTCTCTCGCTCTGTCTCCCTGTCCCTCCCCCACAGACTCCCAGGTGCAGCACACAAATGCAAAGTAAACCTCCCTGTGCTCTGCCCCACCAATGGATGTTAACCCTTGACCCCAGAGCATGCCTTCTGGAGTAAGGCCCCATTCCCCACAGTGACCATCCCTTGGCCTCTCTCAGTACACTGGCTGTTTATTGCCCAATTAAGGGCCGTTCTGTGCTGTGGGCCTATTCTCAGTGGGGACCGGTTTGGACACAAAGTTCATTTCATGAAGGCTCAGCAGAGGGAGGAGATCCTCACCCCATCAGTGTGAGCTGGAGCGACAGGACAGGATCTGATCCACTGCCCCATCTTGTCCGCACAGGACATCTTCGAATCCCTTCCCCTCTCCTTCCCCTTCCCCTTCCATGGCCCCGCTCCAGGTCAGGGTGTTTTTATTGGGATCAGGTGCCGACGATCCCACATTTACAACAGGAAGGGTCTGCACTCCACGTCTACCATGGACTCCAATAGGGCCCAGGAAACATGGCTCCTTCCTATTGATCCCCCAATAGAGACCAGGAAATATGGCTCCTTCCTATTGGTCCCCCAATAGGGACCAGGAAACATTGCTCTTTCCTACTGGTCCCCCAATAAGGACCAGGAAACATGGCTCCTTCCTATTGGACCTCACTGACCTACTCGCCCTGACCTCACTGTCCTACTGCCCCTGACCTTTGACCTGGTTATGGAGGCTGTTAGGCTCAAAATAAAGTAATGCAACTGAGTATTGTAGACAATGAGTAACTGTGACCTTAGCTCCTTTAATTAAACTCCAGAGTACTGGTACAGCATGGGAGGCCTGCTTATATACAATGCTCCCAAGGGATGCTGGGATCCCTTGGGACTCCAACAGGTATGCCCTCTGGTGGCAGTATGATACAGGTTGCCTAGAGTTGCATACATGACATCACTCCCTCCCAAAGTCAATAGTACACTTATTTACAGGGTGTGACGATCTGGGGCTTTTTGCTCCTTTGTCGATCGTCTCGGTACAAATGCAGCTGTGGGTGAGTTGGTTGGTTCTTTGCTGGGCAGCTGGCCTTGCCGGGCTGCTGGGGTGGGTGAGTTCAGCTTCATGGTTGACCGTGATGTTGGCTGCCACTTGTGTGTGTGTTGGCGGTTCGAAGTTGGTGAAGTCATCTTCAGGTTGCGCGTGGCTGTTTGTGAATCGCAGTTTGGTTTGGTCCAAATGCTTTCTGCAAGTTAGTCCATTAGTGTAAAGTCCTGTCCCCTCAGTACAGATTCACACGAGGCATGTAGTGAAGTCAAGGTCACTCTGGACCTGCACCTTTATTTCAACAGCTCTGGAATGCTGCACTTACCTGAGACCTGTCCTTATATACCTGTCTCTTACAAGTGCACCCCTGGTGGTAAGGTATGCTGGTGGTTACAGGTCATATCTTATTACAGTCATGTATAGCATGTTAGGATACAGTTATATATAAAAATGTAAGATACATGACATCACCCTCCCCCAACGTCTTATTGTCTTTATAGGTTCAGTCTCTCAGGTGGTCTATGCTCTCGCGTGGAGCGTCTGAGTTGTGGTTCAGTTGTTTGCCTTGGTGTCTGTTTTTCTTTGGGTGTGGTTGCTGGTATCTCGCCTGGGCTGTCTGTTTCGATTGGTGTGATTGTTGTTGACTCGCCTGGGCTGTCTGTTGGGATTGGTGCGATTGTTGTTGACTCGCCTGGGCTGTCTGTTTCGATTGGTGTGATTGTTGTTGACTCGCCTGGGCTGTCTGTTGGGATTGGTGCGATTGTTGTTGACTCGCCTGGGCTGTCTGTTTCGATTGGTGTGATTGTTGTTGACTCGCCTGGGCTGTCTGTTGGGATTGCCCTTTCCTCAGGTTGTTCCCTCTGTCTGTCCACCAGGTGTGGTGCGAGTTCCACATTGTAGTCTGCCTCTGGTTCCGCAGTGTTGTTGGTAAATCTGCTTTTGACTTGGTCTACATGCCTCCGGCAGGTTTTGCCATTGTCCATTTGTACTACCAGTAACCTGTTTCCTTCCTTGCCCGTTACTGTCCCTGCAACCCATTTGGGACCCCTGCCATAGTTTAGTACAAACACTTTGTCCCCTATCTCATTCCATCTCCCCCTCGAATTTCTGTCATGGTACTCAGTCAGCTTACGGCGCTTTGCCTCAACGATTTTGTGCATGTCTGGGAGGATTAATGAGAGCCTTGATTTTAAAGTCCTTTTTATCAACAGTTGCGCGGGGGGGATCCCAGTCAGTGAGTGCGGACAAGATCTGTATGCCAGTAGCAGTCGCGACAGGCGACCCTGCAGCGTGGGACCTTGGATTTTAAGCATGCCTTGTTTAATGATTTGCACTGCTCTCTCCGCCTAGCCATTGGAGGCCGGCTTGAACGGTGCCGTCTTGACGTGATTTATGCCATGGTCAGTTATAAAGTCTTGGAATTCTGCGCTGGTGAAGCACGGACCATTGTCACTGACCAATATGTCATGGATTCCGTGTGTTGCAAACATGGTTGCGAGGCTCTCCACAGTGGTGGAGGTTCTGCTCGAGTTTAAAATGGTGCATTCGATCCACTTTGAAAATGCATCTACAACTACGAGGAACATTTTGCCCATGAATGGGCCCGCATAGTCTACGTGCACCCGCGACCACGGTTTGATAGGCCAGGGCCAGGGGCTCAGGGGAGCCTCCCTGGGGGCATTGCTGAGTTGGGCACAAATGATGCACCTTCGGACGCAGAGCTCCAAGTCCACGTCAATATCAGGCCACCAGATGTGGGATCTGGCTATGGCCTTCATGAGAACGATCCCTGGGTGCTCGCGGTGGAGCTCCCGGACAAATGCCTCTTTGCCTCACAGAGGCATGACTACTCGGCTGTCCCACATCAGGCAGTCTGCTTGTAGTGATAGCTCATGCATGCGCCTGTGAAAGGGTTTTAATTCCTCGGGGCAGGCATCGCTAGCCTCTGCCCAGTCACCGATTAGGACACATCTTTTTACGAAGGATAACGTGGGGTCGCTGGCCGTCCAGGCTCTGATTTGGCGAGCCGTCATGGGCGAACCTGTGGACTCAAAGGCATTGATTGCCATGACTATCTCACAGTTCTGTTCGTCAGACCCTTCCGTGGTCGCCAGGGGTAGCCTGCTGAGCGCGTCGGCACAGTTGTCTGTGCCTGGTCTGTGCCTTATGGTATAGTCGTAGGACGCCAGCATGAGTGCCCACCGTTGAATTCGCGCCGAGGCGTTGGCGTTTATTGCCTTGCTCTCGGATAGTAGGGACGTAAGGGGCTTGTGGTCAGTTTCTAACGTGAACTTGGTCCCGAAAAGGTATTGGTGCATCTTTTTGACACCATACACGCACGCAAGCGCCTCCTTCTCTACCATTCCGTACCCGCGCTCCGCCTGCGAAAGTGACCTGGAGGCATAAGCTATGGGTTGTAATTTGCCCGCACTATTGACATGTTGCAAAACGCACCCGACCCCATACGCTGACGCATCGCACGTGAGAACTAGCTTTTTACCTGGGTCAAAGAAAGTCAAAACACTGTTGGAACACAGAAGGTTGCGTGCCTTATTGAAGGCGCGTTCCTGGGCGTCCCAATCGCACCCCTTCCTGAGTAGCACATGGAAGGAGGATTAGGTATAGCCATACCATCATCTTCTATGGTTCCGCCCCGCCACTGGCCACGGGCTCAGCGATGGGCGCTCCAATGATGGCGAGCACTGTCTGCTCCACGGGGGTAAGAACATCCGGGCGCGCCTGCCCCCCGCCATTGAGCTCCTGATGCCTCGGGTTCTGGGCCACCTTGCCCTGCAAGAGAGGGAAATGTATCGGTGAGTGTGGTGCCATGTGTTTGGGTGATGCGCCTGTCATGGTTGAATAGCTGGCAGTGTGTGCAAGCTGTGAGATGTGGATGTGAGGCTTGTAGCAGAATCTAAGTGTGTGAGGGTGAGGTGAAGCTGTGAATGTGGATGTTTCCCCTCGTGGGGGAATCTGGAACTAGGGGGCATAATCTCAGAATAAGGAGTCATCCATTTAAGATGGAGATGAAGAGGAATTTCTTCTCTCAGCAGATCATGAATCTTTGGAATTCTCTGCTCCAGAGAGTTGTGGAGGCTGGGGCATTGAATATATTCAAGGCTGAGATAGACAGATTCTTGAACTACAGGGGAGTCCCAGGTTATGGGGAGCGGGCGGGGAAGTGGAGTTGAGGCCAAGATCAGATCAGCCATGATCTTATTGAATGGTGGACCAGCTCGAGGGGCCGTATGGTCCACTCCTGCTCCTATTCCTTATGTTCTTGTGTATGAGTCCTGATTGCTAGAGATTGTTGGTAGGTGGGTGATGGGGGTGTGATGCATTGAGCAGTGTGTGAGGCTAGTGGTACAGTTGGTGGGACATGGCATTTGAAGATAAATTCACCGACCTTGACCACTCTTGTGAGGTATTTGAATTTCTTGCAGCACTGCATCCAAGTCGTCGGGTTCTGGTCTCACTGCCTTCGAAACGTTTGTCTGGTGAAGCCTCCTCACCCCCTGTGGGTAGAGAACATCTCTCCCCCTCTGCACCTCCTCCCCCAAGGCCTCCAGTGCAGCGCTGGAGGATCTTGGAGCCGGCTCTCTCCCCTGTTGTGTCATCAGTACGTCTTGGTCCAGGTCAGAATGTCTTCCACAGCCACTTCCAGCACCTGCTCCAGACACATTTCACCTGTCCATTAAGAGGTGCAGGCCAGATTTAACTGGTGCCAGCCTCACACAACTATTTTGTTGTTGAACAAGTGCCCCCTGATTAAAGGGAGCACTAAAACCGACAAACTTAAACAAATTCAACTTTAGACATTCAACTTCAATCAAATTAAAATTGGATTGCCGGGGTGATGATGCACTCCAGTTCCTCCGGTGCCCACCTCTCGCGGAAGGCCGCGTGTGTACCGGTGGACACCGTGTGCTCCATCTCCAGGGACACCCTGGCTCGGATGTAACCACGGAAGAGAGGCAGGCAGTCGGGCTGAATGACCCCCTCGACTGCCCATTGCCTGGACCGGCTGATGGCTCCCTTGGCCCTGCCCAGGAGCAGTCCCACGAGGAGGCCTTCCGACCTGCCCGCTCCCCTCTGCACAGGGTGCCCAAAGATCAGGAGGGTGGGACTGAAGTGCAACCAGAATTTGAGGAGCAGCCCCTTCAAATAATGGAATAGTGGCTGCAACCTCACACATTCTATAAAAACATGGAACACGGACTCCTCCAGACCGCAGAAATTGCAGGCAGCTTGGGAATCCGTGAACAGACTTAAAAACTTATTGCACGGGAGTGCTCCATGCAACACCCTCCAGGCCAAGTCCCCAATAAATAGAGGGAGGAATCCCGCATACAGAGCACTCCATTGGGGATCCCCGCCTCCTCCGGATAGCAAGATGGTGTGCCATGGCGTGTCCGGACGTCAGATGAGAATGCCAATGTGGAGACTGTGCAAGAGCAGCCCGTACAGGAATCCCCTCCGCACAGAGCCAGCTTCACACAACCCCGCTGAGGCCTGTCGCCACTCAACAGCACAGTTAGTGCTGGGTGCACGCACCAATCATGTAGGTTACCAGGCAGCACAACATTGGCCTGCTGCCTGCATCGGGAGCTACTGGCGCGGGTTAATCCCGCATCGTGATTCTCGCGCCCCTTTGCAGGGCCTATCGAATTCATCCCCCATAGAGTCTGTGATCATAGAGATTCTGCACCATGTGTAGGAGGGGATTCAATGGGTGGTAGAGTCCATGATAGGGTGGGGGGGGGGTACATGGGATGTGGGAGGGGATTCAATGGGTGGTAGAGTCCATGATAGGGTGGGGTGTACATGGGATGTGGGAGGGGATTCAATGGGTGGTAGAGTCCATGATAGGGTGGGGTGTACATGGGATGTGGGAGGGGATTCAATGGGTGGTAGAGCCCATGATAGGGTGGGGTGTACATGGGATGTGGGAGGGGATTCAATGGGTGGTAGAGTCCATGATAGGGTGGGGTGTACATGGGATGTGGGAGGGGATTCAATGGGTGGTAGAGCCCATGATAGGGTGGGGTGTACATGGGATGTGGGAGGGGATTCAATGGGTGGTAGAGTCCATGATAGGGTGGGGTGTACATGGGATGTGGGAGGGGATTCAATGGGTGGTAGAGCCCATGATAGGGTGGGGTGTACATGGGATGTGGGAGGGGATTCAATGAGCTAATGGGTAAAAGGCCTTTTCTCATTCTAGGTATTTGATATTTTGAAGGAAAATAAAACCAGGGAAAGTTCAGCTCACTCCCCGTGACCTTGGAAATTACGGTTGGGTGAAAGAAAGAAAAATACAGACTTGCATTTATATAGCGCCTTTCACATCCTCAGGATGTCACAAGTGCTTTACAGCCAATTAAATAATTTTTGAAGTGTAGTCACTGTTGTATAGTAGGAAACGTGGCAGCCAATTTGCGCACAGCAAGCTCCCACAAACAACAATGTGATAATGAGCTGATAATCTGTTTCCGTGAAAGAGGAAAGTGTGTCCTATTCTCCTGAACTGTCAGCCCATGGGTTTTTTATTAATTCATGGAATGTGGGCATTGCTGGTTAGGCCAGCATTTATTATAAGAAATAGGAGCAGGAGTAGACCATTTTGCCTCTCGAACCTGCTCCACCATTCACTAAGATCATGGCTGACCTGATCATGGACTCAGCTCCACTTCCCTGCCCGCTTTCCATGACCCTTTATTCTCTGATTGTTCAAAAATCAGTCAATCTCCGCCTTAAATATATTCAGTGACCCAGCCTCCACAGCTCTCTGGGGCAGAGAATTCCACAGATTTATAACCGTCAGAGAAGAAATTCCTCCTCATCTCAGTTTAAAATGGACGACCTCTTATTCTATGTCTCCTAGTTTTAGTTTCCCCTATGTGGAAATGTCCTCTCTGCCTCCACCTTGTCGGGCCCCTCATTATCTTACATGTTTCGATAAAATCACCTCTCATTCTTCTGAACTCCAATGAGTATAGGACCAACTTACTCAACCTATCTTCATAAGACAACCCCCTCATCTCCAGAATCAACCTAGTGAACCCCCCCACCCCCGGCGCACTGAGCACCCCCCGCACCGAAACCCCCCTCCATCAAACGCCCCCCTGCACCGAGCCCCCCACCGCACTGAACCCCTCCCACACCGAGAGCCCCCCCCGTACCGAGCCCCACCCACACTGAGCCGCACTGAGAGCCCCTCCCCGTACCGAGCCCCACCACCTCCCCCCCCCCCCCCCCGCATCGAGCCCACCCCCGCACCAAGCACAGTTTCTGAGCGCCCCCCACCCCCGGCATAGAGGCCCCCCAGCATCGAGCCCCCCCCACACACCGAGCACCCCCGGTGCCGAGCACAGCGGATTGAGCGGCCACAGCACGGTGTCTCCTGCAGTGCATCTTGTAGATGGTACACACTGCAGCCACGGTGTGTCGGTGGTGGAGGGAGTGAATGTTGAAGGTGGTGGATGGGGTACCAATGAAGCGAGCTGCTTTGTCCTGGATGGTGTCGAGCTTCTTCAGTGTTGTTGTAGCTGCAACTCATCCAGGCAAGTGGAGAGTATTCCATCACACTCCTGACTTGAGCCTTGTAGATGATGAAAAGGCTTTGGGGAGTCAGGAGGTGAGTCACTCACCGCAGAATACCCAGCCTCTGACCCGCTCTTGTCACCACAGTATTTATGTGGCTGGTCAGTTAAGTTTCTGGTCAATGGTGACCCCCAGGATGTTGGTGGTGGGGGGTTCGGCTATGGTAATGCCGTTGAATGTCAAGGGGCAGTGATTAGATTCTCTCTTATTGGGACAATGGTCATTGCCTGGCACTTGTGTGGCGTGAATGTTACTTGCCACTTATCAACCCAAGCCTGAATGTCGTCCAGGTCTTGCTGCATGCGGACACGGACTGCTTCATTATCTGAGGAGGATTAATTAAGGAAAGCCAACATGGATTTGTTAAAGGCAAATTGTGTTTCACTAAATTGATTGAGTTATTTGACGAGGTAACAGAGAGGGTTGATGAGGGCAATGCGGTTCACGTATTCCAAAAGGCGTTTGATAAAGTGCCACATAATAGGCTTGCCAGCAAAGTTAGAGCCCATGGAATGGGGAATGGTAGCATAGTAGCATAGTGGTAATGTTACTGGGCTAATAATCTAGAGACCTGGACCAATGATGCACAGACATGAGTTCAAATCCCATCACAGCGGCTGGGAAATTTAAATTCAGTTAATTAAATAAGTCTGGAATAAAAAAAGCTAGTGTTAATAATGGTGACCATGTGTTTAGAAACATAGAAAATAGGTGCAGGAGTAAGCCATTCGGCCCTTTGAGCCTGCACCACCATTCAATAAGATCATGGCTGATCATTCCCTCAGCACCCCTTTCCTGCTTTCTCTCCATATCCCTTGATCCCCTTAGCCGTAAGGGCCATATCTAACTCCCTCTTGAATATATCCAATGAACTGGCATCAACAACTCTCTGCGGCAGGGAATTCCACAGGTTAACAACTCTCTGAATGAAGAAGTTTCTCCTCATCTCAGTCCTAAATGGCCTCCGCCTTATCATAAGACTATGTCCCCTGGTTCTGGACTTCCCCAACATTGGGAACATTCTTCCCGCATCTAACCTGTACAGTCCTGCCAGAATCTTATATGTTTCTATGAGATCCCCTCTCATCCTTCTAAACTCCAGAAAATAAAGGCCCAGTTGATCCAGTCTCTCCTCATATGACAGTCCAGCCATCCCTGGAATCAGTCTGGTGAACCTTCGCTGCACTCCCTCAATAGCAAGAATGTCCTTCCTCAGATTAGGAGACAAAACTGTACACAATATTCCAGGTGAGGCCTCACTAAAGCCCTGTACAACTGCAGTAGGACCTCCCTGCTCCTATACTCAAATCCCCTAGCTATGAAGGCCAACATACCATTTACCTGCAATGCCCACTTTCAGTGATTGATGAACCATTACACGCAGGTCTTGTTGCACCTCCCCTTTTCCTAATCTGCCGCTATCCAGATAATATTCTGCCTTTGTGTTTTTGCCCCCAAAATGGATAACCTCTCATTTATCCACATTACACTGCATCTGCTATGCATTTGCCCACTCTCCTAACCTGTCCGAATCACCCTGAAGCCTCTTAGCGTCCTCCTCACAGCTCACACCGCCACCCAGTTTAGTGTCATCAGCAAACTTGGAGATATTACACTCAATTCCTTCATCTAAATCGTTAATGTATATTGTAAAGAACTGGGGTCCCAGCACTGAGCCCTGCAGGACTCCACTAGTCACTGCCTCCCATTCCGAAAAGGACCCATTTATTCCGACTCTCTGCTTCCTGTCTGCCAACCAGTTCTCTATCCACGTCAGTGCATTACTCCCAATACCATGCGCTTTGATTTTGCACACTAATCTCTTGTGTGGGACCTTGTCAAAAGCCTTTTGAAAGTCCAAATACACCACATTCACTGGTTCTCCCTTGTCCATTCTACTAGTTACATCCTCAAAAAATTCCAGAAGATTCGTCAAGCATGATTTCCCTGTCATAAATCCAAGCTGATTCGGTCCGATCCTGTCACTGCTTTCCAAATGTGCTGCTATTTCATCCTTAATGATTGTTTCCAACATTTTCCCCACTACTGATGTCAGGCTAACCGGTCTATAATTACCTGTTTTCTCTCTGCCTTCTTTTTTAAAAAGTGGTGTTACATTAGCTGCCCTCCAGTCCACAGGGACTGATCCAGAATCGATAGACTGTTGGAAAATGATCACCAATGCATCCATTGTTTCTCGGGCCACTTCCTTAAGTACTCTGGGATGCAGACTATCAGGCCCCGGGAATTTATCGGCCTTCAATCCCATCAATTTCCCAAACACAATTTTCCACCTAATGAGGATATCCTTCAGTTCCTCCTTCTCATTAGACCTGCTGTCCCCTAGTACAATCGGAAGGTTATTTGTGTCTTCCTTCGTGAAGACAGAACCAAAATATTTGTTCAATTGGTCTGCCATTTCTTTGTTCCCCATTATAAATTCACCTGAATCCGACTGCAAGGGACCTACGTTTGTCTTCACTAATCTTTTTCTCTTCACATATTTATAGAAGCTTTTGCAGTCAGTTTTTATGTTCCCTGCAAGCTTCCTCTCGTACTCTATTTTCCCCCTCTTAATTAAACCCTTAGTCTTCCTCTGTTGAATTCTAAATTTCTCCCAGTCCTCAGGTTTGCTGCTTTTTCTGGCCAATTTATATGCCTCTTCCTTGGCTTTAACACTATCCTTAATTTCCCTTGTTAGCCATGGTTGAGCGACCTTCCCTGTTTTATTTTTACTCCAGACAGGAATGTACAATTGCTGAATTTCATCCATGTGATCTTTAAATGTTTGCCGTTGCTTATCCACCATCAACCCTTTAAGTATCATTTGCCTGTCTATTCTAGCCAATTCACGCCTCATACCGTCGAAGTTACCTTTCCTTAAGTTCAGGACCCTAGTTTCTGAATTAACTGTGTCACTCTCCATCTTAATGAAGAATTCTACCATATTATGGTCACTCTTCCCCAAGGGGCCTCGCACAACAAGATGCTAATTAGTCCTTTCTCATTACACATCACCCAGTCTAGGATGGCCAGCTTTCTCGTTGGTTCCTCGACATATTGGTCGAGAAAACCATCCCTAATACACTCCAGGAAATCCTCCTCCACCGCATTGCTACCAGTTTCATTCGCCCAATCAATATGTAAATTAAAGTCGCCCATGATAACTGCTGTACCTTTATTGCACACATCCCTTATTTCTTCCTTGATGCTGTCCCCAACCTCACTACTACTGTTTGGTGGTCTGTACACAACTTCCACTAGCGTTTTCTGCCCTTTGGTATTCCGCAGCTCCATCCATACCGATTCCACATCATCCAAGCTAATGTCCTTTCTTACTATTGCATTAATTTCCTCTTTGACCAGCAATGCCACACCGCCTCCTTTTCCTTTCTGTCTATTCTTCCTAAATGTTGAATACCCCAGGACGTTGAGTTCCCAGCCTTGGTCACCCTGGAGCCATGTCTCCGTGATGCCAATTACATCATACCCATTAACTGCTATCTGCGCAGTTAATTCGTCCACCTTATTCCGAATACTCCTCGCATTGAGGCACAAAGCCTTCAGGCTTGTTTTTTTAACACACTTTGCCCCTTTAGAATTTTGCTGTAATGTGGCCCTTTTTGTTTTTTGCCTTGGGTTTCTCTGTCCTCCATTTTTACTATTCTCCTTTCTATCTTTTGCTTCTGACTCCATTTTATTTCCCTCTGTCTCCCTGCATAGGTTCCCATCCCCCTGCCATATTAGTTTAACTCCTCCCCAACAGCACTAGCAAACACTCCCCCTCGGACATTGGTTCCAGTCCTGCCCAGGTGCAAACCATCCGGTTTGTACTGGTCCCACCTTCCCCAGAACCAGTTCCAATGCCCCAGGAATTTGAATCCCTCCCTTCCGCACCACTGCTCAAGCCACGTATTCATCTGAGCTATCCTGCGATTCCTACTCTGACGAGCACATGGCACTGGTAGCAATCCTGAGATTACTACTTTTGAGGTGCTACTTTTTAATTTAACTCCTAGCTCCCTAAATTCATCTCGTAGGACCTCATCCTGTTTTTTACCTATATCGTTGGTACCTATATGCACCACGACAACTGGCTGTTCACCCTCCCTTTTCAGAATGTCCTGCACCCGCTCCAAGACATCCTTGACCCTTGCACCAGGGAGGCAACATACCATCCTGGAGTCTCGGTTGCGGCCGCAGAAATGCCTCTCTATTCCCCTTACAATTGAATCCCCTATCACATTCGCTCTCACCCTCTTTTTCCTGCCCTCCTGTGAAGCAGAGCCACCCACGGTACCATGAACTTGGCTGCTGCTGCTCTCCCCTGATGAGTCATCCCCCTCAACAGTACCCAAAGCGGTGTGTCTGTTTTGCAGGGGGATGACCGCAGGGGACCCCTGCACTTACCTTCCTTGCACTGCTCTTCCTGCTGGTCTTCCATTCCCTATCTGGCTGTGGACCCTTTACCTGCGGTAAGACCAACTCACTAAATGTGCTATTCACATAATTCTCAGCATTGTGGATGCTCCAGAGTGTATCCACTTGCAGCTCCAGCTCCACAACGCGGTCCGTCAGGAGCTGGAGGAGGATACACTTCCCACACACGTAGTCGTCAGGGACACTGGAGGCATCCCTGACTTCCCACATAGTACAGGAGGAGCACACCACGTATCCGAGCTCTCCTGCCATGACTTAACCCTTAGATAAACTTAATTTGGCAACAACAATGCTAAAGGTTACTTACTGATATAGAAAAGAAAAAAGAAAAGCTACTTACCAATCACCAGCCAATCACTTACCCCTTGGCTGTGACGTCACCTTTTGATTTCTTTCTACTTTTTTGCCTCCCTGCTGCAGCTGCACTGGTAGGCCTCCTGGACGACTGTTGGGCCTTTATAGGCCACTCCAACGTCCCCGGACTCCTGCTGCTCGCACTCCCGCCTCCTGAACGACTGCTGGGCCTTTATGGGCTGCTCCGACGTCCCCGGACTCCTGCTCGCACTCCTGACTGCTGGGCCTTTATAGGCCACTCCAACGACCCCGGACTCCTGCTGCTCGCACTCCTCCTCCTGAACGACTGCTGGGCCTTTATAGGCCGCTCCAACGTCCCCGGACTCCTGCTCGCACTCCTGACTGCTGGGCCTTTATAGGCCGCTCCAACGTCCCCGGACTCATGCTGCTTGCACTCCCACCTCCTGAACGACTGCTGGGCCTTTATAGGCCACTCCGATGTCCCCAGACTCCTGCTCGCACTTCTCCTCCTGGACTTGACACTTAACTGCCCAGTGAGCCACTGTAAAATGTATGGATTTACCCCTCACCCCATCCAATAGTTTATAGAGTTCGGACCCGCGGAACAGACAGCTCAAGACAAAGATTTCTGGAATAAGTTCTCTTTACTTCAAATCAACAAGAGGTTACAAGTAAGCCTTTAATAGTCGTGTTACACACAGTAATCCTGGATTATAAATAAGCCTCTAATAGTACTGTTACACTCATTAATCCTGGATTATAAATTAGCCTTGAATAATACTGTTACACAGGGTAATCCCGGATTATAAATGAGCATGCACAGATCTATTTCTTGACTTTAAGCTCAAGCAATCATCAATAACCTCACACGTACTAACACCGACAAGTGGTCGGTTCGGTGGTGACTAGAGGTAGCTCTTTAACTGGAAACTGACCAAGTATCTTTTCGTAGCTCTTTTTATACCCCAAAACTGGGCAGTCCCTCAGTGTGTCCGTGTCCCATTCAATGGGAGTAATGGGCAGTCCCTCAGTGTGTCCGTGTCCCATTCGATGGGAGTAATGGGCAGTCCCTCAGTGTGTCCGTGTCCCATTCGATGGGAGTAATGGGCAGTCTCTCAGTGTGTCCGTGTCCCATTCGATGGGAGTAATGGGCAGTCCCTCAGTGTGTCCGTGTCCCATTCGATGGGAGTAATGGGCAGTCCCTCAGTGTGTCCGTGTCCCATTCGATGGGAGTAATGGGCAGTCCCTCAGTGTGTCCGTGTCCCATTCGATGGGAGTAATGGGCAGTCCCTCAGTGTGTCCATGTCTCATTCGATGGGAGTAATGGCCGTAGATGTTCTTCTTCTCTCCTGATCAACCAACTAGACAGTTAATCAGTGGGTCTCAAAACTGGAGACTTCATATCTGCAGATGTTCCTGTTTCTGGGTCTGTTCTCGCAAAGCTCTCACGGTCTGAAGGCCACTATTTCCCTTACCTGTGAAACACAGCTTTCGAAGTAGCTCAACCACAGGACAGCTTGCAGCGTTCAGCAGCTTTAATGGACATTTGTGCAGCAGAAAGTCCTGTTGGCCTCGCGAGGCATGCTGGTACATAAAATCTGGTCAAGTTACAGCAAACTTGTACAAAATCTTACCCCACTCCGTTGTACCAAACTGCTATTAAAGAAAGGAACAGCGGTTCTTCTCAAGGGCAATTAGGTCTGGGCAGTAAATGCTGGCCTTGCCGGTGACGCCCACATCCCAGGAACAAATAAAACAAATAAAAGGGACAGCAGCAGCATGGATATGAAATTGGCTAAGAATGTACAGGGCACAATTTCAAAATTTGCAGATGACTCAAAACGTGAGGAGGATAGTGATGGACTTCAAGACATAGACAGGCTGGTGAAATGGGCGATATATGGCAGATGGCAGATTTAACACAGGAAAGGGCAAAATGATACATTTTGGTAGGAAGAATGAGGAGAGGCAATATAAACTAAAGGGTACAATCATAAAGGGGGTGCGTGAACAGAGAGACCTGGGGTATATGGGCACAAATCGTTGAAGGTGGCAGGGCCGGTTGAGAAAGCGATTTTTTAAAAAGCATACAGGATACTGGGCTTCATAAATAGAGGCACAGAGTACAAAAGCAAGGAAGTTATGATGAACCTTTATAAAGCACTGGTTCGACCTCAACTGGAGTATTGTGTCCAATTCTTGGCACCACACTTTAGGAAGGATGTGAAGGCCTTAGAGAGGGTGCAGAAAAGATTTACAAGAATGATTCCAGGGATGAGGGACTTCAGTTACATGGATAGACTGGAGATGCTGGAGTTGTTTCTCCTTAGAGCAGAGAAGGTTGAGAGGAGATTTGATAGAGTTATTCAAAATCATGAGGAGCAGATAGAGAGAAACTTTTCCCATTGGCAGAAGGATCGAGAACCAGAGGACACAGATTTAAGGTGATTAGCAGAAGAACCAAAGGCAACATGAGGGAAAACGTTTTTACGCAGCGAGTGGTTAGGATCTGGAATGCTCTGCCTGAAAGGGTGATGGAGGCAGACTCAATCGTGGCTTTCAAAAGGGAGTTGGATAAGTACCTCAAGGAAAATAATTGCAGGGCTACGGGGAAAGGGCGGGGGAGTGGGACTAGCTGAAGTGCTCTTGCAGAGAGCCAGCACGGGCTCGATGGGCCGAATGGCCTCCTCCTGTGCTGTAACCATTCTATGATTCAGTGAGTTGTGAATGGCACTGAACACTGTGCAGTCATCAGTGAATATCCCCACTTCTGACCTTATGATGGAGGGAAGGTCATTGATGAAGCAGCTGAAGGTGTTTGGGCCGAGGACACTGCCCTGAGGAACTCCTGTAGCAATGTCCTGGGGCTAAGAGGATTGACCTCCAACCACCACAACCATCTTCCTTTGTGCTGGGTATGACTCCAGCCAATGGAGAGTTTTCCCCCTGATTCCCAATGACTTCTTGATGGGCTCCTTGATGCCACACTCGGTCAAATGCTGCCTTGATATAAAGGCACTCACCACTGGAATTCAGCTCTTTTGTCCATAGAATCATAAAGAATCACAGAAATTTACAACACGGAAGGAGGCTATTTCGGCCCATCGTGTCCGCGCCGGCCAACAACTGGCTATCCAGCCTAATCCCACTTTCCAGCCCTTGGTTACAACACTTCAGATGCACATCCAAGTTCTTTTTAAATGTGGTGAGGGTTTCTGCCTCTACCACCCCATGTTTGGACCAAGGCTGTAATGAGGTCTGGAGTTGAGTGGTCCTGGTGGAACCCAAACTGAGCATCGGTGAGCAGGTTATTGGTGAGTAAGTGCTGTTTGATAGAACTGTCGAAGACACCTTCCATCACTGTGCTGATGATTGAGAGTAGACTGATGGGGCGGTAATTAGCCGGATTGGATTTGTCCTGCTTTTTGTGGACAGGACATACCTGGGCAGTTTTACACATTGTCGGGTAGATGCAAATGTTATGGCTGTACTGGAACAGCTTGGCTAGAGGCACGGCTAGTTCTGGAGTACAAGTCTTCAGCACAACAGCTGGGATATTGTCAGGGCCCAGACCCTTTGCTGTATCCAGCGCGCTCACCCATTTTGTGCTATTAAGTGGAGTGAATCGCATTGGTTGAAGACTGGCTTCTGTGATGGTGGGGACCTCAGGAGGAGGCCGATGTGGATCATCCACTCGGCACTTCTGCCTGAAGATGGTCTTTTGCACTCGTGTGCTGGGCTCTGCCATTATTGAGGATGAGGATATTCATGGAGACTCCTTCTCCCATTAGTAGTTTGTCCTCCACCCTTCACGACAGGATGTGGCAGGACTGCAGAACTTTGTTCTGATTTATTTGATCGCTTAGCCTTGTCTATAGCATGCTGCTTCCCTTGGTTAGCATGCATGTAGTCCTGCGTTGCAGTTTCCCCAGGCTGGCATCTCATTTTTAGGTACGCCTGATGCTGCTCCTGGCATGCTCTTCTGCACTCCTCATTGAACCAGGGTTGGTCCCTTGGCTTGATGGTAATGGTAGAGTGTGGTGGAATATAATTCTGCTGCTGCTGATGGCCCACAGCGCCTCACGGATGCCCAGTTTTGAGCATCAGTTCTGAATCTATCCCATTTAGCACGGTGGTAGTGCCACACAACACGATGGAGGGTGTTGTGCTTAAACAAAGGAGACTACAGTGGGATGAGGGCAGAGTTGGCTGAAGTAGACTGGGAACACAGACTAAACGGTGGCACAATTGAGGAACAGTGGACGACTTTTAAGGAGTTCTTTCATAGTGCTCAACAAAAATATATTCCAGTGAAAAAGAAGGGCGGTAAGAGAAGGGATAACCAGCTGTGGATAACCAAGGGAATAAAGGAGAGTATCAAATTAAAAACCAATGCGTATAAGGTGGCCAAGGTTAGTGAGAAACTAGAAGATTGGGAAAATTTTAAACGACAGCAAAGAATGACTAAGAAAGCAATAAAGAAAGGAAAGATAGATTACGAAAGTAAACTTGCGCAAAACATAAAAACAGATCGTAAAATCTTTTATCGATATATAAAACGGAAGAGAGTGACTAAAGTAAATGTTGGTCCCTTAGAAGATGCGAAGGGGGATTTAATAATCGGAAATGTGGAAATGGCTGAGACCTGAAACAATTATTTTGCTTCGGTCTTCACAGTGGAAGACACGAAAACCTTGCCAAAAATTGCTGGTCACGGGAATGTGGGAAGGGAGGACCTTGAGACAATCACTATCACTAAGGGTGTAGTGCTGGACAGGCTAGGTGACAAGTCCCCTGGTCCTGATGAAATGCATCCCAGGCTATTAAAAGAGATGGCGGAAGTTATAGCAGATGCATTCGTTATAATCTACCAAAATTCTCTGGAATCTGGGGAGGTACCAGCGGATTGTAAAGCAGCTAATGTAACGCCTCTGTTTAAAAAAGGGGGCAGGCAAAAGGCAGGTAACTAGGTCGGTTAGTTTAACATCTGTAGTGGGGAAAATGCTTGAAGCTATCATTAAGGAAGAAATAGCGGGACGTCTAGATAGGAATAGTGCAATCAAGCAGACGCAACATGGATTCATGAAGTGGAAATCATGTTTAACTAATTTACTGGAATTCTTTGAGGATGTAACGAGCATGGTGGTTAGAGGTGTACCGATGGATGTGGTGTATTTAGATTTCCAAAAGGCATTCGATAAGGTGCCACACAAAAGGTTACTGCAGAAAATAAAGGTACGCGGAGTCAGAGGAAATGTATCAGCATGGATCGAGAATTGGCTGGCTAACAGAAAGCAGAGAGTCGGGATAAATGGGTCCTTTTCGGGTTGGAAATCGGTGGTTAGTGGTGTGCCACAGGGATCGGTGCTGGGACCACAACTGTTTACAATATACATAGATGACCTGGAAGAGGGGACAGAGTGTAGTGTAACAACATTTGCAGATGACACAAAAATTAGTGGGAAAGCGGGTTATGTAGAGGACACAGAGAGGCTGCAAAGAGATTTAGATAGGTTGAGCGAGTGGGCTAAGGTTTGGCAGATGGAATACAATGTCGGAAAATGTGAGGTCATCCATCCTAGAAAAAAACCAGTAAAAGGGAATATTATTTGAATGGGGAGAAATTACAACATGCTGCGGTGCAGAGGAACCTGGGGGTCCTTATGCATGAATCCCAAAAAGTTAGTTTGCAGGTGCAGCAGGTAATCAGGAAGGCGAATGGAATGTTGGCCTTCATTGCGAGAGGGATGGAGTACAAAAGCAGAGAGGTCCTTCTGCAACTGTATAGGGTATTGGTGAGGCTGCACCTGGAGTACTGCGTACAGTTTTGGTCACCTTAAGGAAGGATATACTAGCTTTGGACGGGGTACAGAGACGATTCACTAGGCTGATTCCGGAGATGAGGAGGTTACCTTATGATGATAGATTGAGTAGACTGGGTCCTTACTCGTTGGAGTTCAGAAGGATGAGTGGTGATCTTATAGAAACATCTAAAATAATGAAAGGGATAGACAAGATAGAGGCAGAGAGGTTGTTTCCACTGGGTAGGGAGACTAGAACTAGGGGGCACAGCCTCAAAATACGGGGGAGCCAATTTAAAACCGAGTTGAGAAGGAATTTCTACTCCCAGAGGGTTGTGAATCTGTGGAATTCTCTGCCCAAGGAAGCAGTTGAGGCTAGCTCATTGAATGTATTCAAATCACAGATAGATAGATTTTTAACCAATAAGGGAATTAAGGGTTATGGGGAGCGGGCGGGTAAGTGGAGCTGAGTCCACGGCCAGATCAGCCATGATCTTTTTGACTGGCGGAGCAGGATCGAGGGGCTAGATGGTCTACTCCTGTTCCTAATTCTTATGTTCTTATGTTCTTATGTCCTCAGTGTGAAGACAGGACTTCATCCCCACAAGGACTGTGCGGTGATCACTGCTGCCAATGCGGTCATGGACAGATGCATCTGCGACATGTAGATTGGTGAGGACGAGGCCAAGTAGGTTTTTCCCTCGTGTTGGTTCTCTCACCACCTGCCGCAGGCCCAGTCTGTCAGCTGTGTCCTTCAGG
This sequence comes from Pristiophorus japonicus, assembly GCF_044704955.1. Lineage (NCBI taxonomy): Eukaryota > Metazoa > Chordata > Chondrichthyes > Pristiophoridae > Pristiophorus > Pristiophorus japonicus. Next base: position 159,540,092 of record NC_091984.1, read on the forward strand.
ACTCAGCCAGCTCGGTCAGTAGTGGTACTACTGAGCCAGTCTTGGTGATGGACATTGAAGTTCCCCACCCAGTGTATATTCGGTGCCCTTGCTACTCGCAGTGCTTCTTCCGAGTGGTGTTCAACATGGAGGAGTATTGATTCATCAGCTGAGGGAGGGCGGGAGGTGGTAATCAGCAGGAGGTTTCATTGCCCGTGTTTGCCCTGATGCCATAAGACATCATGGGGTCCGGAGTCAATGTTGAGGGCTCCCAAGGCCACTCCCTCCCGACTGTGTACCACTGAGCCCCCACCTCGGGTGATGGAGGAGTCTGGGACATTGGCTGAGTTATGTATGTATGTCGACCGTACTCAAATGTAAGACTTGGCACTCGGGGGCACACCTGTGGGAGACCTAAGGGTCACCTGTGCACCCTGGGGCAAGCAGGTATAAAAGGTGATTCACCATGCTGCTTCCTCACTCTGGAGTCTGAATAAAAAGACCAAGGTCACAACAGTTTGAGCTTGAAATATAGTCCTGTGGATTTATTCTGAACATCATAAATTGGCGACGAGTAACGGAACAAGAACTTTCACGTCGTAATGGCGGCCGTTGGTATTCTTGAGAGATTTGTTGAGGGTGATGATTGGGAAGCCTTCGTGGAACGCCTCAACCAGTACTTTGTGGCCAACGAATTGGACAAGGCTGAGACTCCAACCAAGCGCAGGGCGATTCTCCTCACCCTATGTGGGTCATCGGTATATGGCCTCCTTAAAAATTTGCTGGCACTAGTCAAAATAACGGACAAATCTTCCGCAGAGCTGTGTACGCTGGCTAAGGAACACCTCAAGCCAAAGGAGAGCATCCTGATGGCCAGGTACCACTTTTACATGCACTGTCGCTCTGAGGGCCAGAACGTGGCGAGTTTTGTCCCTGATCTAAGACGCCTTGCAGGGCAGTGCGACTTTGCAGGATCCTGGAGGGAAATATTGTGGGACTTTTTCGTGCATGGAATTGGCCACGAGGTCATCCTTCGCAAACTGCTGTCTGCCGAATCCCTAGATCTGAGCAATAGCCAAGCATCACGATAGCCCAAGCTTTCATATCCACGAGCGATAACACGAAACAGATATCTTCACAGAATCGGAACTCACCGGCAAGCTCCGTGCACAAAATAATGTTTGCAGCAGGCAGAACGGCATAGGGCAGGGCCCACCCAATTGCAGAAGCCAGACCTAGGCCTAGAGTGACTCAGAGTCTGCCGTGGGGCGTGAATACGTATCCATTAGCACCGTGTTGGTGCTGCGGGGGCAGCCATAGAGCTCATCAATGTAGATTCAAGCCATATGTGTGCAAGGGCTGTGGAACGATGGGGCACCTCCAGCGAATGTGCAAACGATCTCTGACTCACCCGGTGGCAGAGTCAGGAAAGGACGACCGATCCAGCGAGGATCACGATGAACGAGCAGAAGAGGCAACTGAACCTGAGGATGAAGAGAAAGTATACACACCTTCACCACCAAAAGCCCTCCGATAATGTTAAAAGTTGAACTTAATGGCACTCCAGTCTCCATGGAACTAGACATGGGGGCGAGTCAATCAGTTATGAGCCAGAAGGTTTTCGAGAGGCTGTGAAGTGACAAAGCACAGTGACCCAAGCTGATCCCGATTCAGGCAAAGCTGCGCACCTACACCAAGAAACTGATACCAGTTATTGGTAGTGAGGACATAAGAGTATTCCATGAGGGAGCAGTGCACGATTTACCACTGTGGATTGTTTCAGGTGATGGGCCAATGCTGCTTGGTAGGAGGTGGATGGGGAAGATTCGATGGAACTGGGAAGCCCCCTGTGTACCTTCTCCGGCGAATGAGGCCTCCCTTTCTCAAAGGCCGAGCAAACCCCCACTTCTAACTGAACCAGGCATCAAAATGCAGATCCATTTGCAGATCCCCGAGGTACAGGCCGCTCATTACAACCATGAGGAGGTAAAGCTCAACTGAGCAGTGGTACAGGCGCGGTACCCACCAGCCAAAGTCGATGACCCCTTCATGACGATGGAATAGGTTCCAGGTCGACCATGCAGAGTGGGACTCCAGCCAAAATGATCCGAACGCGTCTTCCCGATGCCAGAGGCAAAATACCTGGGGAGGAAGATCGCGGCAGTCGGCATCATGGACACAGACGAGAGGGCGCCCAGACCACGGGACAAGATGGCGTCCAGACCACGGGACAAAGGTGCGTCCAGACCACGGAGCGAGAGTGCATCCAGGCCACGGAGCGAGAGTGCATCCAGGCCACGGGACAAGAGAGCGCCCAGACCATGGAAGGTCACCACAATGGAACGGAGGAATGCGTCACCCAGCAAGGAAAATGACTGGGACAAAGGTAAAGGGGTGGCCGTGGTGAAGGCCAGGAACCCACTATGCTCAAATAAATTGTGTGCACCATGTAACCCTTGCGAGCGGTCTTTCGCGGCCAATGATGTACCATTGTATGGGGTTGGAGGTACCTTACAACAAGCCAAAGTAGCGGGCGAACACCAACCGGTCGTATATGTATCTGATAAAGTAATTGTAATAAGTGATGTGTTATCACACGGGGTCGGGTGTGTTGTGCAGCAAGCAAAAGTAGCGGGCGAACCCCAAATGATTGAACATGTATCCAATAAGTTAACCAAGGCAGCAGCCTGTGTTCACGGAACCAAAGAGACGTACCAAAGAGTGTCCCAATATATACTCGAGTCAGACAAGCTGCTCATCCCACAAGCTTGGGAGAGCAGAGGCATCATTATCGATGCGTTGTTTTGAAAATGTCCAACACTGTCTGTGCACTGTAACATGATCCGCCACGGGCCAGGCACAGAGAGCAGCACCCATGCTTTCAGGTGGTCACCATTACCCACACCCCCGGGGTGGTAACGACACAGCCTGCAGACCCACTCGCGGTCAAGGAAGTGCTAGAAAGCCAGGGATCAACCGTAATGGCCCCCCAGCTTAGGACCTGGACCAGCCAGGATCCCACGTTACCGCCTGCCAAAGGTGAACTGCTAGACGGGATGTGACAACCTATCCGTCGCAGAGATGAAAGGCCCATCCCAACATTGCAAAGCAAGGCAGGGCAGCTACACGCAGTCGGTGGTCTCGGGCCCCCATACTACGGCCCAAGGTCCACGGGGACCACCAGGCTCCCATCACTACCGAAAGTCTCAAAGCCATTGTGGCCATCCTGGGCTTGCTCAACCTCAGCGACAATAGTCCGGAGCAGGCAGCCCAAATCACTGAGTCAAGCACCACGTGTATCACGGTAGACTCCCCACAGACCCGGCTATCCTGGGTGCTACACAATCACCAGACGGAATCACTCAGAGCAGAGAATGCACCATAAGTGCACGGCCCCTCCACGCGTCATCAGAACAAGTGTTGTAGACCATGTTCAGGGCCCCAGTCAGGCCGCTAGCACTGCATTAGCCAAGGGGGGGGGGGGGGATAGAGTGTATGTGATGAAAACGGAGCGTTTGATCGTGAAACCATGTACCGGGCTAATGAGTAAAGCAGTTGGACAAGACCAAACTGCGAACAACAGATAACCAGGAACCACTGTGAAAGGACCTGGCCCCCAGCGACCCACGAACTTCGCCGGCAACCACGAGGATGAACCCACCACGTCAGGATTTCAACCCAGGCGATCGACCCAGGGACACGAGGCGCCAGATTGCCTCAGCTTGCAAATAACTTGCACAATAAGACTTTGGGAGGGTGTGATGTTATGTATGTATGTAGACCTTACCCAAATGTAAGACTTGCCACTAGGGGGCACACCTGTGGGAGACCTAAGGGTCACCTGTGCACCCTGGGGCAAGCAGGTATAAACGGTAATTCACCATGCTGCTTCCTCAATCTGGAGTCTGAATAAAGAGACCAAGGTCACAATAGTTTGAGCTTGCGATATAGTCCTGTGAATTTATTCTGAACATAACCGGCTGAAAGTATGATTCTGTGAGTAGGACTATGTCAGGCTGATGCTTGACTAGTCTGTGGGGCAGCTCTCCCACTTTTGACACAAGTCCCCAGATGTTGGTGAGGAGGACGTTGCAGGGTCATCACTGAGCCTGGGTCCACTGTCCGAGCCGGTCCGAGCTGCTGTTATTCTGCCTGATTGGACAGTTATTATTAGAGACTCAGACCACAGCAGAAATCCCCCGTGCAAAAAATAACTGAAGAGACTGTCAGATCGGAAGAATGAAACTTCACCCACAGAAGAAGTGAAAGAGGGAGGTTGTCACAGCTGTACGTTTGTTAATGACACGGGAGAAAACTGTGAACCGCGCTCACAGCCTCGAATCTTACAGCACAGAAGGAGGCCATTCGGCCCATCGTGCCTGTGCCGGCTGTTTGAAAGAATTACCCAATTAGTCCCACTCCCCCTCTCTTTCCCCGTAACCCAGCAAATTGTTCCTTTTCAAGTATATATCCAATTCCCACTTGCAGACCTAGGCCCACAGCACTAGACTGCCCCTAACCTGGGCACAACATTGGCATCTCATTAATTTTGGTCACCTAATCTGAGGAAGGACATTCTTGCTATTGGGGGAGTGCAGCGAAGGTTCACCAGACTGATTCCCGGGATGGCAGGACCAACATATGAAGAAAGACTGGATCGACTAGGCTTGTATTTCACTGGAATTTAAAAGAATGAGAGGGGATCTCATAGAAACATATAAAATTCTGACGGGATTGGACAGGTTAGATGCAGGAAGAATGTTCCCGATTTTGGGGAAGTCCAGAACCAGGGGACATAGTCTAAGAATACGGAGTACGCCATTTAGGACCGAGATGAGGAGAAATTTCTTCACTCAGAGAATTGTGAACCTGTGGAATTCTCTACCACAGAAAGTTGTTGAGGCCAGTTCATTAGATATATTCAAAAGGGAGTAAGATGTGGCCCTTACGGCTAAAGGGATCAAGGGGTATGGAGAGAAAGCAGGAATGGGATACCGAAGTTGTATGATCAGCCATGATCATATTGAATGGTGGTGCAATACTCCTGCACCTATTTTCTATGTTTCTATTCACTGGGACAGGAAATGCCTGGTGTGGGAAATGGAGCCCAGGGCTCTGAACATTCCCTCTCCTCTCCTGAGGAAGGCTTCATGCTGGGGTCCAGTTCCATGGGCCCCAACAGCACGTTCCGACCTCATCCACTTCCCCATTCCACGTGTGTAAGCCTGGACCCTCTCAGCAGGATATCCGACAGCAGGAGGCCTCACCACTGTGTCCAGCACTGTCCTCACCCGAAATCCACACACAGCCTGAATTGATCTGGTACCTTTAACATGCCAAAGGTCTCAAGACGCTTCACATCACTGCTGTAAGAACAAGGGGAGCGGGTGGGGGGGCTTTAGGAAGGGTAATTGAAGGCCTGGGTGAAAGGATGGTGTTTGATGGAGGAGAGAGAGTTGGAGAGGGGGAGGATTAAGGCCGGGAGTTCAGAGATCAGAGCCGAGGTGTCCGAAGGCTCTGCCATCAATGGTGGGATGAAGGAACCAGCGATGGGCAGGATGCCAGAGTGAGGAGACCAAAGGCTCCGGGGCAGGGGGTTGTAGCTCAGCGTATGCAGAGGTACGGTGGAGCGAGGCCATGGTGGGAATCAGAGACAAGGCTTCCAAACTTGATGTGTTGGGGGATGAGGGAGGCAGCGTAGGTCAGTGAGGTCAGGGGTAGTAGGTCAGTGAGGTCAGGGGCAGTAGATCAGTGAGGTCAGAGGTAGTAGGTCAGTGAGGTCAGGGGCAGTAGGTCAGTGAGGTCAGGGGCAGTAGTTCAGTGAGGTCAGGAGTAGTAGGTCAGTGAGGTCAGGGATAGTAGGTCAGAGGTGTCAGGGGCAGTAGTTCAGTGAGGTCAGGGGCAGTAGGTCAGTGAGGTCAGGGGCAGTAGTTCAGTGAGGTCAGGAGTAGTAGGTCAGTGAGGTCAGGGATAGTAGGTCAGAGGTGTCAGGGGCAGTAGTTCAGTGAGGTCAAGGGCAGTAGGTCAGTGAGGTCAGGGGCAGTAGTTCAGTGAGGTCAGGGGTAGTAGGTCAGTGAGGTCAGGGATGGTAGGTCAGTGAGGTCAGGGATGGTAGGTCAGTGAGGTCAGGGGCAGTAGTTCAGTGAGGCCAGGGGCAGTAGTTCAGTGAGGTCAGGGATGGTAGGTCAGTGAGGTCAGGGGCAGTAGTTCAGTGAGGCCAGGGGCAGTAGTTCAGTGAGGTCAGGGGCAGTAGGTCAGTGAGGTCAGGGATGGTAGGTCAGTGAGGTCAGGGACAGTAGGTCAGTGAGGTCGGGGCAGTAGTTCAGTGAGGTCAGGGGTAGTAGGTCAGTGAGGTCAGGGGCAGTAGGTCAGTGAGGTCAGGGGCAGTAGTTCAGTGAGGTCAGGGGCATTAGTTCAGTGAGGCCAGGGGAAGTAGTTCAGTGAGGCCAGGGGCAGTAGTTCAGTGAGGTCAGGGGCAGTAGTTCAGTGAGGTCAGGGGCAGTAGTTCAGTGAGGTCAGGGGCAGTAGGTCAGTGAGGTCAGGGGTAGTAGGTCAATGAGGTCAGGGGCAGTAGTTCAGTGAGGTCAGGGGTAGTAGTTCAGTGAGGTCAGGGGTAGTAGTTCAGTGAGGCCAGGGGAAGTAGTTCAGTGAGGCCAGGGGCAGTAGGTCAGTGAGGTCAGGGGTAGTAGTTCAGTGAGGTCAGGGGCAGTAGTTCAGTGAGGTCAGGGGCAGTAGGTCAGTGAGGTCAGGGGCAGTAGTTCAGTGAGGTCAGGGGCAGTAGGTCAGTGAGGTCAGGGGCAGTAGTTCAGTGAGGTCAGGAGTAGTAGGTCAGTGAGGTCAGGGATAGTAGGTCAGAGGTGTCAGGGGCAGTAGTTCAGTGAGGTCAAGGGCAGTAGGTCAGTGAGGTCAGGGGCAGTAGTTCAGTGAGGTCAGGGGTAGTAGGTCAGTGAGGTCAGGGGCAGTAGTTCAGTGAGGTCAGGGGTAGTAGGTCAGTGAGGTCAGGGATGGTAGGTCAGTGAGGTCAGGGATGGTAGGTCAGTGAGGTCAGGGGCAGTAGTTCAGTGAGGCCAGGGGCAGTAGTTCAGTGAGGTCAGGGGCAGTAGGTCAGTGAGGTCAGGGATGGTAGGTCAGTGAGGTCAGGGACAGTAGGTCAGTGAGGTCGGGGCAGTAGTTCAGTGAGGTCAGGGGTAGTAGGTCAGTGAGGTCAGGGGCAGTAGGTCAGTGAGGTCAGGGGCAGTAGTTCAGTGAGGTCAGGGGCAGTAGGTCAGTGAGGTCAGGGGTAGTAGGTCAATGAGGTCAGGGGCAGTAGTTCAGTGAGGTCAGGGGTAGTAGTTCAGTGAGGTCAGGGGTAGTAGGTCAGTGAGGTCAGGGGCAGTAGTTCAGTGAGGTCAGGGGCAGTAGTTCAGTGAGGTCAGGGGCAGTAGGTCAGTGAGGTCAGGGGTAGTAGGTCAATGAGGTCAGGGGCAGTAGTTCAGTGAGGTCAGGGGTAGTAGTTCAGTGAGGTCAGGGGTAGTAGGTCAGTGAGGTCAGGGGCAGTAGTTCAGTGAGGCCAGGGGCAGTAGTTCAGTGAGGTCAGGGGTAGTAGTTCAGTGAGGTCAGGGGCAGTAGGTCAGTGAGGTCAGGGGCAGTAGGCCAGTGAGGCCAGGGGCAGTAGTTCAGTGAGGTCAGGGATGGTAGGTCAGTGAGGTCAGGGATGGTAGGTCAGTGAGGTCAGGGACAGTAGGTCAGTGAGGTCGGGGCAGTAGTTCAGTGAGGTCAGGGGTAGTAGGTCAGTGAGGTCAGGGGCAGTAGGTCAGTGAGGTCAGGGGCAGTAGTTCAGTGAGGTCAGGGGCATTAGTTCAGTGAGGCCAGGGGAAGTAGTTCAGTGAGGCCAGGGGCAGTAGGTCAGTGAGGTCAGGGGTAGTAGTTCAGTGAGGTCAGGGATGGTAGGTCAGTGAGGTCAGGGACAGTAGGTCAGTGAGGTCGGGGCAGTAGTTCAGTGAGGTCAGGGGTAGTAGGTCAGTGAGGTCAGGGGCAGTAGGTCAGTGAGGTCAGGGGCAGTAGTTCAGTGAGGTCAGGGGCATTAGTTCAGTGAGGCCAGGGGAAGTAGTTCAGTGAGGCCAGGGGCAGTAGGTCAGTGAGGTCAGGGGTAGTAGTTCAGTGAGGTCAGGGGCAGTAGGTCAGTGAGGTCAGGGGTATTAGTTCAGTGAGGTCAGGGGCAGTAGGTCAGTGAGGTCAGGGACAGTAGGTCAGTGAGGTCGGGGCAGTAGTTCAGTGAGGTCAGGGGTAGTAGGCCAGTGAGGTCAGGGGCATTAGTTCAGTGAGGCCAGGGGAAGTAGTTCAGTGAGGCCAGGGGCAGTAGGTCAGTGAGGTCAGGGGTAGTAGTTCAGTGAGGTCAGGGGCAGTAGGCCAGTGAGGTCAGGGGCATTAGTTCAGTGAGGCCAGGGGAAGTAGTTCAGTGAGGCCAGGGGCAGTAGGTCAGTGAGGTCAGGGGTAGTAGTTCAGTGAGGTCAGGGGCAGTAGTTCAGTGAGGTCAGGGGCAGTAGGTCAGTGAGGTCAGGGGTAGTAGGTCAATGAGGTCAGGGGCAGTAGTTCAGTGAGGTCAGGGGTAGTAGTTCAGTGAGGTCAGGGGTAGTAGGTCAGTGAGGTCAGGGGCAGTAGTTCAGTGAGGCCAGGGGCAGTAGTTCAGTGAGGTCAGGGGTAGTAGTTCAGTGAGGTCAGGGGCAGTAGGTCAGTGAGGTCAGGGGCAGTAGGCCAGTGAGGTCAGGGGCAGTAGTTCAGTGAGGCCAGGGGCAGTAGTTCAGTGAGGTCAGGGGCAGTAGGTCAGTGAGGTCAGGAGTAGTAGTTCAGTGAGGTCAGGGGCAGTAGTTCAGTGAGGTCAGGGGCAGTAGGTCAGTGAGGTCAGGAGTAGTAGTTCAGTGAGGTCAGGGGCAGTAGTTCAGTGAGGTCAGGGGCAGTAGTTCAGTGAGGTCAGGGGTAGTAGGTCAGTGAGGTCAGGGGCAGTAGTTCAGTGAGGTCAGGGATGGTAGGTCAGTGAGGTCAGGGGCATTAGTTCAGTGAGGTCAGGAGTAGTAGTTCAGTGAGGTCAGGGGCAGTAGTTCAGTGAGGTCAGGGGTAGTAGGTCAGTGAGGTCAGGGGTAGTAGGTCAGTGAGGTCAGGGGCAGTAGTTCAGTGAGGTCAGGGGTAGTAGGTCAGTGAGGTCAGGAGTAGTAGTTCAGTGAGGTCAGGGGCAGTAGTTCAGTGAGGCCAGGGGCAATAGTTCAGTGAGGCCAGGGGTAGTAGTTCAGTGAGGTCAGGGGCAGTAGTTCAGTGAGGTCATGGGTAGTAGGTCAGTGAGGTCAGGAGTATTAGGTCAGTGAGGTCAGAAGTAGTAGGTCAGTGAGGTCAGGGGTAGTCATCATCATCATCATCATAGGCAGTCCCTCGGAATCGAGGAAGACTTGCTTCCACTCCCAAAGTGAGTTATTTGATGGCTGAACTATCCAATACGAGAGCCACAGACCGTGTTACAGGTGGGACAGACATTCGTCGAGGGATGGGGTCGGTAGGGCTGGTTTGCCGCGTGCTCCTTCCGCTGCGTGCGCTTGGCCTCTTCATGCTTCTTGCATCGAGACTCAAAGAGCTCAACGCCCTCCCGGATGTACTTTCTCCACCTCGGGCGGCCTGCGGTCAGGTGTCAGTGGTGATGTCGCACTTTACCAAGGAGGCTTTGAGAGTGTCCTTATAACGTTTCCGCTGTCCTCCTTTGGCTCGTTTACCATGAAGGAGCTCCGCATAAAGCATTTGCTTAGGGAGTCTCGTATCTGGCATGCGAACAATGTGGCCTGCCCAGCGAAGCTGATCGAGTGGTCAGTGCTTCAATACTGGGGATGTTAGCCTGGTCGAGGACACTGATTTTGGTGCGTCTGTCCTCCCAAGGGATTTGTAGGATCCTGCGGAGACATCGTTGGTGATATATGGTCACCTTACTTAAGGAAGGATATACTAGCTTTGGAGGGGGTACAGAGACGATTCACTAGGCTGATTCCGGAGATGAGGGGGTTACCTTATGATGATAGATTGAGTAGACTGGGTCTTTACTCCTTGGAGTTCAGAAGGATGAGGGGTGATCTTATAGAAACATTTAAAATAATGAAAGGGATAGACAGGATAGAGGCAGAGAGGTTGTTTCCACTGGTCGGGGAGACTAGAACTAGGGGGCACAGCCTCAAAATACAGGGGAGCCAACTTAAAACCGAGTTGAGAAGGAATTTCTTCTCCCAGAGGGTTGTGAATCTGTGGAATTCTCTGCCCAAGGAAGCAGTTGAGGCTAGCTCATTGAATGTATTCAAATCACAGATAGATGGATTTTTAACCAATAAGGGAATTAAGGGTTACGGGGAGCGGGCGGGTAAGTGGAGCTGAGTCCACGGCCAGATCAGCCATGATCTTGTTGAGTGGCGGAGCAGGCTCGAGGGGCTAGATGGCCTACTCCTGTTCCAAATTCTTATGTTCTTATCTCCAGCGACTTGAGGTGCCTTCTATACATCGTCCATGCCTCAGATCCATACAGGAGGGCGGGTATTACTACAGCCCTGTAGACCATGAGCTTGGTGGTAGATTTGAGGGCCTGGTCTTCAAACACTCTTTTCCTCAGGCGACCGAAGGCTGCGCTGGCATACTGGAGGCGACGTTGAATCCCCGCATCAATGTCTGCCTTTGTTGATAAGAGGCTCCCGAGGTATGGGAAATGGTCCACGTTGTCGAGGGCCGCGCCGTGAATCTTGATGACTGGGGGGGCAGTGCTGTGTGGCGATGACAGGCTGGTGGAGGACCTTTGTCTTACGGATGTTAAGCGTAAAGCCCATGCTTTCATATGCCTCAGTGAATACATTGACTATATCCTGGAGTTCAGCCTCTGAATGTGTGCAGACGCAGGCGTCATCCGCATACTGCAGCTCAACAACAGAGGCTGAGGTGATCTTGGACCTGGCCTGGAGGCTGCGTAGGTTAAACAGCTTCTCACTGGTTCTGTAGTTTTGTTTGACTCCAGCGGGGAGCTTGTTGATTGTGAGGTGGAGTATGGCGGCGTGGAAGTTTGAGAAAAGGGTTGGAGCGATGATGCAGCCCTGTTTGACCCTGGTCCAGACGTGAATTGGGTCTGTAATGGATCCGTTGGTAAGGATCACAGCCTGCATGTCATCATGAAGCAGGCAAAGGATGTTGACAAATTTTTGGGGGCATCCGAAACGGAGGAGGACGCTTCATAGACTCTCACGGTTAACAGTGTCAAAGGCCTTTGTAAGATCGAAAAAGGCCATGTATAAGAGCTGGGGCTGTTCCCTGAATTTTTCCTCCAACTGTCGCGCTGCAAAGCTCATGTCTGTTGTGCCCCGTAGGGGACGAAATCCGCATTGTGATTCCTGGAGGAGCTCCTCGGCCACAGGGAACTCGAGCGACAACTTTCCCAGTGGCTGATATCAGGGAGATTGCCGCTGTTAGATGCCCCTTTTTAAAAAATGGTCACGATCACTGCCTCTCTGAGATCTCCCGGCATGCTCTCCTCCCTCCAGATGAGAGAGATGAGGTCATGTATCCGCGCCAACAGCGCCTCTCCGCCATACTTTAGCGCCTCAGCAGGGATTCCATCTGCAGCCTTGTTATTCTTAAGCTGTTTTATGGCTTTTCTTGCCTTGTGCAACCTCGTCAGTTGGAGTTTCACTGAGGTGGTGGCGGGTCGCATGCTGCGGGATGGAATCGAGAACACTCGAGTCAAAGGCAGAGTCTCGATTGAGAAGATCTTCAAAGTGCTCCTTCCATTGGGCTCTGACAGCCTTGATGAGTGTTTCCCTGTTGTTGGCCAGAAGTGGGGTGGGGCCTTGGGAGTTTGGACTGTAGGTGGCCTTGACAGCAGTGAAGAATCCTCGCATATCATGGCTGTCGGCCAGTTGTTGTATCTCCTGTGCTTTCTCCACCCACCACCTGTTCTTTAGGTCCAGGGTTTTTTGTTGGACCTGAGCCTTGAGCTGTCTGTAATGTTGTTTTGCAGCTCCCGAGTTGGGCTGTTGCTTGAGGCTCAGAAATGCTTTGCGCTTGTGATCTATTAGTTCTTCGATCTCCTGATCATTTTCATCAAACCAGTCCTGATGTTTTCTGGTTGAGTGACCAAGTGTCTCTTCACAGGCACTGGTTATTGAGGCTTGGAGGGCAGACCAAGCGCTGTGGGCACTGAGCATCTCAGGATCATCAAGGCACGCCAGGTTAGCTGTGAGGCGCTGGCTGTATAGGGCTCCCTTAGCTGGGTCTTTAAGTGCCCCGGCATTAACATTTTTGCGGCACTGCTTCTGCTGTCCCCTCTGCTTTGGGGCAATGTTAATGTTGATGATGGATCGAATTAGGCAGTGGTCCGTCCAGCAGTTGTCAGCTGTCATGGCGCGGGTGATGCACACATTCTTGAGCTCTTCGAACGTCTTGTCTGCCGGCTTCTCTGGCGCTAGAAGGTCCTTCATCAGGGAGTATGTTCTGGATCCACAAACCGTCAGGAGATGAGCCCTGCGTTTGTCGGCCATATCCTGTCCCAACCATTCCTTAGTGACAAAACTTTGCTGTAGTCTCTCAATAAACTCGGCCCAATCATCACCAACACAGTACCTCTCTTCTGTGTTGCTAGTGGCCATGCTCGTGTGGTTTAAATCCCAGTTTCTCGCCGCCAATGATATGTCTTTACTATATAGTATAAATGCACACGAGGCCCATACTTGAGAGAAGGTCACTCTGTGCCCAGTTACCTTTATTACCAAGACCTCAAGTGATGAAGGTGGGTGGAGCTTCCCCTTTTATACCGGAAAGTCCAGGTTAGGAGTGTCTCCCAGAAGTTCACCCCTTGTGGTCAATGTTCTCAAGATGTACAACTTAGGTCAGCTTATACATAGGTTACAATGATAGTTGAATACATGACAAGGTCAGTGAGGTCAGGGATAGTAGGTCAGTGAGGTCAGGGACAGTAGGTCAGTGAGGTCAGGGGCAGTAGGTCAGTGAGGTTTCCTGGACTCTACCGGGGACCAGTAGGAAGGAGCCATGTTTCCTGGTCTCTATTGGAGGGCCAATAGGAAGGAGCCAAGTTTCCTGGTGTCGATTGGAGGACCAATAGGAAGGAGCCATATTTCCTGGTCCCTATTGGAGGACCAATAGAAAGGAGTCATGTTTCCTGGTCCCTATTGGAGGAGAAGCGGCCTTGGTGAGGTGGTGAGAAGACTGAGGCCTATCTGAGGGCAGGCATTGTGATGGTCAGAGGTCCATTTTGTGGAAGGAGAGGTCAAATAGATCAGCGTGACCACAGCCATTGTGCACACCATGTACTTGACAGAGACTCCGCCGCTGAGTGGGGTCAGCGGCTGAGGGGAGGCCCGAACGTCGCCGGAGGGAAGGCCCAAACATCACGGGGGCCTCCCCCGAATGTTGCCGGGGGGGGGTGAAGGCCCGTGTGTGAGGGCGAGGAATGAAATTCTGGCCCAAACCTGTGGATGGAGTGGATCGGAGGCTCGCCGTCGTTGAGATCACCGGGGGTCGGTTGGAGCAGCTGAGTCGGCCAATGGGGAGCGAGAAGCGAAAGTCCAGTTGGAGGGACTTGGTAACAGGGAGGTCGACCTGGAAGGTAGGCCGAGATTGGGGGATGGGTAGTGGGACCTTGCAGCACGGGATTTTAGGGATGTAGGGGTAGGTAAAATACTTTCACCACAGTCAAGTCCGCCTACGGCCCAAGTACCCAAGGCCTCACCCCACTGCTGGCCAAGGACGGGGAAACACTCATCAAGGACACAGAGGCAGTCAGGGCCCACTGGAAGGAGCACTTTGAAGATCTCCTCAAACGAGACTCTGCCTTTGACATGAGAGTCCTCGACTCCATCCCACAGCATGCTACCCGCCACCATTGCAGTAAAACCCCAGCCCTGCACGAGATGGAAAAGGCTGTCCGTCAGCTCAAGAACAATAAGGTGTCAGGAGCGGATGGAATCCCCATTGAGGCACTAAAGTATGGCTCGAATGCATGACCTCATCTCTCTCATCTGGAAGGAGGAGAGAATGCCGTGAGATCTCAGAGATGCAGTAATCGTGACCATCTTTAAAAAAGGGGACAAGTCCGAATGTAGCAACTGCAGAGCAATCTCCCTGTTGTCAGCCACTGGGAAAGTCATTGCTAGAATCCTCCTCAACCTTCTTCTCCCTGTGGCTGAGGAGCTCCTCCCGGAGTCACGGTGCGGATTCCGTCCACTACGGGGTACAATGGACATGATCTTTAAGGCGTGACAACTGCAAGAGAAATGCAGGGAACAGCACCAACCCTTGTACATGGCCTTCTTTGACCGCACAAAGGCCTTCGACACTGTTAACCGCGAGGGACTTTGGAGCATCTTCCTCCATTTCGGTTGCCTCCAAAAGTTTGTCGCCCTCCGCCTGCTCCATAATGGCATGCAAGCCGTGATCCTGACCAACGGATCCACCACAGACCCAATCCACGTCCGGACCATCACACCAACTCTCTTCTTCGTTGCAATGCTCCACCTCACATGATGGAAGACCAATAGGAAGGAGCCATGTTTCCTGGTCCCTATTCGGGGGCCAATAGGAAGGAGCCATGTTTCCTGGGCCTATTGGAGGCCCATTAGGAAGGAGCCATGTTTCCTGGGCCCTATTGGAGGACCAATAGGAAGGGGCTATGCTTCCTGGTCCCTATTGGAGGCCCAATAGGAAGGGGCCATGTTTCTTGGTCCCTATTGGAGGTCCAATAGGAAGCAGCCATGTTTCCTGGGCCCTATTGGGGAACCAATAGGAAGCAGCCATGTTTCCTGAGCCTTATTGGAGGACCAATAGGAAGGAGCCATGTTTCCTGGTCCCTATTGGAGGACCAATAGGAAGGAGCCATGTTTCCTGGGCCATATTGGGGGACCAATAGGAAGGGGCCATATTTCCTGGTCTCTATTGGGGGACTAATAGGAAGGAGCCATGTTTCCTCAGCCTTATTGGAGGACTAGTGGACATGGAGTCCATGGTAGACGTGGAGTGCGGACCCTTCCTGTTGTAAATGTGGGATCGTCAGCACCTGATCCCAGTAAAAACGCCCTGACCCAGAGCGGGGCCATGGAAGGGGCAGGAGAGGAGAAGGGATTCGAAGATGTTCTGAGCGGACAGGATGGGGCAGTGGGTCAGGCCCTGTCCTGTCGCTCCAGCTCACACTGATGGGGTGAGGATCTCCTCCCTCTGCTGGGCCTTCATGAAGAAATGAGCTGTCTGTCCAAACCGGTCCCCACTGAGAATAGGCCCACAGCACAGAACGGCCCTTAATTGGGCAATAAACAGCCAGTGTACTGAGAGAGGCCAAGGGATGGTCACTGTGGGGAATGGGGCCTTACTCCAGGAGAAGGCATGCTCTGGGGTCAAGGGTTAACATCCATTGGTGGGGTAGGGCACAGGGAGGTTTATTCTGCATTTCAGTGTGCTGCACCGGGGAGACGGAAAGAGGGAGACAGAGAGGTAGAGAGTGCGAGAGAATGTGTGAGAGAGAAAGTGAGGGACGGGGAGAGAGAAAGAGAAAGAAAGAAAGGCAGACAGTGATAGACAATATACACAGCCCCACCTCCTGTACTGACTCACCCCACAGTTATATATAATATATAATAATGGACACACAGCCCCACCTCCTGTACGGTTTTACACCTGACTGACACACAGCTCGATGGGAGTGACGGCAGGAATATTCAGCTGGAAGCTGCAGTGAATTGGGAAAGGATGGAGTGGGTCAGAGGAGTTGGGGCTGGTGTCTTCATCACTGACAATCTCACAGCTCTACTCTGTACATTCAGACAGCACGGAGACACTGAGTGGTCCCTGTGTCCTCAATCCAAATCATCTCACAAACCCCCCACTATTGAGAGGGCCACAACTTATAAAACCCAAAACATAAACATGAAAGGACAGTGAACAAGTGAAATGGTCGTGCTCTTTCCCTGCCCACCCCACACCCCAGGCCCTGCGGTGCCCTCCTGTCACAGAAGGCCACAGGACTATCCTGGGCTCCGTCCCCAGGGCCACCACGGGGCAGACAAAGCCCCCCGAAGGGAGGCAGGCAGGCAGTACGACCATTCCATGGGCCCCGTCCAACTGGGACCTGTGGATGGCCACCTTGGCCAGGATCAGGCCCATGGGGAGGCTCTCCGACCTGCCCGCTCCCCCCACACCGGGGGATCAGGCCCACGGGGAGGCCCTCTGACCTGCCCGCTCCCCCCACACCGGGTGACCAGGCCCACGGGGGGCCCTCCAACCTGCCCGCTCTCCCCACACCGGGTGACCAGGCCCAAGGGGGGCCCTCCAACCTGCCCGCTCCCCCCGCACCAGGTGGCCAGGCCCAGGAGCAGGCCCACGGGGAGGCCCTCCGACCTGCCCGCTCTCCCCGCACCGGGTGACCAAAGACCAGGAGGGTGGAGTGGAGCCAGAAATCGAGGAGCAGCCCCTTCAAATAGTGGAAGAGGGGCTGCATCCTCTCACACTCCATGTACACACGGTTCACGGACTGAGGAAACAGGTTTCTAAAGCCCCTGAAACTCGTTATTTTATAATGATCCCCGAGGAAGGCCTGTGTCAGCAACACAAACATCTCGCTTGCAGACGGACACAAACATACACACACACAGACAGACAGATTCACACACACACACACACACACACACACACACACACACACAGACTGAGTGAGCCAGGGACGGAGGATATTGTACAGCCGCTGCACTGGAAGCTGTCACTGTGGCTCACGTTCGGTAAAGGAACCAAGCTCAGACTGAGTAAGTAAACCCCAATGCTCCGTTATTAACACTTTAAATACTGAATCTTTCTAAGACACAAATGCTGAATATGCGAAGGTGTTAGTTTACATATGATTACATTCAAGCCTCCCGTCTTTCCTCATCTAAATCTATCAGCATGACCCTCTATTCCCTTCTCCCTCATATCCCTGTCTAGCCTCCCCTTAAATACATCGATACTATTCACTTCAATCACTCCCTGTGGTAGCCAGTTCCACATTCTCACCACTTGCTGGGTAAAGAATTTTCTCCTGAATTCCCGATTGGATTTCTTGCTGACTATCTTATATTGATGGCCTCTAGTTCTGCTCTTCCCCACAAGTGGAAATACTCTCTCTGTATCCACTCTATCAAAACCTTTCCAAATGTTAAAGACCTCGATCAGGTCACCCCCTCAGCCTCAAGAGAAAAGAGCCCCAGCCTGTTCATCCTTTCCTGATATGTACACCCTCGCATTTCTGGTCCCATCCTTGTAAACCTTCTCTGCACCCTCTCCTGTGCCTCTGTATGGGTTATATAATATGGTGGGGAGCTGCGGTGAATGAAAGGGTTAATTGAAGAGTGCTGTGTATGACAGGGAGTCCGGCTGTATTCCTTTACCCACACTCCCCCTTCACCCAGCAAAGTATAAGTAACGAACTGTTACCCACCGTGTGGAGGAGATCTGGACGTTGGCACACTGCGGTCCCATCCCTGCACCATCCCCGGAAATCGCTCCCTAGCCTCCTGCCTGTCTCAGTGTGACAGACACGGTGTGTGAGACACGGGCAGAGTGTGGGTGTGAGTGAGTGAGCTCGCTGGGGGCAGTCTGTGCTCCTGTCACAGTCTCTGATATAACTGAGCTCAGCCTCAGCACACTGACACTCCCGAGGTCCTGCCTCCCCCAGCTCCAACTCTGATCTGTCCAGCCCCCGCTCACCTCCTGTCCAACTTCTGATCACAAACAGGGGCAGCAGGGCTCGCAATCCGGCGGCTGCAGTGCTCCAGGGTTGTGGGGAGACTCTCAGTTGCTGTTTCTGTGGCTCGAGTTCAGGCTGATATTTATCCCTCAACCTACATCGCTTAAAATGCTCATTTACCTCATTGCTGTGTGTGGGAGCTTGCTGTGCACAAATTGGTTGCCGTGTTTCCCACATTACAACAGTGACTGTACTTCATTGGCTGTGAAGCACTTTGGGACTTCCTGAGGTGTGAAAGGCGCTATATAAATGCAGGCCTTTCTTTAATTTCTCTTTTCTTTTTATTAACTGGGACTCGCACAATTCCCCTGCTGATTAAACCTGAACCCAGCAGAAAATCCCCAGAACACGGACTAATGTTCCATAAGAACTTGGGAATTAGGAGCAGGAGGAGGCCATTCGGCCCCTCGAGCCTGCTCCGCCATTCAATGAGATCATGGCTGATCTTCTACCTCAATCCACTTTCCTGCACTGTCCCCATATCCCTTGATTCCCTTAATATCCAAAAATCTATCGATCTCCGGAATATACTCAAGGACTGAACCTCCACAGCCCTCTGGGGTAGAGAATGCCAGAGATTCACCACCCTCTGAGTGAAGAGGTTTCTCCTCATCTCAGTCCTGAATGGCCGACCCCTTATTCTGAGACTGTGACCCCTGCCAGAGGAAACATCCTCCCTGCATCTACCCTGTCAAGCCCTGTCAGAATTGTGTATGTTTCAATGAGATCCCCTCTCATTCTTCTAAACACTAGAGAATATAGGCCTAGTCTACTCAATCTCTCCATAGGACAATCCCCCCATCCCAGATGTCCGTCTGATGTGTCTGTGTGTTTGTCACACGTGACGGAGCAGACAGCAGGAGTTCCACCAGCAACACAGGACGTTACCTCAGTGCCCGGCCCACTTTCCCCATCCACTTACCACATTCTTACAGGTAAACGGGCTCAGCACCTGCCCTCGGCCGGTGAAATGTCCCCCCTCTACACCACAGGCTGCCTGTCATCTGCTCCCCATCTCACTCCTGAAGGCACTACCTCTGGCTGGGGCACAGCTCCCCTCCCCAAGTGGGATCATTGTCTCAGTGTGAGCCCAGAGACTCAGCTCTCATGCTGCATACTGTGGTGCAGAGGGACCTGGGGGTCCTTGTGCATGAATCCCAAAAAGTTAGTTTGCAGGTGCAGCAGGTAATCAGGAAGGCGAATGGAATGTTGCCCTTCATTGCGAGAGGGATGGAGTACAAAAGCAGGGAGGTCCTGCTGCAACTGTATAGGGTATTGGTGAGGCTGCACCTGGAGTACTGCGTGCAGTTTTGGTCACCTTACTCAAGGAAGGATATACTGGCTTTGGAGGGGGTACAGAGACGATTCACTCGGCTGATTCTGGAGATGAGGGGGTTACCTTATGATGATAGATTGAGTAGACTGGGTCTTTACTCGTTGGAGTTCAGAAGGATGAGGGGTGATCTTATAGAAACATTTAAAATAATGAAAGGGATAGACAAGATAGAGGCAGAGAGATTGTTTCCACTGGTCGGGGAGACTAGAACTAGGGGGCACAGCCTCAAAATACAGGGGAGCCAATTTAAAACTGTGTTGAGAAGGAATTTCTTCTCCCAGAGAGTTGTGAATCTGTGGAATTCTCTGTCCAGGGAAGCAGTTGAGGCTAGCTCATTGAATGTATTCAAATCACAGATAGATAGATTTTTAACCAATAAGGGAATTAAGGGTTATGGGGAGTGGGCGGGTAAGTGGAGCTGAGTCCACGGCCAGATCAGCCATGATCTTGTTGAGTGGCGGAGCAGGCGTGAGGGGCTAGATGGCCTACTCCTGTTCCTAATTCTTCTGTTCTCCCCAAGTGGGCTCATTGTCCCAGTGTGAGCCCAGAGACTGAGCTCCCCAAGTGGGCTCACTGTCCCAGTGTGAGCCCAGAGACTGAGCGTGTCAAGCTAATCGACCATGAGGTGTCAGCCGTGGCTCAGTCACTAGCATGCTCGGCTCTGAGAAAAGAAAGACTTGCATTTATATAGCGACTTTCATGACCACCAGACATCCCAAAGTGCTTTGCAGCCAACGAAGTACTATTTGAAGTGTACTCAGTGTTGTAATGTAGGAAACGCAGCAGCCAATTTGTGCACAGCAAGCTCCCACAAACAGCAATGTGCTAATGACCAAATAATCTGGTTTTGTTATGTTGATTGAGGGATAAATATTGGCCAGGACACCGGAGTGGGATTTGAACCCACAATCTCTCACTCAAGGGTGCTACCAACTGAGCCACTTCCTGACTCCATTTGTCCCATCGTGTCCGTGTCGCCCGACGAAGAGCTATCCAGCTTAATCCCACTTTCCAGCTCTCGGTCCGTAGCCCTGTAGGTTACGGCACTTCAAGTGCACATCCAAGTACTTTTTAAATGTGGTGAGGGTTTCTGCCTCTACCACCCTTTCAGGCAGTGAGTTCCAGACCCCTCTGGGTGAAAAGGATTCTCCTCAACTACCCTCTAATCCTTTTATCAATTACTTTTAAGTCAATGTCACCTGGTTGTTGACCCCTCTGCTAAGGGAAATAGGTCTGTCCTATCCACTCTATCTAGGCCCCTCATAATTTTATATACCTCAATAAGGTCTCCCCTCAGCCTCCTCTGTTCCAAAGAAAACAATCCCAGCCTATCCAATCTTTCCTCATAGCTAAAATTCTCCAGTCCTGGTAACATCCTTGTAAATCTAATCTGTACTCTAGCTGCGGCCTAACTAGTGTTTTATACAGTTATAGCATAACCTCCCTGCTCTTGTATTCTATGCTGTGATTAATAAAGGCAAGTATTCTGTATGCCTTCTTAACCGCCTTATAAACCTAGCCTGCTACCTTCAGTGATCTGTGGACATGCAGTCCAAGGTCCCTTTGTTCCTCTTCACTTCTGAGTGTTGTACCATTTAATGTGTATTCCCTTGCCTTGTTAGCTCTCCCCAAATGCATTATCTCACAGTTCTCTGGATTGAATTCCATTTGCCACTGTTCTGCCCACCTGACCAGTTCATTGATAGCTTCCTGCAGTCTACAGCTTTCTTCCTCACTATCAACCGCACGGCCAATGTTTGTATCACCTGTAAACTTCTTAATCATGTCCCCTACATTGTAATATACACCAATAATTTAGACTTCAAAGAGCAAGGGACTTAGTACTGAGCCCTGCGGAACCCCACTCGAAACAGCCTTCCAGTCACAAAGATGCCTGTTGACCATTACCCTTTGCTTCCTGCCACTGAGCCAATTTTGGATCTAACTTGCCACTTTCCCTTGGATCCCATGGGCTTTTACTTTTCTGCCATGTGAGACCTTGCCAAAAGCCTTGCAAAAATCCATGTAGGCTACATTTAAGGCGCAACACTCATCGACCCTCCTTGTTATCTCCGCAAAAAATTCACATCAAGTTAGTCAGGCACGACCTTCCCTTAACAAATCCATGCTGACTGTCCTTGATTAATCCGTCCCTTTCTACATCACAATTTATTCTCTCCCCCAGAATTGTTTCCAATAATTTTCCCACCACCGAGGTTAGGCTGACTGGCCTGTAATTACTCGGTCTATCCCTTTCTCACTTTTTAAACAAAGGTACCACGTTAGCAGTCCTCCAGTCCTCCGACACACCTGTAGACAGAGAGGATTGGCTAATGATGGTCAGAGCCTCCGCTATTTCCTCCCTTGCTTCTCTTAACAACCTGGGATACATTTGATCCGCGCCTGGTGATTTATCCACTTTCAAAGCTGCTAAGCCCCTTAATACTTCCTCTCTCACTATGTTTATCTCATCTAATATTTCACACTTCTCCTCCTTAATTACAATGTCTGCATAGTCCCTCTCTTCTGTGAAGACAGATGCAAAGTATTCACTAAGAACTATACCCACATCTTCCGCCTCCACACACAGGTTATCTTTTTGGTCTCTAATAGGCCCCACTCTTTCCTTAGTTATCCTCTTGCTCTTTATGTATTTACAAAACATCTTTGGGTTTTCCTTGATTTTACTTGCCAGTATTTATTCATGCCCTCTCTTTGCTTTCTTAATTCCCTTTTTAATTACACCCCTGCACTTTCTATACACCTCTGGGCTTTCTGCAGTATTTAGCTCTGGGTATCTGACATAAGCTTCCCTTTTTTGCCTTATCCTACCCTGTATGCCCTTTGCCATCCAGGGGGCACTAGATTTGGGAGTGCCACCCTTTTCCTTTGTGGGAACATACTTGCTCTGAACCTTCACTATCTCCCCCTTGAATGCCTCCCACTGCCCTGACACTGATTTACCTTCAAGTAGCTGTTTCCAGCCCACTTTTGCTAAATCACCTCTCAACTTAGTAAAATGGGCCTTTCCCCCATTGAGAACCTTTATTCCTGCTCTAGCTTTGGTCTTTTCCATAACTATGCTAAATCTAACTGAATTATGATCACTAGCACCAAAATGCTCTCCCACTGATACCCCTTCCACCTGCCCAGCTTCATTCCCTAAAACTAAGCCCAGAACCGACCCCTCCCTTGTTGGGCTTGCTACGTACTGGCTATAAAAGTTCTCCTGAATGCATTTGAAGAAATCTGCGCCCTCTATACCTTTGACACTGATTCCATCCCAGTTAATGTGAGGGGAGTTGAAATCCCCGACTATTGCTGCCCGATTGTTTTTGACCTTCTCAGCAATTTGCCGATATATTTTCTCTTCTATCTCCTTCTGACTGTTTAGGGGTCTATAGTACACTCCCAGCAGTGTGATCGCCCCTTTTATGTTCATCAGTTTAACCCATATAGCCTCATTTGATGATCCTTCTAACATATCATCCCTCTGTCAGAGGTGCTATCTTTCAGATGAGACGTTAAACCGAAGTCCCGTCTGCTCTCTCAGGTGGACATGAAAGATCTCATAATCACTACTGGAAGGGCAAGGGGGTTCTTCCCAGTGTCCTGGCCAATATTTATCCCACAACCAACATAGTTAAAATCGATGATCTGGTCATGATCTCATTGCAGTCTGGGAGCTTCATAGAATCAGAGAAATTTACAGCATGAAAGGAGGCCATTCGGCCCATCGTGTCCGCGCCGGCCGACAAAGATCTACCCAGCCTAATCCCACGTTCCAGCTCTTGGTCTGTAGCCCTGTGGGTTACTGCATTTCAGGTGCACAATAAAGTACATTTTAAATGTGGTGAGGGTTTCTGCCTCTTCCACCCTTTCAGGCAGTGAGTTCCAGACCCCCACCACCCTCTGGGTGAAGACATTTCCCCTCTAAACCTCCTACCAATTACTTTAAATCTATGCCCCCTGGTTGTTGTCCCCTCTGCTAAGGGAAATAGGCCCCTCATAATTTTATACACCTCAACCTCCTCTATTCCAAAGAAAACAACCCCAGCCTATCCAATCTTTCCTCAAAGCTAAAATTCTCCAGTCCAGGCAACATCCTTGTAAATCTTCCTGTGTGCAATTGGTTGTAAAGCACCTTGGGACATCCTGAAGTTGTGAAAGGCGCTATATAAATTCAAGGCTTTCTTTCATTGAAATGGGAGGGCCCTGATCCTGACCCTCGCCCTTTGTCCGTGCACTCGGACCTTCCAGGACCCTGCCTGACCCCGGTACACTGAGGCTAATTGTAGCCTCACCCTTGACCTCACCCCGGTGCTGGGCAGCAAGCTTTTAGATGCAATCTAGAAGCTTCTACACCGACACCCAACATGAAGCCTTGCTGAAGTGTGTTTATACAAGTGTGTCGCAATGTTCCCGGATAAAGTTCTCCCGATCTGTGTGTGATCTGAGCTTTCTCACTGCTGAGCCTGTTTCCCCTGTATCCACCCATCTACAGTTCGAGCTTCCTGCCAGTGAACAGCGTCTTAACGGGACACTCAGTCTTTACCGACTCTTACTGTTAACCATTTCAGTGCTGAATGTGTGCCAACCCTGCACTGCAGATGTTTATACAACAGTCCAATATGATTTTGAGTATCAGCCGTGGCTCAGTGCGTTGCACTCTCGCCTCTGAGTCAGAAGGTTGTGGATTCAAGTCCCACTCCAGGGACTTGAGCACAAAAATCTAGGCTGACACTGCAGTGCATTGCTGAGGGAGTGCTGCACTGTTGGAGGTGCTGTCTTTCGGATGAGACATTAAACGGAGGCCCCGTCTGTTCTCAGGTGGATGTAAAAGATCCCATGCCAGTATTTTGAAGAAGAGCAAGGAAGTTCTCCCCGGTGTCCTGGTCAATATTTATCCTCAACCAACATGACAAAAGAACAGATTATCAGGTCATTATCACATCGCTGTTTGTGGGAGCTTGCTGTGCGCAAATTGGCTGCCGTGTTTCCCACATTACAACAGTGACTACACTCCAAAAGTACTTCATTGGCTGCAAAGCGCTTTGAGACGTCCGGTGGTTGTGAAAGACGCTGTATATATTTTTTTAATCACCTTAACATCAAACGTATTTATATTTAGATTAAACTTATCAAGTGAGACAAAGAAGATGAAGAATTAGTGTTGCTCGCCTCTAATGGTTAATCACCAGCCAGGAGTTCATTAACCCAACTCTCCGTTATCAGATGTGAATTATCCCCACACGGAAACACTCACAGTGACACACAAACATACAGACTAATATACACCTATTAAACATCCTTCTCCTCCCTTTCAGGCCGAGGGAAGACACCACCCACGCTGACCCTGCTGCCCCCCTCCCCGGAGGAGGTCACGACCAAGGGCACTGCCACCCTGGTGTGCCTCGCCGATCACTTCTACCCCGATGCGGTGGAGGTGGAGTGGAAGAAGGACGGGGCGACCATTTCGGCCGGGGTCCAGACCAGCGACTACCTGCGAGCTTCGGACAACACCTACAGTGTCAGCAGCCTGCTGACCCTCTCTGGCTCCGACTGGGAGTCCAACGCCAGATTCTCCTGCAGCCTCACCCACGAGAGCCTCTCCTCTCCCCTCAGCAAGGGCATCAGGAGAGCAGAATGTGCGTAGTGTGTCAGGGACAGTCCGCGGGGAGACGCAACTTTAAATAGAACAGGGGGTGAGCCGGGAGGGCAAAGGTCATTGTCAGCACTGCATTTCTACTCTCTTCCTTCTCGGGACTGGGTCAGGGAAAGCATCTGAGGGTCAGGGGGTAAGGCACGTTATTGGGCCAGTGTAGAGGGAGCTTTACTCTGTATCTAACCCGTGCTGTACCTGCCCTGGGAGGGTTTGATGGGACAGTGTAGACTCGTGCTGCCAAGTAAAACCTCTCGAAGATGCTGAAGACTGTCAGCAGAGTAAAACTAATGTTAAACTGCGAAGTGCCGCTTCAGTAAGCAGACCCCCTCCCTGCTGTTACAATTCAAGGTTTTGTCCACATTTAAAGGGACAGGATTCTCACGGTGTGGAGAAAATCCCCACAACTGTTTTAATAAAGCTGCATTCTCCCTGTGAATGTCTCCAGCTCGCTCTCGCTGGGCTGTTTATTCAAGTCTTGTTTCTGTAAATGTGAATCTGTAAAAGGCAATAAACGTGAAGAATATTCAGTCTGTGTCAGGCGAGTGATTTGGAAATGTCCCACCTCCCCCTCAGCTGGATTGGCTACATTTCAGTAAGTGTCTGTCCTGATTGACAGCCCACCCAGCCAATCAATGGCACGTAAGCAGGAGATTTGATTCAAAGCCAATTATCAATCATTTTAAAACGATCAATTTGACCTCAAACCCCTGGAATGCACAAGATTAAACACAGAGACACAAAGTTGCTGGGATTAAACCCTCCCAGTCTGAGCATTGGCTCTCACTCTGCACACTGGAGGTGTTGGGGCAGCCCCCGATGGTGGGATCGCACTGTGCTCTCTGTGCTGACTGCTGGGGGCAAACTGGGGCCAGGAGGCCACAGTCATAATGTTGCATTCTCTCTCCTTAACATGTGGCTCGTGGCAGCACAAAACTGTACCGAGTGAGGCCTCAGCTTAGGGAGAGGAGCAGTCAGTGTATCACCGTGTACATGTCCCTGAGTGTTAGTGTGGCTTACTCAGCACCGCCTGTAGATGTGTGTGTGTGTGTGACTGTTACCCAGCACCGTCTGTAGGTGTGTGTGAGAGAGACTGTTATCCAGACTGTCTGTAGGTGTGTGTGTGCGCATCAGTCTCACACACACACCTACAGACAGTCTGGGTAACAGTCTCGCACACACACACACCTGCAGACAGTCTGGGTAACAGTCTCGCACACACACACCTGCAGACAGTCTGGGTAACAGTCTCGCACACACACACCTGCAGACAGTCTGGGTAACAGTCTCACACGCACACACCTACAGTCTGGGTATGTGTGTGCGAGAGAGAGAGACTGTTACCCAGACTGTGGGGATGTGTGTGTGTGTGACACACATACACTTACACATAGTATGGGAGTGTGTGTGAGAGACTGTTACCCAGACTGTCTGTAGGTGTGTGTGTGTGTGTGTGACACACATACACTTACACACAGTATGGGAGTGTGTGTGAGAGACTGTTACCCAGACTGTCTGTAGGTGTGTGTGTGTGTGTGACTGTTACACATACAGCTACAGACAGTCTGGGAGTGTGTGTGAGAGAGAGACTGTTACCCAGACTGTCTGTAGTTCCCTCACCTTGTTTCCCTTCCCTGCGTGATGTGTGATTTGAGCCGTATGGAGCCCAGGCCATTTTACAGAATGGAAGACGACAGCCATTATAAAGTTGGTGCCTTACTTCCCCCCCATGTCAGTTACACTCAGGAGACTGGATGCCTGCAATGCTGGTGTGTCTGCAATTGCCGCTGTCAGGAAGTTAAGACGCTGCATATACAGGGGCCTGGTCAATCAGGCCGGTGACCCTGGTCCCAGTGGCCAACGGGACAAAGTCTTTCAGTTGCTCAGTTGTGTGGAGCCTTGCGACTGACGCCAATGGGATGATGTGTTGAAGTGAAGGAGATGTGAATGGGATCTTGCTGTGCAGGGCCCAAGATTTGGGCGGGTCACAGAACACAGGCAGACACAAGCCACAGTGAGTTTGTTTATTCTTGAAAATACAATTGTTACAAATACAAGCGGGTCCTAGGGATGGCTGCAGCAGTGAGCCATGGAGGAGGAGAGCTGGGAATTACAGACACACACACACACACAATGACCGAGCCTGGTCACTGGGAATAACAGACTGTAGGTTAAGCATAAAATCTCTACTATTCCAACTACTTTTAATATCTAACCCGTTTGAAAATTAAAGAAACAAGATAGATCATTTGTTCTTTATACATTGTGCAAATTGAGTTCTTGATCCGTGACTCTGTCGTGTCCACACACATCAGTTTGTGAAGACTGAAAGGGAAGGAGGTGGGGATATCCTGCGGGACCATCCTGGCAGAATGTTTAGCGCGTGCACTGTATGTCCAGTGAGGGCCGGAGGGGGCCTGGGAACCAACCTGAGCAAAGCTTCTCCATCTATGTGGGTGAGTGGTGGGAGAGAGAGAGAGAGCATTCTCAGTCAGGGTAAAGAGAACGAGAACATTCTCAGCCCGTGTGTACAGAGAGAGACCAGTCACAGTCCATGTGTGCAGTGAGAGAGAGGGACCGTTCCCAGTCCGTGTGTAGAGAGAGAGAGAGAGAACATTCTCATTCCGTGTAGAGAGAGAGAGACCGTTCTCAGTCCGTGTAGAAAGAGAGAGAGAGACTGTTCTCAGTCGATGTGTAGAGAGAGAGAGAGGGAGAGAGAGAGAACATTCTCAGTCCGTGTGTAGAGAGAGAGAGAGAGAGAGAGAGAGAACATTCTCATTCCGTGTAGAGAGAGAGACCGTTCTCAGTCCGTGTAGAAAGAGAGAGAGAGACTGTTCTCAGTCGATGTGTAGAGAGAGAGAGAGAGAGAGAGAGAGAACATTCTCAGTCCGTGTATAGAGAGAGAGAGAGAGAGAGACCATTCTCAGTCCGTGTGTAGAGAGAGAGAGAGAACATTCTCAGTCCGTGTATAGAGAGAGAGAGAGCGAGACCATTCTCAGTCCGTGTGTAGAGAGAGAGAGAGAGAACATTCTCAGTCTGTGTGTAGAGAGAGAGAACATTCTCAGTCCGTGTGTAGAGAGAGAACATTCTCAGTCCGTGTGTAGAGAGAGACCGTTCTCAGTCCGTGTGTAGAGAGAGAGAGAACATTCTCAGTCCGTGTGTAGAGAGAGACCATTCTCAGTCCGTGTGTAGCGAGAGAGAGAGAGACCATTCTCAGTCCGTGTGTAGAGAGAGAGAGAGAGAACATTCTCAGTCCGTGTGTAGCGAGAGAGAGAGAGACCATTCTCAGTCCGTGTGTAGAGAGAGAGAGAGAGAACATTCTCAGTCCGTGTATAGAGAGAGAGAGAGCGAAACCATTCTCAGTCCGTGTGTAGAGAGAGAGAGAGAGAGAGAGAACATTCTCAGTCTGTGTGTAGAGAGAGAGAGAACATTCTCAGTCCGTGTGTAGAGAGAGAACATTCTCAGTCCGTGTGTAGAGAGAGACCGTTCTCAGTCCGTGTGTAGAGAGAGAGAGAACATTCTCAGTCCGTGTGTAGCGAGAGAGAGAGAGACCGTTCTCAGTCCGTGTGTAGAGAGAGAGAGAACATTCTCAGTCCGTGTGTAGCGAGAGAGAGAGAGACCGTTCTCAGTCCGTGTGTAGAGAGAGAGAGAACATTCTCAGTCCGTGTGTAGCGAGAGAGAGAGAGACCATTCTCAGTCCGTGTGTAGAGAGAGAGAGAACATTCTCAGTCCGTGTGTAGAGAGAGACCGTTCTCAGTCCGTGTGTAGAGAGAGAGAGAGAGAACATTCTCAGTCCGTGTGTAGAGAGGGAGAGAGAGAGAACATTCTCAGTCCGTGTGTAGAGAGAGAGAGAGAGAGAGAGAGAGAGAACATTCTCAGTCCGTGTGTAGAGAGAGAGAGAGAGGGAGAGAGACCGTTCTCAGTCCGTGTGTAGAGAGAGAGACCGTTCTCAGTCCGTGTGTACAGAGAGAGAGAACATTCTCAGTCCGTGTGTAGAGAGAGAGAGAGAGAGAGAGAGAGACCGTTCTCAGTCCGTGTGTACAGAGAGAGAGACCGTTCCCAGTCCGTGTGTACAGAGAGAGTCCGTTCCCAGTCCGTGTGTACAGAGAGAGAGAGAGACCGTTCTCAGTCCGTGTGTACAGAGAGAGAGACCGTTCCCAGTCCGTGTGTACAGAGAGAGAGACCGTTCCCAGTCCGTGTGTACAGAGAGAGAGAGAGACCGTTCCCAGTCCGTGTGTACAGAGAGAGTCCGTTCCCAGTCCGTGTGCAGAGAGAGAGACCGTTCCCAGTCCGTGTGTACAGAGAGAGACCGTTCCCAGTCCGTGTGCAGAGAGAGTCCGTTCCCAGTCCGTGTGTACAGAGAGAGAGAGAGACCGTTCCCAGTCCGTGTGTACAGAGAGAGTCCGTTCCCAGTCCGTGTGTACAGAGAGAGTCCGTTCCCAGTCCGTGTGTACAGAGAGAGTCCGTTCCCAGTCCGTGTGTACAGAGAGAGTCCGTTCCCAGTCCGTGTGTACAGAGAGAGAGAGAGACCGTTCCCAGTCCGTGTGTACAGAGAGAGACCGTTCCCAGTCCGTGTGTACAGAGAGAGTCCGTTCCCAGTCCGTGTGCAGAGAGAGAGACCGTTCCCAGTCCGTGTGTAGAGAGAGAGTCCGTTCCCAGTCCGTGTGTACAGAGAGAGTCCGTTCCCAGTCCGTGTGCAGAGAGAGAGACCGTTCCCAGTCCGTGTGTACAGAGAGAGTCCGTTCCCAGTCCGTGTGTAGAGAGAGAGTCCGTTCCCAGTCCGTGTGTACAGAGAGAGTCCGTTCCCAGTCCGTGTGCAGAGAGAGAGACCGTTCCCAGTCCGTGTGCAGAGAGAGAGACCGTTCCCAGTCCGTGTGTAGAGAGAGAGTCCGTTCCCAGTCCGTGTGTACAGAGAGAGTCCGTTCCCAGTCCGTGTGTACAGAGAGAGACCGTTCCCAGTCTGTGTGCAGAGAGAGAGTCCGTTCCCAGTCCGTGTGTACAGAGAGAGTCCGTTCCCAGTCCGTGTGCAGAGAGAGAGACCGTTCCCAGTCCGTGTGCAGAGAGAGAGTCCGTTCCCAGTCCGTGTGTACAGAGAGAGTCCGTTCCCAGTCCGTGTGTACAGAGAGAGACCGTTCCCAGTCCGTGTGTACAGAGAGAGTCCTTTCCCAGTCCGTGTGTACAGAGAGAGTCCGTTCCCAGTCCGTGTGTACAGAGAGAGTCCGTTCCCAGTCCGTGTGTACAGAGAGAGTCCGTTCCCAGTCCGTGTGTACAGAGAGAGAGAGAGAGACCGTTCCCAGTCCGTGTGTACAGAGAGAGTCCGTTCCCAGTCCGTGTACAGAGAGAGAGAGAGAGAGAGACCGTTCCCAGTCCGTGTGTACAGAGAGAGTCCGTTCCCAGTCCGTGTACAGAGAGAGAGAGAGAGAGAGACCGTTCCCAGTCCGTGTACAGAGAGAGAGAGAGAGAGAGTCCGTTCCCAGTCCGTGTACAGAGAGAGAGAGAGAGAGTCCGTTCCCAGTCCGTGTACAGAGAGAGAGAGAGAGAGAGACCGTTCCCAGTCCGTGTGTACAGAGAGAGTCCGTTCCCAGTCCGTGTACAGAGAGAGAGAGAGAGAGAGACCGTTCCCAGTCCGTGTGTACAGGGTGAGTATAACACAAAGAGACACTCCCCTCTCAGGCAGACTGCCCCTCTCACTGTGTTAACCTGCAACCATATCGATCACCCACTGATGGCCATGAACGGGACGACAGGGTCTGATTATAAAATACAGTAACATTTCTTGCTATACAATATACAGCCCAACCATTGCTCACATTGGATTCAATAATGATCAACGACTTGAATGTACAAAAAGGCCAAAGGTGAACAGCCCGTCCCAAGCTGCTGACCCCGGGCGGGGGGGCGGGGGGGGGCGGTGGGTCGGGGGGGGCGGTGGGTCGGGGGTGACCGGGAGGGAGGGGAGGGGAGGGAGTGACAGGATGGGGGAAGAGTGGGGGACAACGACGACAGGGGTGACCAGGGGAGGGGCTAGGTAAGACTAAGGTGGGGAGGTCGAGGGTCGGTAGGGTACCCTTTCCAACCCCCACCAACCTGGAGAGAAAGGGGAGCCCGTGAGGGGGACGGGGGGGTGATCGGAGGTTGACCTTGTGTGGAACCTGGGGGGGGGGGGGGGAGGGGGGGGAAACCAGGCGATCGGGGGAGGATCACGTGAAGGTCAGGGGGACCAGGGTGAGGGGAGTCCCGGGGTATTAGAGCGAGGATTTACTCGGGTGGGAGGGGTCCCAGGGACCAGGGTGAGGGTTTACTCGGGCGAGTGGGAGGGGTCTCAGGGGACCAGGGTGAGGGTTTACTCAGGCGAGTGGGAAGAGTCTCAGGGGACCAGGGTGAGGGTTACTCGGGTGGGAGGGGTCTCAGGGGACCAGGGTGAGGGTTTACTCGGGTGGGAGGGGTCTCAGGGGACCAGGGTGAGGGTTTACTCGGGCGGGTGGGAGGGATCTCAGGGGACCAGGGTGAGGGTTTACTTGGGTGGGAGGGGTCTCAGGGGACCAGGGTGAGGGTTTACTCGGGTGGGAGGGGTCTCAGGGGACCAGAGTGAGGGTTTACTTGGGTGGGAGGGGTCTCAGGGGACCAGGGTGAGGGTTTACTCGGGCGAGTGGGAGGGGTCTCAAGGGACCCGGGTGAGGGTTTACTTGGGTGGGAGGGGTCCCGGGGCACCAGGGGTGGGGGGGGGGGGGGGGGGTCCCGGGGGACCAGGGTACGGGGTGGGTCTCAGGAACCAGGGTGGGGACTGTGGGGGGGGGGAGGAGTCCCGGGGGACCAGGTTACGCGGGAGGGGGGTCTCGGGGACCAGCCAGTCCCCACTCTGCACACACTCTGCTCCCTCTGTCTCAGTCCAGTGTTGCAGTGGGGAGTTCAGAATCTGAGGCTCAGGCTGGTTCTCCGGCACCATCAGTGTCCTGCGGAGACTATGTGCTTTCTCTGGGAGGGGGAGGGGGCGGGGGAGGGGCCTGTGTGCCAGCAGCAGTTTTGATGGAGTTGAGAGTCTTGCTGAGCCAGGAGTTCTTGGCAGCCTGGATCTCGTTGAGGAGAACTCCCCGGTGGTGCTCCAGCTCCTGGGGACGGTAAAGGTGGGAGACACTGAATACAGCCCGAAATGTCCCGTCGCCACAACAACCTGTATTTATATAGCGTCCTTAACTTAGTGAACATCCTAAGGCACTTCACAGGAGTGTTATCAATCAAAATCTGACACCGAGCCGCATAAGGAGATATTAGGGCAGGTGACTAAAAGCTTAGTCAAAGAGGTAGATTTAAGGAGCAACTTAAAAGGAGGAAAGAGAGGCGGAGAGGTTTAGGGAGGGAGATCCAGAGCTTGGGGCGTAGGCAACAGGAGGCATGGCCACCAATGGTGGAGCGATTACAATCAGGGATGCTCAAGGGGGCCGAATTAAAGGAGCATTTTGGGGGGGTTATGGGGCTGTAGGAGATTACAGAGATAGAGAGAACATAAGAAACAGGAGCAAGAATAGGCCACCTTGCCCCTCGAGCCTGCTCCGCCATTTAATAAGATCACGGCTGGTCTGATCATAGACACAGCTCCACTTCCCTGCCCGCTCTCCATAACCTTTTATATACTTATTGCTTAAAAATCTGTCTATCTCCACCTTAAATATATTCAATGACCCAGCCTCCACAGCTCTCTGGGGCAGAGAATTCCACAGATTTACAAACCTCAGAGAAGAAATTCCTCCTCAATTCAGTTTTTAATGGGCGAACCCTTATTCTGAGACTATGTCCCCTAGTTCTATCGATTCTGGATCAGTTCCTATGGAGTGGAGGGTGAGCTAATGTAACACCACTTTGTTAAAAAGGGAGAGAAAACGAGTAATTATAGACCGTTTAGCCTGACATCAGTAGTGGGGAAAATGTTGGAATCAATTATTAAAGATGAAATAGCAGCGCATTTGGAAAGCAGTGACAGGATCGGTCCAAGTCATCATGGATTTATGAAAGGGAAATCATGCTTGACAAATCTTCTGGAATTTTTTTGAGGATGTAACTAGTAGAGTGGACAAGGGAGAACCAGTGGCTGTGGTGTATTTGGACTTTCAAAAGGCTTTTGACAAGGTCCCACACAAGAGATCGGTGTGCAAAATCAAAGCACATGGGATTGGGGGTAATGTACTGACGTGGATAGAGAATTGGTTGGCAGACAGGAAGCAGAGAATCGGGATAAACGGGTCCTTTTCAGAATGGCAGGCAGTGACTAGTGGGGTGCCGCAGGGATCAGTGCTGGGACCTCAGCTATTTACAATATACATTAACGATTTAGATGAAGGAATTGATTGTAATATCTCCAAGTTTGCTGATGACACTAAGCTGGGTGGCGGTGTGAGCTATAAGGAGGACGCTAAGAGGCTGCAGGGTAACTTGGACAGATTAGGTGAGTGGGCAAATGTATGGATAAATGTGAGGTTATCCACTTTGGGGGCAAAAACACAAAGGCAAATTATCTGAATGGCAGATTAGGAAATGGGGAGGTGCAACGAGACCTGGGTGTCATGGTTCATCAGTCATTGAAAGTTGGCACGCAGGTACAGCAGGCGGTGAAGAAGGCAAATGTTGGCCTTCATAGCTAGGGGATTTGACTATAGGAGCAGGGAAGTCTTACTGCAATTGTACAGGGCCTTGGTGAGGCCTCACCTGGAATATTGTGTTCAGTTTTGGTCTCCTAATCTGAGGAAGGACATTCTTGCTAATGAGGGAGTGCAGCAAAGGTTCACCAGACTGATTCCAGGAATGGCTGGACTGACATATGAGGAGAGACTGGATCAACTGGGCCTTTATACACTGGAGTTTAGAAGGATGAGAGAGGATCTCATAGAAACGTATAAGATTCTGACAGGACGGGACAGGTTAGATGCGGGAAGAATGTTCCCGATGTTGGGGAAGTCCAGAATCAGGGGACACAGTCTTAGGATAAGGCCATTTAGGATTGAGATGAGGAGAAATTTCTTCACTCAGAATTGTTAACCTGTGGAATTCCCTGCCGCAGAGAGTTGTTGATGCCAGTTCATTGGATATATTCAAGAGGGAGTTAGATATGGCCCTTACGGCTAAAGGGATCAAGGGGTATGGAGAGAAAGCGGGAAAGGGGTACTGAGGTGAAGGATCAGCCATGATCTTATTGAATGGCGTTGCAGGCTCGAAGGGCCAAATGGCCTACTCCTGCACCTATTTTCCAGGTTTCTAGATTCCCCTATGAGTGGAAATATCCTCTCTGCATCTACCTTGTCAAACCCCCTCAATATCTTATATGTTTTGATTAAATCGCCTCTATTTTTTCTGAACTCCAATGTGTATTGGCCCAACCGACTCAACCTATCTTCATAAGTGAACCCCCCTCATCTCCAGAATCAACCCAGTGAACCTCCTCTGACCAGCCTCCAATGCAAGTACATCCTTCCTTAAATACAGAGACCAAAACTGTACGCAGTACTCCAGGTGTGGCCTCACCAATACCCTGTACAGATGTAGCAGGACTTCTCTGCTTTTATACTCTATCCCCCTTGCAATAAAGGCCAACATTCCATTTGCCTTCCTGATCACTTGCTGTACCTGCATGCTAACTTTTTGTGTTTCATGCACAAGGACCCCCAGGTACCTCTGTACTGCAATACTTTACAATTTTGCTCCATTTAAAAAAATAATTTGCTTTTCTATTTTTCCTGCCAAAGTGGATAACCTCACATTTTTCCACATTATTCTCCATCTGCCAAATGTTTGCCCACTCACTTAGCCTGTCTATATCCCTTTGCAGATTTTGTGTCCTCCTCACAATTTGCTTTCCCACCCATCTTTGTATCATCAGCAAACTTGGCTACATTGCACTCAGTCCCTTCATCAAAGTCATTAATATAGATTGTAAATAGTTGAGGCCCCAGCACCGATCCCTACGGCACCCCACTAGTCACTTTTTGCCACCCGGAAAATGACCCATTTATCCCGACTCTCTGTTTTCTGTTAATTAACCAATCCTCTATTCATGCTAATATATTACCCCCAACCCCATGAACTTTTATCTTGTGCTTTTTATGTGGCACCTTATCGAATGCCTTCTGGAAATCAAAATACACCACATCCACTGGTTCCCCCTTATCCATCCTGCTCGTTACATCCTCAAAGAATTTCAGCAAATTTGTCAAACATGATTTCCCTTTCATAAAACCATGCTGACTCTGCTTGATTGAATCATGCTTTTCCAAATGTCCTGCTACTGCTTCCTTAATAATGGACTCCAGCATTTTCCCAACCACAGATGTTAGGCTAACTGGTCTATAGTTTCCTGCTTTCTGTCTGTCTCATTTTTTTTTTTAAATAGGGGCGTTACATTTGCTGTGCGAGCTTTGGAGAGGGCGTTAAAAGGAGCGGCGACATCCAGAATACCAGATTTTGTGTCAAATAACAACAACAACCTGTATTTATATAGCGCCTTTAACGTAGTGAAACGTCCCAAGGCACTTCCCAGGAGTATTATGAGATACAAAATTTGACACCAAGTCACACAAGAAGCTTAGTGTAGGTGACCAAACAGGTATGTTTTAAGGAGCATCTTGAAGTAGGAATGAGAGGTAGAGAGCCGGAGAGGTTTAGGGAGGGAGTTCCAGAGCTTGGGGTCTCAGCAACAAAAGGCACGGCCACCAATGGTGGAGCGATTACAATCAGGGATACTCAGGAGGGCAGAATTAGAGGAGCGCAGAGATCTCGGGGTTGTGAGGCTGGAGGAGATTACAGAGATAGGGAGGGGCGAGGGCCATGGAGGGATTTGAAAACAAGGATGAGAATTTAAAAAATTGTGGCCGGAAGCCAATGTCGGTCTCTACCCTCCCCTCCACCGAGCCACACTCTCTCCCTCCCCCGAGCTGCAATCGGTCCCTCCCCTCCCCCCAGGAGTAGGCCTCCCCCTTCCCACCCCCAGGCTGCAGTTGGCTCCTCACCCCATCCCCGCCCCGAGGTGCGTCACCTCCCACCTTCCCCGCAGTAGGCTCCCCCCCTCGCCCCACCATCCCTCTTCCGCGCCCCCCCACCACCACTCTCGGGCCTGTACCTGTATTTTACACTTGGCCTCCACCAGCTGCAGTTTGGTCTGTGCCAGCTCCAGTTCCATCTCCCTCAGCTGCTTCTTCAGCAGCTCCTTCTCCTCGTCCCGGTCCCGGTGGGTGTGGTCCGTGCCGGGGTCCGGGGGCTGCAGCTCACCATCCTTCCTGAAGAGCTGGCAGCAGTGTTCACACGACAGCAGTTTGCCCTGGGGAGGGAGGGACGAGAGATCAGCCAGTCACCATCCATGGACACAGGCCCAGGGCTTTCAGTGGCACAGATTGCCCCACACAGCAACAAGCCTTCAGCCCTTCCACTCTCTCAGTGGACATATCCCGAATAAGGGGCATAACCCCACAAAATTAGAGCCAGGCCCTTCAGAGGTGATGTCTGGCCTATGTATGAATCCAGACCCACAGCAATGTGGTTGACTCTTAACTGCCCACTGAAATGGCCCAGTGAGACACTCAGTTGTACACAATGGCTACAAAAAACAAGAATAAAACTGGACGGACCACCCGGCATCGACCTCGGCACCGTCTTCGGACATGACAACGGCACACCCAGCCCAGTCAACCCTGCAAAGCCCTCCTCACTAACATCTTTTGAGTTGTGCCACAATTGGGAGAACTGCCCCACAGACTAGGCAAGCAACAGCCTGATATAGTCATACTCACAGAATCATACCTTTCTGCCAATGTCTCAGGCTCCTTCATCACAGGAGGATATCCTGTCCCACCGGCAGGACATACCCACCGGGGGTGGTGGCTCAGTGGTATACAGTCGGGAGGGAGTGGCCCAGGGAGTCCTCAACATTGACTCTGGACCCCATGAAGTCTCGTGGCTTCACGTCAAACACGGGCAATGAAACCTCCTGCTGATTACCACCTCCCGCCCTCCCTCAGCTGATGAATCAGTACTCCTCCATGTTGAACACCACTTGGAAGAAGCACTGAGAGTAGCAAGGACACAGAATATACTCTGGGTGGGGGACTTCAATGTCCATCACCAAGACTGGCTCAGTAGCACCACTACTGACCGAGCTGGCCCAGTCCTGAAGGACACAGCTGACAGACTGGGCCTGCGGCAGGTGGTGAGAGAAACAACACGAGGGAAAAACCTACTTGGCCTCGTCCTCACCAATCTACCGGTCACTGATACATCTGTCCCTGACAGCATTGGCAGCAGTGATCACCACACAGCCATTGTCGCATCGTCACACTGAGGACACCCTCCATCGTGTTGTGTGGCACTGCCACCATGTTAAAAGGGCTAGAGTCAGAACTGATGCTCAATACTGGGCATCCATGAGGCGCTGTGGGCCATCAGCAGCAGCAGAATTGTATTCCACCACAATCTGTAACCTCATGGCCAGGTATATCCCTCACTCTGCCATTACCATCAAGCCAGGGGACCAACCCTGGTTCAATGAGGAGTGAAAAGCATGCCAGGAGCAGCACCAGGAGTACCTAAAAATGAGGTGCCAACCTAGGGAAGCTGCAACACAGGACAACATGCATGCTAAAAAGCAGAGTCAGCATAGTTTTATGAAATGGAAATCATGTTTGACAAATTTGTTGCAGTTCTTTGAGGATGTAACGAGCAGGGTGGATGTGGTGTATTTGGATTTCCAGAAAGCATTCGATAAGGTGCCACATTAAAAGGTTACTGCACAAGATAAAAGTTCACGGGGTTGGGGGTAATATATTAGCATGGATAGAGGATTGGCTAATTAACAGAAAACAGAGAGTCGGGATAAATGGGTCATTTTCAGGTTGGCAATCAGTGACCAGTGGGGTGCCACAGGGATCAGTGCTGGGGCCTCAACTACTTACAATTTATATTAATGACTTGGATGAAAGGACCGAGTGTAATGTAGCCAAATTTGCTGATAATCCAAAGATAGGTGGGAAAGCAAATTGTGAGGAGGACACAAAGAATCTACAAAGGGATAAAGACAGGCAAAAATTTTGGCAGATGGAGTATAATGTGGACAAATGTGAGATTATCCACTTTGGTAGGAAAGATAAAAAAGGCAAATTATTATTTAAATGGGAAGAGATTGCAAAGTGCTGCAGTACAGAGGGACCTTGTGCATGAAACACAAAAAGTGAGTATGCAGGTACAGCAAGTGATCAGAAAGGCAAATGGAATGTTGGCCTTAATTGCAAGAGGGATAGAGTATAAAAGCAGAGAAGTCCTGCTACAATTGTACAGGGTATTGGTGAGGCCACACCTGGAATACTGCGTACAGTTTTGGTCTCCATAGTTAAGGAGGGATATACTTGCATTGCAGGCAGTTCAGAAAAGGTTCACGAGGTTGATTCCGGAGATGAGAAGGGGTTGTCATATGAAGAAAGGTTGAGCAGTTTGGGCCTATACCAATTGGCATTTAGAAGAATGAGAGGTGATCTTATTAAAACATAAGATTCTGAGGGGGCTGGACGGGGTAGATGCAGAGAGGATGTTTCCCCTCGTGGGGGAATCTAAAACTAGGGGGCAGTTTCAGAATAAGGGGTCACCCATTTATGACAGAAATGAGGAGAAATTTCCTCTCTCAGAGGGTCGTGAATCTTTGGAATTCTCTACCCCAAGGAGTTGTGGAGGCTGGATCTTTGAATATATTTAAGGTGGAGATAGACAGATGTTTGAATGATAACGGAGTCAAGGGTTATTGGGAGCGGGCGGGGAAACATAGAAACATAGAAACATAGAAACATAGAAAATAGGTGCAGGAGTAGGCCATTCGGCCCTTCTAGCCTGCACCGCCATTCAATGAGTTCATGGCTGAACATTCAACTTCAGTACCCCATTCCTGCTTTCTCGCCATACCCCTTGATCCCCCTAGCAGTAAGGACCTCATCTAACTCCTTTTTGAATATATTTAGTGAATTGGCCTCAACAACTTTCTGTGGTAGAGAATTCCACAGGTTCACCACTCTCTGGGTGAAGAAGTTCCTCCGCATCTCGGTCCTAAATGGCTTACCCCTTATCCTTAGACTGTGACCCCTGGTTCTGGACTTCCCCAACATTGGGAACATTCTTCCTGCATCTAACCTGTCTAACCCCGTCAGAATTTTATATGTTTCTATGAGGTCCCCTCTCATTCTTCTGAACTCCAGTGAATACAAGCCCAGTTGATCCAGTCTTTCTTGATAGGTCAGTCCCGCCATCCCGGGAATCAGTCTGGTGAACCTTCGCTGCACTCCCTCAATAGCAAGAATGTCCTTCCTCAGGTTAGGAGACCAAAACTGTACACAATACTCCAGGTGTGGCCTCACCAATGCCCTGTACAACTGTAGCAACACCTCCCTGCCCCTGTACTCAAATCCCCTTGCTATGAAGGCCAACATGCCATTTGCTTTCTTAACCGCCTGCTGCACCTGCATGCCAACCTTCAATGACTGATGTACCATGACACCCAGGTCTCTTTGCACCTCCCCTTTTCCTAATCTGTCACCATTCAGATAATAGTCTGTCTCTCTGTTTTTACCACCAAAGTGGATAACCTCACATTTATCCACATTATACTTCAGTGGAGTTAAGGCCAGGATCAGATCAGCCATGATCTTATTGAATGGCGGAGCAGGCTCGAGGGGCCAAATGGATACTGGATACTCTAGAAAAGCAGTTCCACTACAGCAACAACATTGCCATCTTTCCGACAATGTGGAAAACTGCCCAGGAATGTCCTGCCCACAAATCCAATCCAACCAATTACCGTCCCATCAGTCTACTCTCAATCATCAGCAAAGTGATGGAAGATTTTGTCGAAGGTTCTACCAAGCGGCACTCACTCACCAATAACCTGCTCACCGATGTCGGTTTGGGTTCCGCCAGGACCACTCGACTCCAGACCTCATTACAGCCTTGGTCCAAACACATACAAAAGAGCTGAATTCCAGAGGTGAGGGAAGAGTGACTGCCCTTGACATCAAGGCTGCATTTGACAGTCTGGCACCAAGCAGCCCTAGTAAAACTGAAGTCAATGGGAATCAGGGGGAAAACTCTCCGCTGGCTGGAGTCATACCCAGCACAAAGGAAGGTGGTTGTGGTGGTTGGAGGTCACTCATCACAGCCCCAGGACATCGCTGCAGGAGTTCCTCAGGGCAGCGTCCTAGGCCCAACCATCTTCAGCTGCTTCATCAATGACCTTCCCTCCATCATAAGGTCAGAAGCTGGGATGTTTACTGATGACTGCACAGTGTTCAGTTCCATTCGCAACTCCTCAGATAATGAAATAGTCCATGCCCGCATTCAGCAAGACCTGGACAACATCCAGGCTTGGGTTGATAAGTGGCAAGTAACATTCGCGCCACACAAGTGCCAGGCAATGACTATCTCCAACAAGCGAGGGTTTAACTACCGCCCCTTGACATTCAACGTCATTACCATCGTCGAATCCCCCACCATCAACATCCTGGGGGTCTCCATTGATCAGAAACTTAACTGGACCAGCCACATAAATACTGTGACTACAAGAGCAGGTCAGAGGCTGGGTATTCTGCGGCGAGTGTCTCACCTCCTGACTCCCCAAAGCCTTTCCACCATCTACAAGGCACAAGTCAGGAGTGTGATGGAATACTCTCCACTTGCCTGGGTGAGTGCAGCTCCAACAACACTCAAGAAGCTCGACACAATCCAGGACAAAGCAGCCCTCTTGATTGGCACCCCATCCACC
Organism: Pristiophorus japonicus; assembly: GCF_044704955.1. Lineage (NCBI taxonomy): Eukaryota > Metazoa > Chordata > Chondrichthyes > Pristiophoridae > Pristiophorus > Pristiophorus japonicus. Next base: position 159,580,617 of record NC_091984.1, read on the forward strand.
ACCGGCGCACCGTGGCTGCAGTGTGTACCATCTACAAGATGCACTGCAGCAACTCGCCAAGGCTTCTTCGGCAGCATCTCTTCTACCACCTAGAAGGGCAAGGGCAGCAGGCACATGGGAACACCATCACCTCCACGTTCCCCTCCCAATCTCACACCATCCTGACTGGGAAATATATCGCCGTTCCTGCACTGTCGCTGGGTCAGAATCCTGGAACTCCCTCCCTAACAGCACTGTAGGAGACCCTTCACCACATGGACTGCAGTGGTTCAAGAAGGTGGCTCATCACCACCTTCTCGACGGGCAATAAATGCTGGCCTTGCCAGCGACGCCTACATCCCGTGAACGAATAAAAACACAATTAATCCCACATTTTCCCCATAGCTCTGCAAATGTTCTTTTTCAGGTCTATATTATATATCTACAGATCTCTTTTAATAAGTTATTATTGAATCCAGCAGCAACCTTTCAGACAGCGCATTCCAGATCATCATAGGATTCGGAGGAGGCCATTTAGCCCCTCAAGCCTGTCCTGCCATTTCATTACACCCCTTAATACCCCTGCCTAACAAACATTTACCTCTGTCAGTCTCTTGCAAGCTCCAATTGACCTACAGCATCCTCAGCCTTTTGGGGGAGAGTTCCAGATTCCCACTACCCTTTGTGTGAAGAAGTGTTTCCTGACATTTCCCCTGAACGACCTGGCACTAACCTTCAGATTAAATCCCTTGTTCTGGACTCCCCCACTGGAGGAAATAGATTCTCTCTAACTACGTCACCAAATCCAATGAACATTTTAAACACCTCAATCAGGTTGGCCATCGATCAACTAACTCCAGCAAATACAAACGGAGTCTATGCAAACTGTCCTCATAATTTAAGGCTGGATTTCAGCCCGGGTATCATTCCGGTGAATCTGCTCTGCACCCCTCTGAGGCCAATATATCCTTCCTGAGGTGCGGTGTAAGAACTGAAGGCAGTTACTCCCGATGGGGTCTAACCAGAGCTTTATATAACTGGAGCATCACTTCCAGCCCTTTATATACCAGCCCTCGAGCTTGTCAAGAAGCCCTCAACTCCAGTGGTTAGAGCCACGGGCTGTGGTGAGGAGGAGGATATCGCGGCGCTTGTCCTGAGCTGTGTTGCTCACCTGTGAGACCGGGGCCCGGTGCGTGAGGGCCCCCGGTGTGTGAGGGCCCCCGGTGCGTGAGGGCCCCCGGTGCGTGAGGGCCCGGGTCCATCACTGAGCATTTAGCTGGTAGTTAGAGAGTTAGGCCATACCCGATGTACAATGGATGTTACAGTGTGGAGACAGTGCGATATAGGACGGCGACATTCAGAGGCTGCCCAGCCAGACTCACGCCCACTCCTACCTTCACCATCTCCAACTCCTCCTTACTCGCCGCCTGCTGCTTCTCCAGACGCGTGCTCAGCTGGGAACAAATCTGGTCAGAACAAGAAGGACAATTACTGCTGGGCCTGTTAATCAATGTGGTGAGTGAGCATTGCATAGGAACGGGGGAGGAGGCAGAGTGGGAGGAGGGGAGGAGGCAGAGTGGGAGGAGGGGAGGTGGAGAGGGGGTTGCGGGGGAGAGGGGGGGAAAGAGGGGGAATGGGGGAGGCGGGGGGAAGACGGGGGGGGGAAAGAGAGTGGGGGAGATTCCCCAGACCCCCCCACACTGTGAGCTGAATGGAGACACTTGCTGCCCCACACGATGAGCCCCGGGGGAGACAGCGGCTGGGAGCAGGAGCCGGGCGAGTGCCTTGACTCAGTGCCAGCAGCTTTAATCCAGGCCTCTGAGGTCACACCCTGGGAGCTGGGCCCAGGATACTAACTGCCAGCCGGATTCGCAGCCAACGCTCGAAGGCTGGGCCAAGACGGAAGGGAACACGCCCGCCTCACACACACACCACAGTCTGTGTCACACACATCCCAAGCCCCCGACTCCCCAAACACGAGCTGTGCTGGGCTCTAATCTCCCAACAGGGGCAGCGGCCTGAGAGAGCCAGTGTGTAATTACCTGTTTGTATTCTGAAATGATCGCACTCGTCTTCCTGACTTCAGATTCAGCTTTCTCCAACTCCCTGCGGAAAACTTCCTTAATCTGTGGTGGAGAAAGATCAGCAGGAAATCACAGATCAGACCATTGTGTCAGGCTCAGCCAGCATCCAGCAATCACCTCAGGGCCCCAGGCCCACACCCAGGGCTCAGCTCCCAGCTCCCATACCCAGGGCCCTGCTCCCACATCCAGGGCCCATTTCCCAGGACCCCGCTCCCACACCCAGGGCCCCGCTCCCAGGGCCTAGCTCCCAGGGCTCAACTCCCACTGCCTCATTCCCAGGGCCCAGGGACCCACTCCCAATGCCCCACTCCCAGACCCTCACTCCCACACTCCCAAAGCCTGGCCCTCCCTCCATCTCACTCCCAGATCCAGGGCCCCACTGCCAGACCCCTCTCCTTTCCACACCTGTGCTGATTCTTCTTCCTGTCTCCTCTTCTCATCTTCAGTCTCCACCAGCTTCTGTTTGGTCTGCAAGAGTTCCTTGTTGAGAACATCGGCTTTGTCTTCGATCTGTGTGGGTAGAATGAGCAGGGTGTCAGTGCACCGAGTGTGGACACGCACCAAGCACTGTGCCTGCTCTGACAACGATGCTCCATCCAATGTCTGGTGTAGGCACCCCTTGCTTCGATCCCTGCCCCCTCTCAGCCGTCACCGGCCAGACCATGGATTATAACTGAAGCGAGCAACTCTCTGTTGCAGCAATGCTCAGCACGGCAGCCATGGCTCACTGGGTAGCACTCTCACCTCTGAGCCAGAAGGTTGTGGGTTAAAGGCCCATAATCCAGGCTGACACTCCCAGTGCAGTGCTGAGGGAGTGCCGCACTGTTGGAGGTGCCGTCTTTCAGATGAGACATCAAACCGAGGCCCCATCTGTCCTCTCAGGTGGATGTAAAAGATCCCATGGCACTATTTCGAAGACCAGAGGAATTCTCCCTAGTATCCCGGTGTTATGTATGCAAAAAAGATTCAAACTGGGTACTGTTTAACTAAGCAAGGTACAACCTTGCTTCTGCTTTATTTAGGCCCAAAGTGCCTGACTCACAAAATGGCTGGCCTTTTATACCAGAGCAACAATGACACCATCTAGTCGCTACAAACAGCATGTACATACATTACAATATCCTCTCAGATCTTATCACAGTCTTTCACAGGTTGAGACGGTCCGTGCTTTATGCTCCTGGGTTGACTGTGTTGGTTCGATTCCAGCCTTGAGTGAATATGCGGGGTCTGTTGTGGCTGGTGGCTGGGGTGGCAGTGGCCATGTCAGGAATTACAAGTCCGTGATGGAAATTCCAGGTTCACTGATGACCCTCGGGTCCACTGAAGGCTGCTGGTAGGTTGGTTGGTCGTCGACGGTTTCTTCGTCCGACTGTTCTGGTTTGTCTGTGTGCCTCAGCTTTGTTTGATCCATGTGTTTCTTGCAAATTTGTCCATTCTTGAGTTTAATAACAAACACTCTGTTGCCCTCCTTGGCCATGACCGTACCGGCGATCCATTTGGGACCCTGACCATAATTCAACACATATACAGGATCATGAACAGAAATCTCATGTGACACAGTTGCGCGATCGTGGTACCCTTGTTGACTCTGTCTTCTGTATTCAACATGATTACTTAAATCCGGGTGTACAAGAGATAACTTGGTCTTAAGACCTCTTTTCATCATGAGTTCAGCAGGCGAGATCTCGGAGTGTGTGGGGTCTTGTCCTGTAACTCAGCAGTATGCAAGACAAATGGGTCTGCACTGACCCTTGGATTACTCTCCTCATGCTTTGCTTGATAATTTGTACTGCACGTTCTGCTTGCCCGTCGGACGCAGGCTTGGACGGTGCTGACATTACATGTTTTATGCTGTTAAGTTTTACAAACTCCTGAAACTCCTGACTGGTGAAGCACGAGCCATTGTCGCTCACCACTATGTCAGGCAGACTATGTGTCGCAAATATGACATTGAGATTCTCTATGGTTGCTGTGGACGTACTGAATGACATGATTATACATTCTATCCATTTTGAATAGGCATCCACCACTACTAAAAACATCTTGCCCAGGAAGGGACCTGCAAAATCTACATGGATCCTGGACCAAGGTTTGGATGGCCACGACCACAGATTCAGCAGCGATTCCGCTGGTGCTTTGCTGAGCTGCATGCAGGTGTTGCACTGATGCACGTATGCTTCCAGCTCAATCAATTCCTGGCCACCATACATGAGACCTGGCGATGGCCTTCATCATCACTATACCAGGATGTGTGCTATGTAACTCATGCATAAACTTCTCTCTCCCTTTCTTAGGCATTACAACTCGATTGCCCCACAATATGCAATCTGCTTGAATAGACAGTTCGTCCTTGCGATAAATGTACGGTTTGGCCTCCTCACACATTTGCTTAGGTATGGCAGACCAATCCCCTTTGAGGATGCAACCGTTTACCACTGATAATATCGGATCCTGGCTGGTCCAGGTCTTAACTTGTTGAGCCGTGACAGGGGTACCTTCACTCTCAAAAGCATCCATGATTAACATTAAATCTGCCGATTGTGGCATATCCTCCGGCATGGGCAACGGCAACCGGCTCAAAGCATCGGCACAATTCTCGGTGCCAGGTCTATGGCAAATGACATAATTATAGGCAGATAATGTCAGCGCCCACCTTTGGATGCGGGATGAAGCATTGATATTGATACCTTTGCTCTCGGAAAACAACAAAATGAGCGGCTTGTGATCGGTCTCTAATTCAAAGCTCAGACTGAACAGGTAATGATACATCTTTTTAACATAGAAACATAGAAAATAGGTACAGGAGTAGGCCATTCGGCCCTTCTAGCCTGCACCGCCATTCAATGAGTTCATGGCTGAACATTCAACTTCAGTACCCCATTCCTGCTTTCTCGCCATACCCCTTGATCCCCCTAGTAGTAAGGACCTCATCTAATTCCTTTTTGAATATATTTAGTGAATTGGCCTCAACAACTTTCTGTGGTAGAGAATTCCACAGGTTCACCACTCTCTGGGTGAAGAAGTTCCTCCGCATCTCGGTCCTAAATGGCTTACCCCTTATCCTTAGACTGTGACCCCTGGTTCTGGACTTCCCCAACATTGGGAACATTCTTCCTGCATCTAACCTGTCTAACCCCGTCAGAATTTTAAATGTTTCTATGAGGTCCCCTCTCATTCTTCTGAACTCCAGTGAATACAAGCCCAGTTGATCCAGTCTTTCTTGATAGGTCAGTCCCGCCATCCCGGGAATCAGTCTGGTGAACCTTCGCTGCATTCCCTCAATAGCAAGAATGTCCTTCCTCAGGTTAGGAGACCAAAACTGTACACAATACTCCAGGTGTGGCCTCACCAATGCCCTGTACAACTGTAGCAACACCTCCCTGCCCCTGTACTCAAATCCCCTTGCTATGAAGGCCAACATGCCATTTGCTTTCTTAACCGCCTGCTGCACCTGCATGCTAACCTTCAATGACTGATGTACCACGACACCCAGGTCTCTTTGCACCTCCCCTTTTCCTAATCTGTCACCATTCAGATAATAGTCTGTCTCTCTGTTTTTACCACCAAAGTGGATAACCTCACATTTATCCACATTATACTTCATCTGCCATGCATTTGCCCACTCACCTAACCTATCCAAGTCGCTCTGCAGCCTCACAGCATCCTCCTCGCAGCTCACACTGCCACCCAACTTAGTGTCATCCGCAAATTTGGAGATACTACATTTAATCCCCTCATCTAAATCATTAATGTACAGTGTAAACAGCTGGGGCCCCAGCACAGAACCTTGCAGTACCCCACTAGTCACTGCCTGCCATTCTGAAAAGTACCCATTTACTCCTACTCTTTGCTTCCTGTCTGACAACCAGTTCTCAATCCATGTCAGTACACTACCCCCAATCCCATGTGCTCTAACTTTGCACATCAATCTCTTGTGTGGGACCTTGTCGAACGCCTTCTGAAAGTCCAAATATACCACATCAACTGGTTCTCCCTTGTCCACTCTACTGGAAACATCCTCAAAAAATTCCAGAAGATTTGTCAAGCATGATTTCCCTTTCACAAATCCATGCTGACTTGGACCTATCATGTCACCTCTTTCCAAATGCACTGCTATGACATCCTTAATAATTGATTCCATCATTTTACCCACTACCGATGTCAGGCTGACCGGTCTATAATTCCCTGTTTTCTCTCTCCCTCCTTTTTTAAAAAGTGGGGTTACATTGGCTACCCTCCACTCCATAGGAACTGATCCAGAGTCAATGGAATGTTGGAAAATGACTGTCAATGCATCCACTATTTCCAAGGCCACCTCCTTAAGTACTCTGGGATGCAGTCCATCAGGTCCTGGGGATTTATCGGCCTTCAATCCCATCAATTTCCCCAACACAATTTTCCGGCTAATAAGGATTTCCCTCAGTTCCTCCTCCTTACTAGACCCCCCGACCCCTTTTATAACCGGAAGGTTGTTCGTGTCCTCCTTCGTGAATACCGAACCAAAGTACTTGTTCAATTGGTCCGCCATTTCTTTGTTCCCCGTTATGACTTCCCCTGATTCTGACTGCAGGGGACCTACGTTTGTCTTTACTAACCTTTTTCTCTTTACATATCTATAGAAACTTTTGCAATCCGTCTTAATGTTCCCTGCAAGCTTCTTCTCATACTCCATTTTCCCTGCCCTAATCAAACCCTTTGTCCTCCTCTGCTGAGTTCTAAATTTCTCCCAGTCCCCAGGTTCGCTGCTATTTCTGGTTAATTTGTATGCCACTTCCTTGGCTTTAATACTATCCCTGATTTCCCTTGATAGCCACGGTCGAGCCACCTTCCCTTTTTTATTTTTATGCCAGACAGGAATGTACAATTGTTGTAGTTCATCCATGCGGTCTCTAAATGTCTGCCATTGCCCATCCACAGTCAACCCCTCAAGTATCATTCGCCAATCCATCCCAGCCAATTCACGCCTCATACCTTCAAAGTTAGCCTTCTTTAAGTTGTGGACCATGGTCTCTGAATTAACTGTTTCATTCTCCATCCTAATGCAGAATTCCACCATATTATGGTCACTCTTCCCCAAGGGGCCTCGCACAACGAGATTGCTAATTAATCCTCTCTCATTACATAACACCCAGTCTAAGATGGCCTCCCCCCTAGTTGGTTCCTCGACATATTGGTCTAAAAAACCATCCCTTATGCACTCCAGGAAATCCTCCTCCACCGTATTGCTTCCAGTTTGGTTAGCCCAATCTATGTGCATATTAAAGTCACCCATTATAACTGCTGCACCTTTATTGCATGCACCCCTAATTTCCTGTTTGATGCCCTCCCGAACATCACTACTACTGTTTGGAGGTCTGTACACAACTCCCACTAACGTTTTTTGCCCTTTGGTGTTCTGTAGCTCTACCCATATAGATTCCACATCATCCAAGCTAATGTCCTTCCTAACTATTGCCTTAATCTCCTCCTTAACCAGCAATGCTACCCCACCTCCTTTTCCTTTTATTCTATCCTTCCTGAATGTTGAATACCCCTGGATGTTGAGTTCCCAGCCCTGATCATCCTGGAGCCACGTCTCCGTAATCCCAATCACATCATATTTGTTAACATCTATTTGCACAGTTAATTCATCCACCTTATTGCGGATACTCCTTGCATTAAGACACAAAGCCTTTAGGCTTGTTTTTTTAACACCCACTGTCCTTTTAGAATTTTGCTGTACAATGGTCCTTTTTGTTCTTTGCCTTGGGTTTCTCTGCCCTCCACTTTTCCTCATCTCCTTTCTGTCTTTTGCTTTTGCCTCCTTTTTGTTTCCCTCTATCTCCCTGCATTGGTTCCCATCCCCCTGCCATATTAGTTTAACTCCTCCCCAACAGCACTAGCAAACACTCCCCCGAGGACATTGGTTCCGATTCTGCCCAGGTGCAGACCGTCCGGATTGTACTGGTCCCACCTCCCCCAGAACCGGTTCCAATGCCCCAGGAATTTGAATCCCTCCCTGCTGCACCATTGCTCAAGCCACGTATTCATCTGAGCTACCCTGCAATTCCTACTCTGACTAGCACGTGGCACTGGTAGCAATCCTGAGATTACTACTTTTGAGGTCCTACTTTTTAATTTAGCTCCTAGCTCCTTAAATTCTTTTCGTAGGACCTCATCCCTTTTTTTACCTATGTCGTTGGTACCAATGTGCACCACGACAACTGGCTGTTCTCCCTCCCTTTTTAGAATGTCCTGCACCCGCTCCGAGACATCCTTGACCCTTGCACCAGGGAGGCAACATACCATCCTGGAGTCTCGGTTACGGCCGCAGAAACGCCTATCTATTCCCCTTACAATTGAATCCCCTATCACTATCGTTCCCCCACTCTTTTTCCTGCCCTCCTGTGCAACAGAGCCACCCACGGTGCCATGAACTTGGCTGCTGCTGCCCTCTCCTGATGAGTCATCCCCCTCAACAGTACTCAAAGCAGTGTATCTGTTTTGCAGTGGGATGACCACAGGGGACCCCTGCACTACCTTCCTTGCACTACTCTTCCTGCTGGTCTTCCATTCCCTCGCTGGCTGTGGACCCTTCTCCTGCGGCAAGACCAACTCGCTCCACGTGCTACTCACGTCATTCTCAGCATCGTGGATGCTCCAGAGTGAATCCACCCTCAGCTCCAACTCCGCAACGCAGACCGTCAGGAGCGTACACACAAGCTAAAGCTTCTTTTTCTATCATACTGTAGGCTCTTTCTGCTTTAGACAAAATTTTGGATGCATACGCGACATGTTGAAGTTTCCCCGACTCATTGGCTTGTTGTAACATGCAACCAATTCCATATGACGATGCGTCACAGACCAAAACTAAACGTTTACATGGGTCATAATGTACCAGCTTCTTGTTCGAGCAAAGCAGATTGGTGGCTTTCTCGAAAGCTCTGTCTTGCAATGTGCCCCACACCCAGTTGTTGCCTTTTATCAATAGCACGTGCAGTGGTTCAAGTAAAGTGCTCAATTTAGGTAGGAAGTTACCAAAGTAGTTGAGTAGATCCAGAAACGAACGCAGCTCCAGCACGTTCTGCGGCTTGAGTGCATTCTTGATGGCTTTGGTTTTCACGTCAGTAGGTCTGATACCATCAGTGGTGATTTTCCTCCCGAGGAATTCGACATCCGGTGCCATGAAGACGCACTTCGAGCGTTTAAGTCGGAGTTCCACTCTGTCCAGGTTGTCTAGATGTTCCATGGAGTTACGACCGGTGATCAGGATGTCATCTTGGAACATGACGGTTCTGGGAACGGACTTCAGTAGACTTTCCATTTTCCTCTGGAATATTGCTGCAGCCGAGTGAATTCCAAAAGGGCACCTGTGGCTAATAAACAGTCCTTTGTGCTTGTTAATGCACGTGAGTCTCTTCGACGTCTCAACCAACTCCTGCGTCATAGAGGCTGACGTCAAGTCCAGTTTTGTGAACAACTTCCCTCCGGCTAGAGTTGCAAACAAGTCATCAGCCTTCGGTAATGGGTACTGATCTTATTTCGAAACCCTGTTGATCGTAGGCTTGCAGTCGCCACAGATTCTGACTGTGCCATCACTTTTCAGCACAGGAAGAATGGGGCTGGCCCATTCATTATTTTCGACCGGTAATATGATCCCTTCACGCTAGAGTCTGTCCAGTTCAATTTCGACCTTCTCCCTCATCATATACGGCACCGCCCGAGCTTTATGATAGACGAGTCTTGCATCGGAGTCCACATGGATCTGCACCTTGGCTCCCGTGAAGTTGCCGATACCCAGTTCGAACAGCGAGGGGAACTTGCTCAATACTTGAACACATGTATCTTCCTCCGATGACAACACCTTTATGTTGTTCCAGTCGCATCTGATTTTCTCCAATCAGCTCCTGCCGAGCAGTGTTGGGCCATTGCCTAGAACAATCCACAGCGGCAACTCGTGACCCGCACCGTTATATGACACATTAATTTGTGCACTGCCAATCATCTTTATCAGTTCTTTGGTGTACGTGCGCAGCTTGGCGTTAACAGGGCTCAGCCTGGGCCTCACAGTCTTAGTATCCCACAGCTTATTAAATGCCCTCTCATTCATGATCGATTGATTCGCCCCGGTGTCCAGTTCCATCGATACCGGTATCCCATTAAACTTCACATTAAACAAAATTGGTTTACTCTTGGTTATGAAGAAGTACAGTCTGCACACTTCCTCCTCTGGCATCTCGGATTGCGTATCCGGATCCACGCTCTGACTCTCATCCTCCATGTGGTGTGTTGCAGCTCGCTTGCACATCTGCAGACACTTGCGCTGGAGATGCTTCACTCTCAGACAGCCTTTGCAACTATATTGCTTAAATCGGCACTGCTGGTGCCGATGATTCCCCCACAACGCCAACATGGAGAAGTCGGATACATTCCCGCTGGCGGACTTTGGGCAGCCACAGGTTTCACGAACGCAGCCGAATAGGCCCTGCCATGTGCCGCTCTGCCGAATGCTGAATCAACCGTATTTACAGTACTTGCCGAGGTTCGGTCCTTCACCAATATTTGCTTTAGACTCCTGTCCGTCGTCATACATGATTGAGCGATCTGGATGGCCCTTTTTAAATCCAACTCCTCCACCGCCAGAAGTTGCTCAGGATCACCTCGTGGTTGATACCGATAACAAAGAAGTCCCGCAGCATGTCTGCCAACACCGTCCCGAGCCTGTACGGTCCCGCTAGACGTCTCAGGTCGGTAACGAATTCCACCATGCTCTGGCCCTCCGATCGAACATGTGTATAAAACCTGTATCTCAAGACGATGATGCCGTCGTCTGGCTTGAGGTGCTCCCATACCAATGTACACAACTCCTCGTATGTTTTCTCTGTTGGATCACTAGGCATGAGTGGATTCTTTATCAGACTGTCGATCGTTGAACCGCACACAGTGAGGAACAGGGCCCGGCACCGATCTGCATCGTCGACCCCCTTTATTTTGTTGGCCACGAAGTACTGGTTCAAACGGCTCACAAAGGCCCAATCTTCTCCCTCCACAAATTGCTCTACAAATCCAATCGTGCTCATTTTGCAAACAAATGTCGCCAAATGTTATGTATGCAATAAAGGTTCACACTGAGTACTGTTTAACTAAGCAAGGTACAAACTTGCTTCTGCTTTATTTAGGCCCAAAGTGCCTGACTCACAAAATGGCTGGCCTTTTATACCAGAGCAGCACCATGTGCGTGCAGCTGCTCAGTGACCTCCAACAATGACACCATCTGGTGGCTAAAAACATGTACATACATGATACCTGGCCAATATTAATCCCTCAGCTAACATCACAAACAGATTATCTGCTCATTGATGTTTGTGGGATCTTGCTGTGCGCCGATTGGCTGCCGCGTTTCCCACATTACACCAGTGACTACACTCCAAAAGTACTTCATTGGCTGCCAAGCGCTTGGGGACGTCTGGCGATTGTGAAAGGCGCTATATAAATACAAGTCTGTCTTTCCATTTTTGGTGCTGGTAAACGCAGGCATTCTACACAGTGTGGGTGGTTATTTCACTCACCTGATCCAGGTCATTCCTCAGGGCGATCTTGCTAGTCACAAGTTCATGGGCCAAGTCGTCGTTCTCCTGCTCCAGGCGCAAGCTGGCTTCTTGTAGCCGCCGATTCTCTCGCTGTAGGGAATAAATTAACAGGTGTTCAGTCACTCAGCCAAAGGCAAAGGCTTCATCAGGAGAGTACTGCAACACTCTCGGCCCCAGGGCCCCAACCCTTGACTCCCCCCCGCAAACCCCCCCGGGGCCCCACCCTCGACCCCCCCCAAACCCACCCTCCCCAAACCCCCCCACCCGGGGCCCCACCCTCGACCCCCCCAAACCCCCCCCGGGGCCCCACCCTTGACCCCCCCGGGGCCCCACCCTCGACCCCCCCCCAGGGCTCGACTCCCCGGGGCCCCACCCTCGGTCTCACAGTCTGGGTAGGAGGTGGGAAGAAATTGCAACTTTGAAGTATTGAAATAAACCAGCCTCTGATGCTCCATCGAAAGACGTGGAGGGAAGAAGCAATGAGTTGGGGCACCAGAGGTGATGGCAGTGTGTGTTATGTGGTCTGCAGGAAGCTGTTTAAAGTAGAATGGAATCATCAGCCAAAGACTGGATATTGAGAGATTGCAGCACCATGATATGGAGGCACAGCAATAGAGGACGCAGGCAACACGGTGCCACACACAGAGACACCGACAACATGGTACACCACACAGAGACGCAGGCAACACGGTGCCACACACAGCGACGCAGGCAACACGGTGCCACACACAGCGACGCAGGCAACACGGTGCCACACACAGAGACGCAGGCAACACGGTGCCACACACAGCGACGCAGGCAACACGGTGCCACACACACAGCGACGCAGGCAACACGGTGCCACACACAGCGACGCAGGCAACACGGTGCCACACACAGCGACGCAGGCAACACGGTGCCACACACACAGCGACGCAGGCAACACGGTGCCACACACAGCGACGCAGGCAACACGGTGCCACACACACAGCGACGCAGGCAACACGGTGCCACACACAGCGACGCAGGCAACACGGTGCCACACACAGCGACGCAGGCAACACGGTGCCACACACACAGCGACGCAGGCAACACGGTGCCACACACAGCGACGCAGGCAACACGGTGCCACACACAGTGACGCAGGCAACACGGTGCCACACACACAGCGACGCAGGCAACACGGTGCCACACACAGTGACGCAGGCAACATGGTGCCACACACACAGCGACGCAGGCAACACGGTGCCACACACAGCGACGCAGGCAACATGGTGCCACACACACAGCGACGCAGGCAACACGGTGCCACACAGTGACGCAGGCAACATGGTGCCACACACACAGCGACGCAGGCAACACGGTGCCACACACAGTGACACAGGCAACATGGTGCCACACACACAGCGACGCAGGCAACACGGTGCCACACACAGTGACGCAGGCAACACGGTGCCACACACACAGTGACGCAGGCAACACAGTGCCACACACACAGCGACGCAGACAACACGGTGCCACACACACAGCGACGCAGGCAACACAGTGCCACACACAGCGACGCAGGCAACGCGGTGCCACACACAGCGACGCCGGCAACACGGTGCCACACACACCGACAACACGGTGCCACACACACCGACGCCGGCAACACGGTGCCACACACACCGACGCCGGCAACACGGTGCCACACACACCGACGCCGGCAAACCGTAATAGGATGTGGAGACACGCAGGCGAAGGCAGAGAGAGATGGAGGCAGGCAATCAGAGTTAAACACAAAACCAGAAAAAGGAGACACAAATACATGGACAGCAACAGAGAAACAGCAGTCACTGGAAAATAGACAGGGTCACAGAGAGAAATTCCCACTGTTAGATCTGTACACAGGAGTCACCAACTCTGGTTGCACAGCAGCTCCGGCAATAGCTCAGAGACTGACTGAGACACAAACAAAACAGCAAAGGGGATCCGGGGACAGGTAGAGTGGTCATAGAAATGAGCAATGCGAAATATTGAGTCACCAAACCAATGTCACACAGATACCGGAAACCCGGCGGGGGATGGGCGGGAGAGAGAACCGGCCGGGGGAGGGGAGGGGAGGGGGAGGGGAGGGGAGGGGGAGGAGAGACCGGGGGTGGGGTGGGCGGGAGAGCAGGCAGACCAGCGCAGAGTTGCAGAGACACCGAGGGAACAGAAAGAGGGACACAAAGAGTTAGGAGACAAGTAGAGGCCAAGACACAGAGACCATGAGGGAGAAGGCAGAAAAAGCATCAATCCCACCGTCACGGTTACAGTAGCTTTATCACTACCGCTTGTCTAATCTTCCATTTTCTGTACTTCGACAAAATTCTGATGGTCTCTTTTAGGTTTTGAGTCTTTCTAACCTCGTAACTCTAGATTATTGCAGCTGTACTTCAGACAACCCATGTAGGCGAGTCCCATAATAAGAACATAAGAATTAGGAACAGGAGTAGGCCATCTAGCCCCTCGAGCCTGCTCCGCCATTTAATAAGATCACGGCTGATCTGGCCGTGGACTCAGCTTCACTTACCCGCCCGCTCCCCGTAATCCTTAATTCCCTTATTGGTTAAAAATCTATCTATCTGTGATTTGAATACATTCAATGAGCTAGCCTCAACTGCTTCCTTGGGCAGAGAATTCCACAGATTCACAACCCTCTGGGAGAAGAAATTCCTTCTCAACTCGGTTTTAAATTGACTCCCCCGTATTTTGAGGCTTTGCCCCCTAGTTCTAGTCTCCCCGACCAGTGGAAACAACCTCTCTGCCTCTATCTTGTCTATCCCGTTCATGATTTTAAATGTTTCTATAAGATCACCCCTCATCCTTCTGAACTCCAACGAGTAAAGACCCAGTCTACTCAATCTATCATCATAAGGTAACGCCCTCATCTCCGGAATCAGCCTAGTGAATCGTCTCTGTACCCCCTCCAAAGCCAGTATATCTTTCCTTAAGTAAGGTGACCAAAATTGCACGCAGTACTCCAGGTGCGGCCTCACCAATACCCTATACATTTGCAGCAGGACCTCCCTGCTTTTGTACTCCATCCCTCTCGCAATGAAGGCCAACATTCCATTCACCTTCCTGATTACCTGCTGCACCTGCAAACTAACTTTTTGGGTTTCATGCACAAGGACCCCCAGGTCCCTCTGCATCTCAGCATGTTGTAATTTCTCCCCATTCAAATAATATTCCCTTTTATTGTTTTTTTTCTCCAAGGTGGATGACCTCACATTTTCCGACATTGTATTCCATCTGCCAAACCTTAGCCCATTCGCTTAACCTATCCAAATCTCTTTGCAGCCTCTCTGTGTCCTCCACACAACCCGCTTTCCCACTAATCTTTGTGTCATCTGCAAATTTTGTTACACTACACTCAGTCCCCTCTTCCAGGTCATCTATGTATATTGTAAACAGTTGTGGTCCCAGCACCGATCCCTGTGGCACACCACTAACCACCGATTTCCAACCCGAAAAGGACCCATTTATCCTGACTCTCTGCTTTCTGTTAGCCAGCCAATTCTCTATCCATGCTAATACATTTCCTCTGACTCCGCATACCTCTATCTTCTGCAGTAACCTTTTGTGTGGCACCTTATCGAATGCCTTTTGGAAATCTAAATACACCACATCCATCAGTACACCTCTATCCACCATGCTCGTTATATCCTCAAAGAATTCCAGTAAATTAGTTAAACATGATTTCCCCTTCATGAATCCATGCTGCGTCTGCTTGATTGCACTATTCCTATCTAGATGTCCCGCTATTTCTTCCTTAATGATAGTTTCAAGCATTTTCCCCACTACAGATGTTAAACTAACCGGCCTATAGTTACCTGCCTTTTGTCTGCCCCCTTTTTTAAACAGAGGCATTACATTAGCTGCTTTCCAAACCGCTGGTACCTCCCCAGAGTCCAGAGAATTTTGGTAGATTATAACTAATGCATCTGCTATAACTTCCGCCATCTCTTTTAATACCCTGGGATGCATTTCATCAGGACCAGGGGAATTGTCTACCTTGAGTCCCATTAGCCTGTCCAGCAGTACCCCCCTAGTGATAGTGATTGTCTCAAGGTCCTCCCTTCCCACATTCCCGTGACAAGCAATTTTTGGCATGGTTTGTGTGTCTTCCACTGTGAAGACCGAAGCAAAATAATTGTTTAAGGTCTCAGCCATTTCCACATTTCCCATTATTAAATTCCCCTTCTCATCTTCTAAGGGACCAAACATTTACTTTAGTCACTCTTTTCCGTTTTATATATCTGTAAAAGCTTTTACTATCTGTTTTTATGTTTTGCGCAAGTTTACCTTCGAAATCTATCTTTCCTTTCTTTATTGCTTTTTTATTCATTCTTTGCTGTTGTTTAAAATTTTCCCAATCCTCTAGTTTCCCACTAACCTTGGCCACCTTATAAGCATTGTTCTTTGATTTGATACTCTCCTTTATTTCCTTGGTTATCCACGGCTGGTTATCCCTTCTCTTACCGCCCTTCTTTTTCACTGGAATATATTTTTGTTGCGCACTATGAAAGAGCTCCTTAAAAGTCCTCCACTGTTCCTCAATTGTGCCACCGTTTAGTCTGTGTTTCCAGTCTACTTTAGCCAACTCTGCCCTCATCCCACTGTAGTCCCCTTTGTTTAAGCATAGTACGCTTGTTTCTGACACAACTTCCTCACCCTCAATCTGTATTACAAATTCAACCATATTGTGATCACTCATTCCGAGAGGATCTTTTACTAGGAGATCGTTTATTTTTCCTGTCTCATTACACAGGACCAGATCTAAGATAGCTTGCTCCCTTGTAGGTTCTGTTACATACTGTTCTAAGCAACAATCCCGTATGCATTCTATGAATTCCTCCTCCAGGCTACCCCGTGTGATTTGAGTTGACCAATCGATATGTAGGTTAAAATCCCCCATGACTACTGCCGTTCCTTTTTCACATGCCTCCATTATTCCCTTGATTATTGTTCGCCCCACCATGAAGTTATTGTTTGGGGGCCTATAAACTACGCCGACCAGTGATGTTTTCCCCTTACTATCTCTAATCTCCACCCACAATGATTCAACATTTTGTTCATTAGAGCCAATATCATCCCTCACAACTGCCCTGATATCATCCTTTATTAACAGAGCTACCCCACCTCCTTTCCCTTCTTGTCTATCCTTCCGAATCGTCAGATACCCCTGTATGTTTAATTCCCAGTCTTGGCCACCCTGCAATCATGTTTCTGTAATGGCCACCAAATCATACCCATTTGTAATGATTTGTGCCGTCAACTCATTTACTTTATTTCGAATGCTGCGTGCATTTAGGTAGAGTGTTTTAATCCTAGTTTTTAAACCATGATTTTTAGTTTTGACCCTCCTGCAGCCCCTTTATATTCAGTGGCCCTTTTTGTTTTTTGACTTGGGTTTCTCTGCCCTCCACTTTTACTCATCTCCTTTCTGTCTTTTGCTTTTGTCTCCTTTTTGTTTCCCTCTGTCCCAAATCCTCAATCCTTGTGTCGACTTTTGGGAGCTTTCGACAAAGCTTTGTGGGCTAAAGGCATAGCAAACCCTGTTGGTTCATTGCTGGAAGACACCAAGACTACTGGAACATCTCACGCCAGATCTCTTTATCTTTAAAATAATCAAACAATATTTTTGCAACAATGAACCAGTGAATAATTTGACCAGATTAACAGTTATAAATGTCTACTAACTCTGAATAGACAGAATAACGAGAGCACAACCATAGCTGATCTAAACTTTTAGAAATTATTTTAATCAGACATAATAGTTCTCAATCTTTCGAGATTATAAACCTGTCTCCACCGAGGTTGTCAAACTGCTTCTTCTCATTTTTCAACTAAACAGCCTCTCTCCGGCAATCTCCCTAATCCAAACAGAATTTTGTCTTTATTATTCCAGAAAATCGTGACCAAGATCAGCTGGATTTTGAATATCAAACCACTGGAAGTTAAAATGGAGTGGTCAGTCAACCACAAACCCAAGCAGTCATGAAGTGTTTACATCTAAATAGTTAGTGCAATCGGCAGGTCTGTTCTACCTTCCTCCCTGTACACTCCCAGTGCAGTACTGAGGGAGTGGTGCACTGTCGGAGGTGCCGTCTTTTGGATGAGACGTTAAACCGAAGCCCCGTCTGTTCTCAGGCGGGTGTAAAAGATCCCATGGCGACTATTTCGAAGAAGAGTGGAGGAGTTTTCCCCCCGTGTCCTGGCCAATATTTATCTCTCAATCAACATAACAAAAACAGATGATCTGGTCATTATCCTCTGTGCACAAATTGGCTGCCATGTTTCCCACATTACAACAGTGACTACACTTCAAAAGTACTTCATTGGCTGTAAAGCGCTTTGGGACATCCTGAGGCCATGAAAGGTGCTATATAAATGCAAGTCTTTCTTGTACAGTTTTAATGGGGTTTTCAATGTTAACTGTGATGGCCTGTTGCTGACGCTGTAACTAGGCTTTCCCAGGTTGGTGGATCTGGGTCAGGGTTTTAACTGTGCAATCTTCTATCCCTCAATCAACATAACAAAAAAACAGATTGTCTGGTCATTATCACATCGCTGTTTGTGGGAGCTTGCTGGGCCCAAATTGACTGCCGCGTTTCCCACATTACAACAGTGACTACACTCCAAAAGTACTTCATTGGCTGTAAAGCGCTTTGAGACATCCGGTGGTCATGAAAGGTGCTATATAAATGCAAGTCAGTCTTTCTTTCTATTACATATGAAGAAAGGTTGGGCCCATACTCATTGGAGTTTAGAAGAATGAGAGGTGATCTTATTGAAACATATAAGATTCTGAGGGGGCTTGACAGGGTAAATGCAGAGAGGATGCTTCCCCTCGTGGGAGGATCTAGAACTAGGGGGCATAGTTTCAGAATAAAGGATCGCCCATTTAAAACTGAGTTGAGCAGGAATTTCTTCTCTGAGGGTTGTAAATCTGTGGAATTCTCTACCCCAGAGAGCTGTAGAGGCTGGGTCATTGAATATATTTAAGATGGAGAAAGACTGATTTTTGAGCGATAAGGGAGTAAAGGGTTGTGGTGAGCGGGCAGGGAAGTGGAACTGAATCCATGATCAGATCAGCCATGATCTTATTAAATGGTCGTGCAGGCTCGAGGGACCGTATGGCCGACTCCTGCTCCTATAAATTTGGTTTGTGTCTGCATGCAGTTGTGGGCACTGGCCACTGGGTGGCAAATGATTTGCAACCCTGACCTCCCCAACTCATTTTACAATCCGTCTCCACCAGGTAGGAATATAAAGGATCATTTGATTGCTTCAATCCCCTCATGGCCTCGCCCCTTCCCCATCGCTATACTCTATTTCTGCCCTCCTCCAACTCTGGCCTCTGGCACATCGCTGATTCTCTTCACCCCACCATCGGCGCTGTGGCTTCCGTTGCCTCGGCTCCAAGCTCTGGAACTCCCTCCCTCAACCCCTCGCTCCTCCTTTAAGACGCTCAACACCTACCTCTTTCACCAAGCTTTTGGTCACCTGTCCTAATATCGCCTTATGTGGCTCGGTGTCAATTGTTGTCCGATTACGCTCCTGTGTAACGCTTTTTACTATGCTGAAGATGCTATATAAAGGCAAGGCGTTGTTAATTACTTACGACAAAAAGTTATTTATTTATAGGACTAGCGGCTGTTGACAGGGGCCTATTTTCAACGGCTGTACTCCCTCCTCCCCACTCCCGCTTCCTGCCCGTCGACTTCCCTCTCAACCCTGCCCCCTCCTCCCCTTCCGAATACCCCCCCCTCCTCTCCGTCCCCTCTCCCCACCACCCCCCCTCCCGTCTACCCCCCTCTCCTCCCTCCCCTCGCCTCCACCCCCCCTCTCCTCCCTCCCCTCGCCTCCACCCCCCCTCGCCTCCACCCCCCCCTCCCTTCCACTCCCCCTCCTCCCTCCCCTCCCCTCCACCCCCCCCTCCTCCCTCCCCTCCACCCCCCCCTCCTCCCTCCCCTCCACCCCCCCCTCCTCCCTCCCCTCCACCCCCCCCTCCTCCCTCCCCTCCACCCCCCCCTCCTCCCTCCCCTCCCCTCCACCCCCCCCTCCTCCCTCCCCTCCCCCCTCCCCTCCACGCCCCCCTCCCCCCTCCCCTCCACGCCCCCCTCCTCCCTCCCCTCCCCTCCACCCCCCCCTCCTCCCTTCCACCCCCCCCTCCTCCCTCCCCTCCCCTCCACCCCCCCTCCTCCCTCCCCTCCCCTCCACCCCCCCTCCTCCCTCCCCTCCACCCCCCCTCCTCCCTCCCCTCCCCTCCACCCCCCCCTCCTCCCTCCCCTCCCCCCTCCCTCCCCTCCACCCCCCCCTCCCTCCCCTCCCCTCCACCCCCCCCCCTCCCTCCCCTCCTCCCTCCCCCCCCCCCATCTCTCCGTCCCCTCTCCCCAGGCCCTCTCCTCTCCCCACCCCACCCCTTCTCCGCTCCAGCCCTCCTCTCCTCTCCCCTCCCCCTCTCCGCTCCAACCCTCCTCTCCCCATGCCCTCCCCCCCCACTCCCTGCCACACCCCCGCCCCCTCCTCTCCGTCCCGCCCCCTCGCCTTCATCACTCTCCCCCCTCCCAGTGTTCAAACCAAGAATCAACAAAGCATCTCTTGGTGAACTTATTCTCTGACCAGGCTTCGGACTGTAGAACTCCACGCCCGCAGTCGGAGTGCAAAGTAACTCCATCATACCGTCACTGCGGCCTGATTTACCTGGGTCGTGCTGTCACCAGGCATGCTCACTGTACCGGGCCCCATACGTTACTGAGATGATCTCCCAGCCCGTGGCACGATGGAATGGAGGGCGAGGCCCACCTGGATTTAGTGCACTGCTCCGCACACAATCTGTGGGGCAGAGGAGCTTTGCGCACAAGTGATGATGGCATTACTTCCATTTACCTTCTGGAAGGCTAAGTGCTGGATAACAGGCTGACAATCACGGTGTTGCAAATTCTCAGGGATAAATATGGCTCGGTTCTAACTTGGTGTCGTCAGAGAGGAGCTGGTATCAATGAAACACAGCGACATTAAAATGCTCCAGGCCAATATTTATCCCTCAATCAACATAACAAAAAACCAAATTATCTGGTCATTATGACATTGCTGTTTGTGGGATCTTGCTGTGTGCAAGTTGGTTGCCAAGTTTCCCACATTACAACAGTGACTGCACTCCAAAAGTACTTCATTGGCTCTAAAGTGCTTTGGGACGTCCGGTGGCCGTGAAAGGCGCTATATAAATACAAGTCTTTTTTCCTAAAAAATATCTATTAATTTCAATAGTTTTATCAATAAGGACAGTGTTCTGAGAATTAAAATCGGCTTTCCAAACTTAGTTTCAAATTATGCTATTATACTTTGAGGAACAGCTGCGACAGTAATTGTGGCAAATTGCTTTGGTTCCAGAAACAGAAAAACAAGGCTGCAACTAAACTCGGTAAAATACAAGGCTGCAACACGAGAGCTGGCGCAAGCAAGACTGGGGTGACACCACCATTAGACTCTACCCTAATCCCAGGGATTAACCCACTCGTGCTCCCTCGATGGAATTCTCCACCTTGGGCACCCTTGGCATCTTCCATCAGTGACTCCCTCAGAGTGAGGGTCATTAACAGCGACACCCTCAGTGAGGGGACGTTAAATACAGCAACACCCTGTGAGGGGACGTTAAATACAGCGACACCCTGAGAGGGGGACATTAAATACAGCGACACCCTCAGTGAGGGGGACATTAAATACAGCGACACCCTCAGTGAGGGGGACATTAAACACAGCGACACCTTCAGTGAGGGGGACATTAAATACAGCGACAACCTCAGTGAGGGGGACATTAAATAGTGACACCCTCAGTGAGGGGACATTAAATACAGCGACACCCTCAGTGAGGGGACATTAAATAGTGACACCCTCAGTGAGGGAACATTAAATACAGCGACACCCTCAGTGAGGGAACATTAAATACAGCGACACCCTCAGTGAGGGGGACATTAAATACAGCGACACCCTCAGTGAGGGGGACATTAAATACAGGACACCCTCAGTGAGGGGGACATTAAATACAGCGACACCCTCAGTGAGGGGGACATTAAATACAGCGACACCCTCAGTGAGGGGGACATTAAACACAGCGACACCCTCAGTGAGGGGGACATTAAATACAGCGACACCCTCAGTGAGGGAACATTAAATACAGCGACAACCTCAGTGAGGGGGACATTAAATACAGCAACCTCAGTGAGGGGGACATTAAATAGTGACACCCTCAGTGAGGGGACATTAAATACAGCGACACCCTCAGTGAGGGAACATTAAATACAGCGACACCCTCAGTGAGGGGACATTAAATAGTGACACCCTCAGTGAGGGAACATTAAATAGTGACACCCTCAGTGAGGGAACATTAAATACAGCGACACCCTCAGTGAGGGAACATTAAATACAGCGACACCCTCAGTGAGGGGACATTAAATACAGGACACCCTCAGTGAGGGGGACATTAAATACAGCGACACCCGCAGTGAGGGGGACATTAAACACAGCGACACCCGCAGTGAGGGGGACATTAAATACAGCGACACCCAGTGAGGGGGACATTAAACACAGCGACACCCTCAGTGAGGGGACATTAAATAGTGACACCCTCAGTGAGGGAACATTAAATACAGCGACACCCGCAGTGAGGGGGACATTAAATACAGCGACACCCGCAGTGAGGGGGACATTAAATACAGCGACACCCGCAGTGAGGGGGACATTAAATACAGCAACACCCGCAGTGAGGTCATGAACTCCAGGATCGGGCAGATTGTTCATGATGTGTGTACAACTGTTAAATGGGTGGCAGAGTCCAAGATGGGTAGCGAGGGCATGGTGTGTGGAAGGAGATTAAACGGGTAGGTAGTCTAGAGAATGTGTTCAGAAATGTGTTCGGCACCATTTCCTAGATCATCATCATAGGCAGTCCCTCAGAATCGAGGAAGACTTGCTTCCACTCCCAAAATGAGTCCTTTGGTGACTGAACAGTCCAATACGAGAGCCTCAGTCCCCGTCACAGGTGGGTCAGACAGTGGTTGAGGATAAGGGAGGGTGGGTCAGATTTGCTGCACGCTCTTTCTGCTGCCTGCGCTGGATTTCTGCATGCTCTCGGCGATGAGACTCGAGGTGCTCAGCACCCTCCCGGATGCACTTCCTCCACTTAGGGCGGTCTTTAGCCAGGGACTCCCAGGTGTCAGTGGGGATGTTGCATTTTATCAGGGAGGCTTTGAGGGTGTTCTTGTAATGTTTCCGCTGCCCACCTGGGGCTCGTTTGCCGTGAAGGAGTTCCGAGTAGAGTGCTTGCTTTGGGAGTCTTGTGTCTGGCGTGCGAACAATGTGGCCTGCCCAGCGGAGCTGATCAAGTGTGGTCAGTGCTTCGAAAAGGGACATCAGCAAGGTCCAGGTCAGTGATTGGAGCGTGGGCAGGAACAGCAGGAGCGGTGAGGTCGGGGCGAAGGAGCGGCGAGAGATTGTACAGCGACGTGATCGGGGCCCAGGGCCCAGGGGCAGCACGGGCCAGCCCACACTGCGATGTGTGTGTGCACTAGGTCTGTGCAGCAGAGCTGGTCTCCAGTTGTCTTGGTTAATCCTTGCTACTGGACCAAGACCTAGCTCTGTCAAGCCTGTGTGGTGGCTGGTGTGCAACGGCCACCACACATTAAAAAAATCCACGCATAGGCATCTTCCAGCCTTGAAGATTTAGTTCGGATCTGGAATTTTAGGTCCATCATTGAAACACCAGTGAACTTTTTGACGTGGAAGCAAATCATCCTCGACTCGAGGGACTGCCTATGATGATGAAATATGTCAACTATATCCTGGAGTTCAGCTCAGAACGTGCACAGACACAAGCGCCGTCTGTGTACTGTAGCTCAACAACAGAGGTTGGGGTGGTCTTGGACCTGGCCTGGAGGCAGCGTTGGTTAAACAGGTTCCCACTGGTTTTGTAGTTTAGTTCCGCTCCAGCGGGAGCTTGTTGACCATGTGGTGGAGCATGGCAGCGAGGAAGATTGAGAAGAGGGTTGGAGTGATGACTCAGTCCTGTTTGACTCTGGTCCGGACGTGGGTTGGGTCTGTAATGGATCCGTTGGTAAGGATCACGGCCTGCATGTCGTCATGGGGCAGGCAAAGGATGTTGACAAACTTTTGGGGGGATCCGAAATGGAGGAGGATGCTCCATATACCCTCGAGGCCGACAGCGTCAAAGGCCTTTGTAAGGTCGAAGGCGGCCATGTATAAGGGCTGGCGCCGCTCCCTGCATTTTTCCTGCAGCTGTCGCGCTGCAAAGATCATGTCCGTTGTGCCCCGGAGGGGACGAAATCCGCATTGTGACTCTGGGAGGAGCTCCTCAGCCACAGGGAGAAGACGGTTGAGGAGGACTCTAGCAACAGCTTTCCCAGTGGCTGATAGCAGGAAGATTCCTCTGTAATTGCAGCAAACGGACTTGTCCCCTTTTTTAAAGATGGTCACGATCACTGCATCTCCGAGATCTCCCGGCATGCTCTCCTCCCTCCAGATGAGAGAGATGAGGTCATGTATCCGCGCCAACAGCGCCTCTCCTTCCATACTTTAGCGCCTCAGCAGGGATTCCTTCCATACCTATAGCCTTGTTATTCTTGAGCTGTCTTGTGGCTTTACCTACCTCGTGCGGTGTTGGAGTTTCACTGAGGTGGTGGCGGGTCGCATGCTGCGGGATGGCGTTGAGAACACTCGGGTCAAAGGCAGAGTCTCGATTGAGGAGATCTTCAAAGTGCTCCTTCCATCGGGCCCTGACAGCCTCGGTGTCCTTGATGAGTTTCCCCGTTCTTGGCCAGGAATGGGGTGGGGCCTTGGGAGTTTGGACTGTAGGTGGCCTTGACTGCAGTGAAGAATCCTTGCATATCATGGCTGTCGGCCAGTTGTTGTATCTCCTGTGCTTTCTCCATCCACCACCTGTTCTTTAGGTCCAAGGTTTTTTGTTGGAACTCAGCCTTGAGCCGCCTGTAATGTTGCTTTGCTGCTCCAGAGTTGGGCTGTTACTTGAGGCTCAGAAATGCCAAAGCTTGCGATCTATTAGTTCTTCGATCTCCTGATCATTCTCATCAAACCAGTCCTGATGTTTTTTGGTTGAGTGACCAAGTGTCTCTTCACAGGCACTGGTTATGGAGGCCTGGAGGGCAGACCAAGCACTGTGGGCATTCTGCTTCTCAGGGTCATCAAGGCACGCCAGGTTAGCTGTGAGGCGCTGGCTGTATAGGGCCCTCTTAGCTGGTTCTTTAAGTGCTCCGGCATTAACTTTTTTTGGCACTGCTTCTGCTGCCCCCGCCACTTTGGGGCAATGTTAATATTGATGATGCTGCGGAATAGACGGTGGTCCGTCCAGCAGTCGTCAGCTCCTGTCATGGCGCGGGTGATGCGCACCTCCTTGCGATGACATAGTTGAG
Organism: Pristiophorus japonicus; assembly: GCF_044704955.1. NCBI lineage: Eukaryota > Metazoa > Chordata > Chondrichthyes > Pristiophoridae > Pristiophorus > Pristiophorus japonicus. Next base: position 159,605,703 of record NC_091984.1, read on the forward strand.
CAGGTGCCAGTGTTTGGAGCGAGGGTGTTGCCACGATGCCTTGTATTTGTCCCTCTGGCGGAACAGGTGTTGGTGATGAGAAGTTCACGTTCTAGACATTTTGTCAGGAGTAGGGGTCCACTGGAGTTGGCTTTCCCTACCCCCTCTCTGCCAATTGCCTCTCCCCAGAGGGCTGTGTTTTTGCCAACCCTGGCGTTGAAGTCACCGAGGAGGATCAGTTTGTCGCCAGCAGGGACGCGGGACAGGGATGTTGAGGTTGGAATAAAAACCCTCTCTGGTCTCAACCATTGCATCGCGTGTTGGGGCATACGCACTGATGACTGTGGCGCATTGGTTCCGGGATAGGGTCAGTCGAAGAGTCACGGGGCGTTCGTTAACCACGCAGGGGAAGTCTTTGAGGCGGTCGACCAGCTCATTTTTGATGGCGACGCCGACTCCGTGAAGGCGCCGTTCTTCATCTGGTTTCCCTTTCCAGAAGGTGGTGTAACCTCTACCTTGTTCCTTGAGCTGGCCTTCCCCTGTCCACCGGGTCTCACTTAGGGCGGCGATGTCGATGTCAAAGCGTCTAAGTTCCCGGGCAACTATGGCGGTGCGGCGTTCCTGCCTGTCGCTGTTGGAGTTGTACACGAGGGTCCCAACGTTCCAGGTCCCTAACTTCATGTTAACGGAGTGGAAGACGCCTGTGTGTGAGTTCTTTTAACATGGGGTGGCCGTTGCACACCGGCCACCACACGGGCTTAGCTGAGCAAGGTCTTGGTCCAGTGGTAAGGGGGTCCAAGACAACTGGAGACCAGGCACTGCTGTATGAGCCGAATTGCCGATGGCGAAATGTTGGCCACAAGCTCGGCGCCGAGTAGCGCCATTGATGGTAGGTGGTCCGAGGCTTGGTTGGAGGCAGGCGTTGGGAAGGTCAGTTATCCGCTGGAGTTCCGAGTGGGAGGTCAGCAAGGAGTGGGAAGGTGGAAGGGTCATGGCCGTGATGGTCACCAGGTCACCAGTGGGGAAGGAGAGATCCAGCTGTCGACGAGGAGGGCGATGTCGGTTTGTCGGTGGAGGGGGTGAGGGTGGTGTGATGTCCCGGTCACCTAGTCGGAGGCATACCTGCTCGCCGGGTGTCGTCGTGAGTAACCCGGTTTCCTCAAACAATATGCATGGAACCAACCAGAGGACAGGCTAGTTTAGATCTTGTATTGTGTAATGAGACAGGGTTAATTAGTAATCTCATAGTAAGGGATCTTCTGGGACAGAGTGATCATAATATGATAGAATTTCACATTACGTTTGAGAGTGACTTGCCCAAATCCGAAACTAGAGTCTTAAACTTAAATAGAGCCAATTACATAGGTACGAGGAGCCAGTTGGCTAAGGTAGGCTGGAAAAATAGATTAAAAGGAACGACAATAGATAAGCGGTGGCTAGCATTTAAAGAAATATTTCATAATTCTCAACAAAAATACATTCCACTGAGAAATAAAAACTCCACAGGAAAAGCAATCCATCCGTGGTTAACTAAAGAAGTTAAGGATAGTATTAGATTGAAAGAAGTTGTTTATAATGTTGCGAAGAATAGTAGTAAGCCTAAGGATTGGGAGAGTTTCAGAAACCAGCAAAGGGTGACCAAAAAACTGATAAAAAGGGAAAAAATAGACTATGAGAGAAAACTAGCAATAAATATAAAAAGATTGTAAGAGCTTCGACAAGTATGTAAAAAGGAAGAGAGTAGCAAAAGTAAACATTGGTTCCTTAGAGGTTGAGACAGGAGAATTATGGGAAATAAGAAATGGCAGAAACGTTAAACAAATATTTTGTATCTGTTGTCACAGTAGAAGGCCAAGGGTCTAATGAGGGTGAGGACCCTGATGAAATTCATATAAGTAGAGAAAAAGTACCAGAGAAACTAATGGGAGTTAAAGCCAACAATTCCCCTGGACCAGACGGCCTACAGCCTAGGGGTCTAAAAGAGGTGGCTGCAGGGATAGTGTTTGCAATGGTTTATTCCTTTTAAAATTCCCTAGATTCTAGATTGGAAGGTAGCAGATGTAACCCCATTATTCAAGAAAGAAGAGAGAGAAAACAGCAAACTATAGGCCAGTTAGCCTGACATCAGTCATCAGGAAAATGCTGAAATCCATTGTTAAGGAAGTGGTAACAGGGCACTTGGATGATTAGGCAGAGTCAACATGGTTTTATGAAAGGGAAATCATGTCGGACAAATTTACTGAGAATATAACCAGCAGGGTAGATAAAAGGAGAACCAGTGGATGTAGTATATTTGGATTTCCAAAAGGCATTCGATAAGGTGCCACATCAAAGATTATTACATAAGATGGGATTGGAGGTAATGTATTACATGGATAGAGGATTGGTTAACGGACAGAAAAGAAAGAGTAGGGAATAAACGGATCATTTTCAGGTTGGCAGGCTGTAACTAGTGAGGTGCCGCAAGGATCAGTGCTGGGGCTTCAGCTATTTAAAATCTACATTAATGACCTAGATGAAGGGACCGAGTGCAATGTATCCAAGTTTGCTGATGATACAAAGCTAGGTGGGACAGTGAGCTGTGAGGAGAACACAGTGTCTGCAAAGGGATATAGATAGACTGAGTGAGTGAGTGAGTGGGCAGTAAGGTGGGAGATGGAGTATAATGTGGGGAAATGTGAGGTTATTCACTTTGGTAGGAAGAATAGAAAAATAGTATTTTTTAAGTGGTGAGAAACTTTAAATGTTGGTGTTCAGAGAGATTTGGGTGTCCTTGTGCAAGAAACACAAAGCGAGCATGCAGGTACAGCAAGCAATAGGAAGGCAAATGGCATGTTGTCCTTTATTGCTGGGGGTTGGAGTATAAGAGTAAGGAAGTCTTGCTACAATTGTACAGGGCCTTGGTGAGACTACACCTGGCGTACTGCGCACAGTTCTGGTCTCTGTATCTAAGGAAGGATATACTTGCCTTGGAGGCGGTACAACGGAGGTTCACCAGACTGATTCCTGGGATGAGGGGGCTGTCTTATGATGAGAGATTGTGTAGAATGGGCCGATACTCTCTGGAGTTTAGACGAATGAGAGTGATCTCATTGAAACATACAAGATTCTGAGGGGGATTGACAGGGTAGATGCTGAGAGGTTGTTTCCTCCTGGCTGGAGTGTCTAGCACCAGGGGGCACAGTCTCAGGATAAGGAGGCGGCTAAGGAGTAGGCCATTTTCAACAGGGATGAGGAGGAATTTCTTCACAGAGGGTTGTGAATCTTTGGAATTTTCTGCCCCAGAGGGCTGTGGATGCTGAGTCTCTGAAAATATTCAAGGCTGAGATAGACAGATTTTGGGAGTCTAGGGGAATCGAGGGATATGGAGATCGGGCGGGAAAGTGGAGTTGAGGTCGATGATCAGCCATGATCTTATTGAATGGTGGAGCAGGCTCAAGGGGCCATATGGTCTACTCCTGCTCCTATTTCTTATGTTCTTATGGTAGAGTCCATGATAGGGTGGGGTGTACATGGTGTGTGGGAAGGGATTCAGTGGGTGGTAGAGTCCGTGATAGGGTGGGGTGTACATGGTATGTGGGAGGGGATTCAGTGGGTGGTAGAGTCCGTGATAGGGTGGGGTGTTAATGGGTAAGCTTGATAGGTTGAAATGTCTTTCTTCATTTTTTGCTGATTTCGGATATCATTGGTTGTGAAGACTGGTTTTGCCGATTGTTTGATAGTTGTATTTTGCTCTGTTGAATCGTACCATTAACCATTAACATCAAAATCCATATTTCTTCCTCATCAGTGTAATTTCCCTTCTGAACTGACATCCGCTGTAGTTCATGGTTTCTTTTGAAATATTCCCGGTTGTCCGGCACGGCAGAGGGGGTGGGACCCGCTGGTACGGCACACCGCCTGCACTGCGTGAGTGAAGGCAGAGAGCTCTACAATGGCTTTGATCCACCCACGCATGCAGAAGGCTCACTCAACAATGGGACCATTGGTGAATGGCAGGTCTTGGTAACTAGCAACACCTTGGGCACAGCTTGCTCATTGACAAACAACTAAATACCAACTGCAAAGTGTAACAGGATCATTTTATTACAAATTAAGGTTCCATAAATAATTTTCAAATACAGTATTTACAAGGGCCTGGGCTGAACTCCAATATCAGCATAGCTACAAAAGCGGCACTGTTTTATTAAAGTTAGCCGAGGCTCTCCAAGAACTCAAACACCCACCGTTCAATCAAACTCTTGTTAAAGACACACTGTCTTCATCAAAACATGTTTGTAAAACTTTTTTTTATAAATGTGTACAGGGAGAGAGAAAAACATCAGAACTATTATATTATCAAGATTTCCGGAACATGACGTGGCTTTATCAGAAACTCGGAACACGATGATAAATGATCCCAGGCAAGCAAGACATTTACATCATTTATATCATAGATATAATGGTAAGTACAGCAGGGAATCGAATACGGCCAGGGTGATCTCCTGGACTAGTTTCGATCACCTGGATGGGTGGGAGAGGAATTTTCCCAGGTATTTTCCCCAAAATTGGCCGGGGTTTTAATCTGGTTTTTGCCTCTCCCAGGAGATCACATTGCTCCGGTTGGGGTGGAGTGCAGAATGTTTCGGTGTAAGGGATGTCGCAGGTATGTGGTGCAGACTGGTTGGGCCGGGTGCTCTTTATCTTTCCGCCATTGTTCATAGGTTTATATGTAACCTTTAGGGCTGCTGACCGAGGGCCGTGCGGCTCTTTGTCGGCCGGAGCGGACACGATGGGCCGAGATGGCCTCCTTCTGCACTGTAAATTTCTATTGCATCAAGTGTTGATAAACAAACTTAAAAAGTCCACCAGACACTTTCATGAAGACAATGCCCTTTAAATATCAAGAGGCTTTCTGGGTTGACAACAAATTATTCAGTACAATTGCAAGGAAGAAGTTACTAATACATGAATTCGAACAACACAATTTCAACAGGCACATAAATACAGATCTGATTCCTGAGTATATTGAACCCCAGTGTCTCGTCACGGGCTGGGAACATTGCTTCTGGCCCGTCAGCCGTTAATCATCATTTGAGTTTTCAAGCTGCAATATTAATTATCCCTCAAAAAACAAATAATGCTCTGATTGAAAAGCACACCGCCTCCGTGACAGTCACAGCTACATCTAGTCCCAAGACTGAGCCCCATTTACAGGAGCCCAGGCTGCAACACTGTACCCCCATTTCACAGTCTGCGGGGCCGATAATTCCAGCCGTTTGGCCTACTGTGGATTCCTGTGGGACTGGGATGGAGGGAAAGACCAGGAACAGTTACAGTGGAGGGAACGAGGAGAAAAAGGAGGAAAAAAAGAGACCATATTGAAAAGGTGGAGAGAGATAGAAATTTACAACCCCACCCGTCAGGCACTGGCTGTGTGGTGTGTGTCTGTGTGTCTGTGTGAATTATACCAGGTTACAATGTCACGTAATGAACACTTTGCACTCTGCGAAGACAATCAAAAGTAAAGCTGAAACTGTCATTTCACAAATGTTGCCGGCATAAATGCAGGGGTTATTTTCTTTCTGTGGTATAGAACATTTAGGACTGGTATTCTGGCTCTAAAAGGTGTACAACTCTTGGTGCCTCTACAGGTGAGCCAGTTTGACTCTGGTGGAGGCAGTGTTAACCCTTACTGCTTAGGGAGAGTGAAAGAGCTCTATGACTGAGTGCTTTTGCTGTTGTTGAGGGGTATGGGCAAAATCTGCTTCTATTACCATCATTCTGCAAGTGAAAGAAAGCCAGTAAAGGGGAAACAAAATCAAGCACACACATCTCGGTGGAGGCAAAGAAAATGTCTTGGCCTAGAAATTCCTGAGGTGCTAATCCTGCGACTCTGCCGAGGTTCGGGGGAGGGGGGGGGGGTGCCATGAGGAACAGGTCTTTGGTGGTTTGGGGTGCATCTGTGTGGACTCTGTCCCCCACTTTAACCTGCTGGAAGTGCTCACAGAAGCTTGGCCACCTTGGTGGGGGGGGGGGGGGGGGGGAAGGGAAGAGGAGAGGGAGGAGTAAGTGCCACCTTCCACTCGAAAAAGATATTGAAGGCGTTGATCCTTTGCCCTGTGCAAGAGGCAACTTTAAAACAGTTTTTAAATAAAAATTCTCGCTGATTTTTTTTTATATAAAGGGGTCCAGACCAGGACCCCAGGCCGCGGAACTATTTGAAGCCGTTTCAGTGGACTCCTGCCAGGAGGCCATTCAGCCCCTCAAGCCTGGTTTGCCATTCAATTACGATCACGGCTGATCTGTATCTTAGCTGCATCTACCCACCTTGGTTCCACGTCCTTTAATACCCTTTGCTTAATAACATTTATCAATCTCAGTTTTGAAAGTTGGCCCCCAGCCTCAACAGTTTTTTTTGGGGGGGGGGGGGGGGGGGCGGGGAAAGAGAGTTTTCCACTCTCCTTCGTTTGAGGAAGTGCTTCCTGACATCACCTGTGAACAACATCTGAACGGCAGGCAGCAAAGGGCTGCACTAAATTAATTGATTTATATTCACTCTTAGGATGTGGGCGTCACAGGCAAGGCCAGAACCTATTGCCCATCCCTAGTTGCTCTGACTGAGCTGCTTTCTAGGTCATTTCGGAGGGCAGATAAGAGTCGACGTTGGTGTGGGACTGGAGTCACATATAGGCCCAGACCAGGTAAGGACGACAGGGGTCCTTCCCTGAAGGAAGGACATCAGTGAACCTATTGGGCTTTGAACAACAACCCAACAGCTTCATGGTTTATTTTTTACTGATATCTTGGGGGGGGGGGGGATATATTTTTTAAACTAAATTCAAATTCTCAAATTGCCACAGTGGGATTTGATCTCACGAAGTCTCTATATGATTAGCCCAGGCCTCTGGATTACTAGTCCAGTAATATAACCATTACACTACCGTACCTAGTTTCTCAGACTGGAGGGCAGTGAGTGGTGAATGGGGTGCCCTGAGGATTGGCATTGGGATCATATGTAACATGAATGATCTACACTCAGACATAAAGGATGGCTATCAAATCTTGCTACCAAATTGTGAGAAGCAAGAAGCTGCCAGGAAGAACGTAGGAGACTACAAGATGGCATCAACAGGTCTAGGAGCATTGGGCAGACAAGTGGCAGATGCAGTTCAATAGACTAAAACATGAGGCAATACATTAATAAGGGATGGAAATGTTGCAATATTGTAAATGTCTTAATGCAGTGGAGGAAGAAAGGGATGAAGTGACATAAATCCTTAAAACTGGGAACAGAGAATCAGGAAAGTCATTGGAAAGGCAAATGAGATTTTGGAGTTAAGACGGGATATGGTGCAGAAGGAGAGAGGTTATGACAACTGTACAAAACAATGGTTAGGTCACATCTGGGATACTGTGTGCAGTTTTGAGCTCCTCATAAACCACCAAAAGTATAATGCAGGTTTTCCAGGATGGTACCAGGGATGAGGTGTCTGTTATAAGGAAAGGCTAGAACAACTAGTCTCCGTATTTAAGGAAGGATATACTTGCATTGGAGGCTGTTCAGAGAGGGTTCACTCGGTTGATTCCTGAGATGAGGGGGTTGACTTATGAGAAAAGGCTGAGTAGGTTGGACCTATACACGTTGGGAGTTCAGATGAATGAGAGGTGATCTTATTGAAACTTTAAGATAATGAGGGGGCTCGACAAGGTGGATGCAGAGAGAATATTTCCACTCATAGGGGAAACTAAAACTAGGGGACATAGTCTTAGAATAAGAGCTGTCCATTTAAAACTGAAACATAAAAACATAGAAAATAGGTGCAAGAGCAGGCCATTCAGCCCTTCGAGCCTGCACCACCATTCAATAAGATCATGTCTGATCATCACCTCAGTACCCCTTTCCTGCTTTCTCTCCATACCCCTTGATCCCTTTAGCCGTAAGGGCCATATCTAACTCCCTTTTGAATATATCCAACGAACTGGCATCAACAACTCTCCGCGGTAAAGAATTCCACAGGTTAAGCACTCTGAGTGAAGATGTTTCTCCTCATCTCGGTCCTAAATGGCTTACCCCTTATCCTTAGACTGTGTCCCCTGGTTCTGGACTTCCCCAACATCGAAAACTGAGATGGAGAAATTTCTTCTCAGAGGGTTGTAAATCTATGGAATTTTCTGCCCCAGAGAGCTGTGGAGGCTGGGTCATTGAATATATTTAAGACGGAGATAAACAGATTTTTTGAGCAGTAAGGGAGTGAAGGGTTATGGGGAGTGGGCAGGGAAGTGGAGCTAAGCCCAAGATCAGATCAGCCATGATCTTATTGAATGGCGGAGCAGGCTCGAGGGGCCAAATGGCCTATTCCTATTTCTTATGTTCTTAGCTCAGGCTGTACTCTCGAAGTCACAATGTTCAGGGTGAATTTGATGTACGAAATGATTAAAGAAATAGATAATAGATACATTACTTCCACTTCAGTAAAAGTGATGGGCGAGGCCACAATTTCACATCATAAACACTGGATACATAAAGGGGGAAGGTCAGGAAAAGCGTTTTGATGCAGTTATTGAAATTTGGTGATCAATGCTAAACTGAGCACAACATTCAAAAGGGGACTGAATAATTACTTAGAGGATTTGAAAAGAGCTTGAGGAGAAAGAGGAAAATGTGGTTAGTTGGGAGAGAGCGCGGGAAAATGTGTGTGTAAAGTTAACCCTTAATTAGGGCCTAAATTCAATGGCAACAGGAATGGCTTCCTCCTCAGTTTTTGTGTTGCTGTTAACAGAGTAACCATCAGGAGAAATGTAACCACTGGAATTATTCACTCCATGTCCCAGTTTCTGCAGCAGGATCTGACAGAGTTGGTACTGATGTAGGAAATTATCACCCCACAAAATCAGTGAGCAAAGGGAAATTCTGGGATTGCTGGAAATACACAACAAGCCTGTCAGCGTGTGAAGGGGCAAACCGAGATTGAACAACTGGGATGGGACCCTTCATCAGAACTGGAAACATTCCAACCTGAAATATGAGCCAGTCTTTCAGACGGAAGGACGGGTCAGTTTGGACCAGCCGTGGCTCAGTGGGTAGCATGCTCACCTCTGAGTCAGATGGTCGTGGGTTCAAGCCCCACTCCAGAGACTAGAGCCCATAATCCAGGCCCCAGTGTGTTGCTAAAGGAGTGCTGCACTGTCGGAGGTGCCGTCTTTCAGGTGAGACGTTAAACCGAGGCCCCGTCTGCCCTCTCAGAGGCATAAAAGATCCCACTGCGCCATTCGAAGAAGAGCAGGGGGTTATTCTCCCCAACGTCCTGCCAACATTCAACCAACACCACCAAAATACAGATTTGTCTGCTCATTCATTTGAGGTTTGTGGGACCTCACAAACTGGCCGACATAACAGTGACTCCACTTCAACAGTAGCGCTACAAAGCACATTGAGACGTCCCGAAGTGATAAAAGATTGTACAAACAAACGTTCTTTCTCTTTACCGGATAAAGGGGAGCAATGAGCAGATGAACACACACATTCAACACAAACACAAACTTCAAATGAAAGGCTATTTGTAGCACCTCCTCCCAATGTCCCAGGGAGTCACCAGGCAGGGATGTATGCTGATAGACTACAAGGAATTCTTCGGACAAGATACTGATGGCCACGGTCCAGGCTTGCTGTCAAGATTGGCCTTCCTCCTATTTAAGTGATGGAGCTTCTTTGGTGGAAGGCGCTTTCAAGTACATATCCGTGAAGTATCAGAGATTTTAGTGAAATGAAATGAACTGAAAGGAGAGAATGAAATGGGCAGAATTAACCAGACCAGGCTAAGCATCGAGAGAGGTCGAGGAGTGTGGAAGCATCAGTGCCATTAAAAATATCCCAACTGGGTTTCATGAGAAAAGCTAAATTAATGACAAGAACATAACAGGGATAGTGCCTGTGCTCATTGTTCCCACAATACGTTTGAAAATCACAAACAGAATTGCATGGAAGCTGATCGAGTACTTATGTACTCAGCCCCTCTTGTTTCTAACCATACAGAGAGAGCACTCACTACAAGATACAGGAGTCCGGTACTTCGATATATAAACATGCTGTGCATCAAACAACATAGGATTCAGCCAAACCAAATGGATAAAGCTTGTATATTTTGTAGAAGGGACAGTGCAGAGTCAGCCTTGGCTCATTGGTCTCCGAGTCAGAAGGTCTCGAGCCTCACTCCAGAGGCTGACACTGTTGGAGGTGCCGTCTTTCGGATGAGACATTAAACATCTGTCCCCCCAGGTGAATGTAAAAGATCCCTCAGCAATATTTTGAAGATATGGGGAGTTCTTCAGTGTCCTGGCCAATATTTATCCCTTAACCAACGTCACTAAAACAGATTATCTGATAAATAAGTTGTCACGTTACCTACATTACAACAGTGACGACACGTCAAAAGTACTTCCATTGGTTGTAAAGTGCTCTGGGACATCCCAAGGTCATGAAAGGTGCTATAGAAATGCAAGCCCTTTGCTTTTACTTTATGCAACAGAATACAGTTATCACAGACTTAAGGGAGACATACAAGTACCCTAGTAACTCCAGAACATGGAATAAATCCATTTTTTAATACAAACTGCATTCTGAACCTGACTACTTCCAGGGGGTGAATTTCCACCTGACTGGCACTGTAACTTCGGTGGCAGATCGGTGTAGATGGCTGAGTGTATCTGCCAATCCTCTGCTGAAGGCTGGTCGGGGGAAACTAGCCTGAGCGAGAACACTGCCCTATCCTGCCAATGGATTTGCAGGATCTTGCGGAGGCAGTGTTGGTGGTACTTTCCCAGTGCTTTGAGTTGCCATTGCAGTCTGTATTAGCCGTGAGTTTCACTCCCATTACACAGAGACCCTTTCCTTGTAGTTTCCAAAGGATGCCGCCGAGATCTCCTCTTCTTAGGCAGTCCCTCAGAGTCGAGGATGACTTGCTTCCACACTAATATGAGTTCTCAGGTGACTGAAGAGACCAATACAGGACCTACAGTCTGTCACAAGTGAGGCAGACGGTGGTTGGAGGGACGGGTGGGTGAGGTGCTTGGGTTGACGTGCGCTCCTTCCGCTGTTTGCGCTTGGCTTCCGTGTGCTCCCAGTGAAGGTGACTCGAAGTGTTCGGCGCCTTCCCAGATGCTTCTCCTCCACTTTGAGAGGTGTTGGGCCAGGGATTCCCAAGAGTCAGTGGGAATGTTGCACTTTTTCCAAAGAGGCGTTAAGGGTGCCCTTGAAGCGTTTCCTCTGCCCACCCAGGACTCACTTGCTGTGACGGAGCTCTGAGTAGAGCGCTTGTTTTGGGAGTCTAGTATCAGGCATGCGAACTATGTGGCCCGCCCATCGGAGCTGATCGAGCGTGGTCAATGTTTCAATGCTGGGGATGTCGGTCTGAGCAAGAAGACTGACATTGGTGTGCCTATCCGGTCAATGTATTTGCAGGATCTTGCGGATGGAGCGTTGGTGATACTTCTCCAGTGCTTTGAGGTGCCTGCTGTACATAGTCCATGTCTCTGAGCCATATAGGAGGGCGGGTATCACTACTGCTCTGTAGACCTTGAGCTTGGTGCCGGGTTTGAGGTCCTGATCTTCAAACACTCTTTTCCTCAGACAACCGAAGGCTGCACTGGCGGCAGTGTTGGACTTAGTCATCGACGTCTGCTCTTGTTGACAATAGGCTCCTGATGTACGGAAAATGGTCCACGTTGTCCAAGGCCTAGTCATGGATCTTGACAACTGGGGGGCAGTACTGTGTGGCGGGGACAGACTGGTAGAGGACCTTTGTCTTACGGATGTTTAATGCAAGGTCCTTACTCTTGTACGCTTCGGTGAAGGTGTTGACGATGGTTTGGAGTTCGACCGAGTGTGTGCAAACGCAAGCGTAGTCTGCATACTGTAATTCATTACAAAGGATGGGACAACCTTGGATCTGGACTGGAGGCAGCGGAGGTTGAACAACTTCCCGTTTGTGCTGTAAATTAGCTACACTCCAGCGGGGAGCTTACTGAGGGTGAGATGGGGCATTGCAGCAAAGGAAGATCGAGAAGAGCGTTGGTGCGATGACACAGCCTTGCCTGATCCCAGTCCCCACGTGTATTGGGTCTGTGGTGGATCCGTTGGTCAGGATCACGGCTTGCATGTCATCGTGGAGGATGGTGACGAATGTTTGAGGGAAGCCGAATTTGAGGAGGACACTCCATCATCCCTCTCGGTTGACAGAGTCGAAGGCCTTTGTGAGGTTAAAGAAGGCCATGTACAGAGGTTGCCGCTGTTCCCTGCATTTTTCTTGAATTTAACGTATAGTGAAGATGTCCATTGTGCCCCTTAGTGGGGGGAATCCGCATTGCGACTCTGGGAGGAGTTCTTCAGCCACTGGGATAAGGCGATTGAGGAGGATTTTTGCAATGACTTTCCCTGTGGTAGACAGCAGGGAAACTCCTCTGTAGTTACCGCAATCGGAATGGTCACCTTTCTTGAAGGTGGTCACAATTACAGCGTCCGAGATCCCCTGGCATGCTCTCCTCCTTCCAAATAAGAGAAATCAGTTCATGGATTCACACCAATAGTGCTTCTCCATCATGCTTTAGTGCTTCGGCGGGAATCCAGCTGCTCCTGAGGCCTTGCTGTTCTTCAGCTGACGGATGGCCTTTTCAACCGCGTGCCGGGCTGGGGTTGTGCTGAGATGGTGGCAGGTAGCATGCTGCGGGATGGAGTCGAGGACACTCATGTCGAAGACAGAGTCTCTGTTAAGGAGATCTTCGAAGTGCTCCTTCCAGCGGACACTGACTGCCTCTCTGCCCTTGATGAGTGTCTCAGTTCTTGGCCAGCAGTGGGGTGGGGCCTTGGGCCATAGGTGGTCTTGACTGCGCTAAAGAATCCTCGCATGTCATGGTTGTCGAGGAGTTGCTGGATCTCCTGTGCTTTCTCCACCCACCATCTGTTCTTTAGGTCGGGAGGTTTATGTTGGACCTCGGCTTTCAGACATCTGTAGAGTTGCTTTCTTGCTCTTGAGTTGTGTTGCTGTTTCCAGTCCAATAATTCCCTGTGCTTGCAGCTTATTAGCTCCTGGTCGTTCTCGTTGAACCTGGTGTTTCCTGGTCGAGTGACCAAGCGTCTCTTCACAGGTGCTAATTATGGAGGCTTTGAGGGCAGACCAGGCACTGTGGGCACTCTGCGTCTCTGGTTCACAAAGTAGTCAGGTTGGTTGCGAGGCGCTGGCTGAATAGGGCTTTCTTGGCAGGGTCTGAGTGCTCCAGCGTTGATTTTCCTGCGACAGCGTTTCTGTTGCCACCGCTGTCTTGGGGCTACATTGATGGAAATGACAGAGCGGATGAGGCGGTGGTCCATCCAGCAATCGTCGGCTCCTGTCATGGACGTGATGCGCACATCCTTGCAGTCCCTCGCTTGGACGATGACGTAGTCGAGCAGATGCCAGTGCGAGGGTGTTGCCTTGGTGCCTTGTTCTTGTCTCTCTGACGGAACAAGCTGTTGGTTATGATGAGGCCATGTTCTAGGCATTTTGTCAGGAGCACGGTTTTCCCTACCCCCTCTCTGCAGATCACACCTCCCCATAGGTCTGTATCCTGTCCAACTCTGGCGCTAAAGTCGCCGAGGAGGATCAGTTTGTCGCCCGTTGGGACTCGGGACAGTACACCCTGAGCTCTCGGCAAGATTCAGTTATCCTGAGGGCAGGGGAGGGGGGAGGTCTCAGCAACATATGAATTACGAGACGAAAAAAGACTAGGGGGATAGATTTTCCAGTGATTGGTACCTCTGTTTTCGCCCCGGAGCGGCGGCAATGAGCTCTCCCGGGTGGGCGGCCAGCTTCCAGAGCCCCGCCGGGGTTTTCAGGGCCGTTTCTGCGGCGGCACAGAGTAGTACTGTCCGGAAGAGTTGAGCCGGTGTGTAATGCCCCCTGGTTGTGACACCGGCTCGATTCGTGGCTCCCGCCCGATCCGCAGCGCCCCCTTCTGGGACCGCCTGTGAAAGTGGGCGGTCCAACCTATACCTGCTGCAGTGAGGTAAGTAATGCTGACCTGAGGCAAGTGTGATTCGTTTTCTCTTAATTTTTTTTGCGATTTATTGTGTTGACGTGGGATTAGGAATGCTTTTGGTGTTTTATTTTCGAACTATGTTTTTTTTCTCCCCAGGACCCTCTCAGGGCGTTTTGAGGCCGGCTGTTTAGCGCGAGATCTTCCCATGCTCAGCTGGCCTAGCGCCCCGAGAGGGGTGTGTAACGCCTCCCTTAGCGCCCCGCCCCACACTCGGGGCCCAGCTGCCCAAGTTTGCTGACAGAGGCGCAAACTGTTCCCGGGTGCAAACTTTACCGCCCCAAAAATCCAGCCCCAAGGTCCAACTAGTTGGTCTTCAACCATCCTGGTAGTGACCCGATATGAAGATAATGGAGTTGTTGACTAATCCTGGCAATCGATCTCTATCAATGAGTCTACAACAGACCCAGACAGGAGGTGAGGAAAATCCTAGTGGTGGACATCTTTGGGACCCTTCTTCCTCTCCACTTACCACGTCATGTCTCAAATTACTCATACTGTATCCCAAATATGATTTTCTGAATTTGCTTGTTATGAATACTAATTGCTTCCACCAGGGAACCTGCCCCATAGATTGAACACACTCACTGAAATAATGTTTCTGTACATGAGTTTTGAATTTACCCTCCTTCAAGCACAGGCCGTGTCTTCTGGTTCTTCTGTTTTGCACCAGGTGAAATGGTTTGTTATGGTCGACATGATCTAGTCCCTTTAGAATCCCCAAAACTAGCAGCAATAGCATCCAGCTGCACGAGCGAGGAATAGAATGTGGGGCCCCGCTTGGGATTTGTGCCGTGCTGTCAGCAAGTCAATTCCCCCGACTGTGACAGAAAGGAACAGCCAGCCAGAGCCACTCCTGCTCACCTGCTGGGCATTAAACGAGAGTCAGCCATGGCTCAGTGGGTAACATCCTCGCCTCAGAGTCAGAAAGTTGTGGGTTCAAGACCCACTCTCGGGGCTTGAGCACATTAATTCAGGCTGGTACTCCAGTGCAGTGCTGAGTGTGCACTGTTGGAGGTGCCGTCTTTCGATGAGACATTAAACCGATGCCCCTTCTGCTCTCACAGGTGGATGTAAAAGATTCCATGGCACTATTTCGAAGAGGAGGGGAGTTATCCCCAGTGTCCTGGCCAATATCTATCCCTCAATCAACATAACAAAAAACAGATTATCCAGTCATCATCACATTGCTGTGTGTGGGAGCTTGCTTGTGCACAAACTGGTTGCCGCATTTCCCACATTACAACAGTGACTACACTCCAAAAGTATTTCATTGGCTGTAAAGCGCTTTGGGGCGTCCGGTGGACGTGAAAGACGCTGTATAAATGCAAGTCTTTCTTTCTTGGATACAGGGTGTTGGGGTGGAGGAAATTAAAAATAAAACTAATGAATAGACTGTGATAGTCAGGGACGAATGAGAGATTCTGACAAACACACGGAGATACGAGCAATGACGGACAAGTAAAGACCCATGGGTCCATCCAGAATTGATATACCACCTACCACCCCACCCAAAACCTTGCGATCTCCTCGGAGAGGTGAGAAACAGATATAAACCCAGGTCAATTTGGGGGGTGGGGTGGGGGTGGGGGTGGGGGTGGGGGGGGTGGGGGTGGGGGGGGTGGGGTGGGGGTGGGGTGGGGGTGGGGTGGGATCTGGGAAATTCCGCTCCGACCCCCTTAGGGCGATCGAAATTAGTCCCGAGCCATTTGTTTTGGCTCGGCTGGTCTCTGAGCAGGTCCTTCCCAGCCCAGAGAGTGCCACCAGACAGGGCAGACTAACCAGCGCTGTGTACCCACAGCCTCATAGACCTTGGCCCGAGAGAACCCTGCAATCTGCATTACACACTCCAGGCACCTCAACATTGCCGTCGCAGCCATTGGCCTCTGGTCATTGCAACCCCCTCATCAGTACACTCCCAACACCATCAGCTACGGGACAGCTTGACAGAGCCTCACACGGACAGGGTTCCTCCCTACCTTGTATCTGTCGATCGGATCTTCCTGCTGTGCCTGCTGCTCTCTCATCATTTGGTATTCCTTCTCATACTTTTTCAGTTTTTTCGTTGGCACCTGGAGAAATTGAAGGAGAAAAGGGCTGTTAGTGGAAACAGTACAACACTCTGTATCTGGAACAGGTCTGAACCAAGCTCAGCCTGCAGAGGGCACTGTTGCTGCAGGATGCTGATCGCCCAAATCAGTACGTCTCATCCATCATATAGTTACACGGCTAAAACAATGATGGGGACAGGCTCATTACTTAGTGGGGGCGGGGGGGGTGGGGGGGGGGGGGGGGAGCAGGTTTGTTATTAGCAAAGTACAAACAATGTTCAAACAGGAGGCTATTCAGCCCCTCGAGCCTGTTCAATCAGATCATGGCTGATCTGTATCTTAACTCAGTATACCCGCCTTGGTTCCGTAACCCTTAATACCCTTACCCAACAAAAATCTAGCACTCAGTTTTGAAATTTTCCAATTGACCCCCCCGCCCCCAGCCTCAACAGCTTTTTTTTGTGTGACATCACCCCGGAACGGCCTGACTCTAAATTTAAGATTCTGCCCCCCTTGTTCTGGACTCTCCCACCAGAGGACATTGTTTCTCTCTCACTCTATCAACTCCTTTAATCATCTTAAACACCTCGATCGGATCACCCATTAATCTTCTATACTCGAGGGAATACGATCCTAGTTTATGAAACATGTCCTCATAATTTAATCAGTGTACAACAACAACAAGTATTTATATAGCGCCTGTAACGTAGTGAAACGTCCTAAGGCGCTTCACAGAAGTATCATGAGATTTTAAAAAACTGATCCCAAGCCCCATAAGTAGAAATTAGTGCAGATGATCAAAAGCTTGGTCAAAGAGGTATGTTTTAAGGCCGCCTTGAAGGAGGAAAGAGGGGTAGAGAGGCGGAGAGGTTTAGGGAGGGAGTTCCAGAGCTTGGGGTCTCGGCAACAGAAGGCACGGCCACCAATGGTTGAGCGATTATAATCAGGGATGCTCAGAAGGGCAGAATTAGAGGAATGCAGACATCTCGGAGGGTTGTGGGGCTGGAGGAGATTATAGAGATAGGGAGGGGCGAGACCATGGAGGGATTTGAAAATAAGGATGAGAATTTTGAAATAGAGGCGTTGCTTAACCGGAAGCCAATGTAGGTCAGCGAGCACAGGGTTAATGGGTGAGCGGGACTTGGTGCGAGTTAGGGCATGAGCAGCCGAGTTTTGGATCACCTCTTGTTTACGTAGGATAGAATGTGGGAGGGCAGCCAGGGGTGCATTGGAATAGACAAGTCTAGAGATAACAAAGGCATGGGCGAGGGCTTCAGCAGTGGATGAGCTGAGGCAAGGGCGGAGACGGACGATGTTAGAGGTGGAAATAGGCGGTTTTAGTTATGCTACGGATATGTGGTCGAAAGCTTATTTCAGGGTCAAATATGACACCAAGTTTGCGAACAATCTGGTTCAGCCTCAGACAGGAGTTGGGGAGAGGGATAGGGTCAGTGACTAGGGAACGGAGTTTGTGTCGGGGACCGAAAACAATGGCTTCGGTCTTCCCCAATATTCAATTGCAGAAAACTTTTGCTCGTCCAGAACTGGACGTCGGACAAGCAGTCTGACAATTTAGCACCAGTTCCACAGAGATAAAAGGCTCCATCTGGTGTAATGTGTGCAGTTGTGGTCATGGGAAGATTATTGCTGCTTTTAGGAATGTACCGAAGTGAAGAAAGATATTTCTGGGTAACAGGAGTTTAGATTATGTGGAAAGGTTTAGGAAGTGGGAAATTATCTTTAGAGGAGTTTTCAAGGTGACCCAAGAGAAATGTTGAAGAATACGAAGAGAACTGACAAAGCTGCTGGGGGTAAATGATTCAAATACCAGGGAACAAATGAAAAACAAATCTAAAAGACAAACACTAAACGCTGGAAACACTGAACAGGCCAGTCTATCTGTGGAGAGAACGGGCGAGTTGGCACTTCTGGTGTTCCAACAGAGAACCCCCATCCTATGGACCAACCCATCCACACTCTCTACCCCCGCCCCTCCCCCCGGTGCCCCATTGGAACACCGTGTGTGCATAGTCCTTACCCTTGGTGCCCACCTTTTCCTCTCCCAGGCCCCTGGTCCTCTTTCTACCGGCCTCTGCCTTTCACACACTCCCTTGTGTATCGCGATTGTCTTCAATGTCTCTCATTGTGCCTCCTATTGTCACACGTGACCATCACTACAGCCGTTTAACCATCTCCTTCTTTCCACTCAAACGCTCTACAAACCATTCTACTCCACGCGGGAGTATTTAGTCCCCTTCCACTCCACATTAACTAGGAGTAAGTCACGTGGAAAATTTTCCATTCAAAGGATAACACAATTGTGGGATAAATTAGCTGGGAGGTAACTGAAGCAGTCAGTGTAGATTTGAGAAAAAAATAGTGAAGAGACAGACAGGCAGACAGACTTTCTACAACGCCTTTCGTGATCTTGGCATGCCCTAAAGTGCTTTACTGTTGGAAGTGCGGTCACTGTTGTAATGATAGGAAGGAAAATTGTACATAGCAAGCTCCCACACACAGCAATGTGATAATGACCAGATAATCTGTTTTTTATGCTGATTGAGAGATAAATATTGGCCAGGACACCAGGGATAACTCCCCTGGCTCTTCTTCAAAATACTGGCATCAGATCTTTTACACCCACCAATGGTGTCCTCGGTTTAACATTTTATCCAAAAGCCAGCAACTCTGACTATGTTGCACTCCCTCAGCACTGCACTGGAGTGTCGGCCGAGATTTTGTGCCCAAGTCTCTGGAGTGGGACTTGAACCCACAACCTTCTGCGTTAGAGAGGAGAGTGCTACACACTGAGCCACAGCTGACACATTGCAGAGGTGGATATTGAAAGATGAGAAGACGACAGGCAAGTGGGGCTGATTTAAGGGGTGAGTCTGTATGCACCCAATTGCCTCTGCTCTCCAAGCCTGTGTGTTCCCAGCAGTAACCTGAATCAAACCTATTAGCCAGTCCCTGTTATTGCTGCCGTCTCTGGCTGCACCTGGCTTTGTTGTACAAAAAACACACCGATGCGTAACTTGTAGCCAAAACCTTTGCCCCTTGGAGCTATAGAGGGTAATATTCAGCTACAATAGCAGTTTACAAGAGCATTTAATGGCAGCAGCTTTATATTTCAATTAAGGAAAGCGTGGCAAGTAATTGCGAGAGAGAGACATGATGATAGTGAACAACTACTTCTGCTTAACACAGAAATATAATGAACCAGAAACCTTGATTGTGATCGACTCAACACTGGTTACCTAACCATCATCATCATAGGCAGTCGCTTGAAGCGAGGATGACTTGCTTCCAAGCCAAAAATGGATGAGTTCACAGGTGTTTCAATGAAGGAGCTAATATTCTGGATCCCAAACTACATCCTGAAGGGAGGAAGAGGAAGTTTGGATTTTTTTTAAACGTCTGGTGACAGTTGCACACCAGCCACCACACGGGCTTGACAGAGCTAGGTCTTGGTCCAGTGGCAAGGATTACCCAAGACAACTGGAGACCTGCTCTGCTGCATGGACCTAGTGCACACACATATCACAGTGTGGGCCCCTGTCACTGCCCTTTACAAACTCTTGCCGCTCCTTCGCCCCTCCTGCTGTACCTGCCCGCACTGCAATCAGCGACCTGGCTTCGCAGCCGCTGTCCTCCTGCAGCAGCACGCGCTGCACCCTGCACTGGTATGTCGCCGCACGCTGCTCCCTCCAATGGCCTCGGCCTGCTGATGGTCTTGCAGGTCGGGACCGTGCCGATTTCCAGGACTTGCTTAAAAACCGGTTACATTTCTAACATCTTCCAGTTCTGACGAAGGGTCATCGACCTGAAACGTTAACCCCGTTTCTCTCTCCACAGATGCTGCCTGACCTGCTGAGCATTTTGTACATTTTCTGATTATATTTGAGATTTACAGCATCCGCAGTATTTTGTTTTTGTACTAGTTAACTTGTTGCCTTATCTTTAAACTATCTCCACCCTGAAATTTCTGTCCTTAGCCACGCAAGATGACAATCAATCACACAACACTGCAACGACGTTAGTGGGGTTACTTTCAAACACCTTAGGCTGCATGAAATGGGAAGAATTGGTACATCCAGGTCCCTGGCAGTGTGTGACCGTATCCTCAGACTGAAGGCCAGCCTTTGAGCCCCAGGCTGTGTAGAGTTAGCACATCCCATTTGAAAAAGACTTGCATTTATATAGCGTCTTTCACGACCATTGGACGTCTCAAAGTGCTTTACGGCCAATAGAGTACTTTTGGAGTGTAGTCACTGTTGTAATGTGGTCTTCAACAATTGTACATCCCTGTCTGAAATAAAAATAAAACGGGGAAGGTGGCTCAACCGTGGCTAACAATGGAAATTAAGGATCGTGTTAAATCCAAGGAGGAGGCCTATACATTGGCCTGAAAAAGCAGCAAACCTGAGGACTGGGAGAAATTTAGAATTCAGCAGAGGAGGACAAAGGGTTTAATTAGGAGCGGGAAAATAGAGTATGAGAGGAAGCTTGCTGGGAACATAAAAACTGACTGCAAGAGCTTCTATCGATATGTGAAGAGAAAAAGATTAGTGAAAACAAACGTAGGTTCCTTGCAGTCAGAATCAGGTGAATTTATAATGAGGAACAAAGAAATGGCAGACCAACTGAACAAATACTTTGGTTCTGTCTTCACGAAGGAAGACACAAATAATCTTCTGGAAATACTAGGGGACCGAGGGTCTAGTGAGATGGAGCAACTGAAGGATATCCTTATTAGTCAGGAAATTATGTTGGGGAAATTGATGGGATTGAAGGCCGATAAATCCACAGGGCCTGATAGTCTGCATCCCAGAGTACTGAAGGAAGTGGCCCTAGATATAGTAGATGCATTGGTGATCATTTTCCAGCAGTCTATCGACTCTGGATCAGTTCTTATGGACTAAAGGGTAGCTAATGTAACACCACTTTTTAAGAAAGGAGGGAGAGAGAAAACGGGCAATTATAGACCGGTTAGCCTGACATCAGTAGTGGGGAAAATGTTGGAATCAATTATTAAAGATGAAATAGCAGTGCATTTGGAAAGCAGTGACAGGATCAGTCCAAGTCAGCATGGATTTATGAACGGGAAATCATGCTTGACAAATCTTCCAGAAGAGTGGACAGGGGAGAACCAGTGGATATAGTGTACTTGGACATTCAAAAGGATTTTGACAAGGTCCCATACAAGAGATTGGTGTGCAAAATTAAAGCACATGGCATTGGGGGTAATGTACTGATGTGGATAGAGAACTGGTTGGCAGACAGGAAGCAGAGAGCAAGGATAAACGGGTCCTTTTCAGAATGGCAGGCAGTGACTAGTGGGGTGCCGCAGGGCTCAGTGCTGGGATCCCTCTATTTACAATATACATCAATGATTTAGATGAAGGAATTGAGTGTAATATCTCCAAGTTTGCAGATGACACTAAACTGGGTGGCGGTTTGAGCTGTGAGGAGGATGATAGGAGGCTGCAGGGTGACTTGGACAGGTTAGGTGAGTGGGCAAATGCATGGCAGATGCAGTATAATGTGGATAAATGTGAGGTTATCCACTTTGGGGCAAAAACTCGAAGGCAGAATATTATCTGAATGCTGGCAGATTAGGAAAAGGAGGTGTGCGACGAGACCTGGGTGTCATGGTTCATCAGTCATTGAAAGTTGGCATTCAGGTACAGCAGGCGGTGAAGGCAGCAAATGGTATGTTGGCCTTCATAGCTAGGGGATTTGAGTATAAGAGCAGGGAGGTCTTACTGCAGTGTACAGGGCCTTGGTGAGGCCTCACCTGGAATATTGTGTTCAGTTTTGGTCTCCTAATCTGAGGAAGGACGTTCTTGCTATTGAGGGAGTGCAGCGAAGGTTCACCAGACTGATTCCTGGGATGGCAGGTCTGACAGACAAGGAGAGACTGGATCGACTGGGCCTGTATTCACTGGAGTTTAGAAGGATGAGAGGGGATCTCACAGAAACATAAAATTCTGACAGGACTGGACAGGTTAGATGTAGGAAGAATGTTTCCGATGTTGGGGAAGTCCAGAACCAGGGGACATAGTCTAAGGATAAGGGGTAAGCCATTTAGGACCGAGATGAGGAGAAACTTCTTCACTCAGAGTTGTTAATCTGTGGAATTCTCTACCGCAGAGAGTTGGTGATGCCAGTTCGTTGGATATATTCAAGAGGGAGTTAGATATGGCCCTTATGGCTAATGGGATCAAGGGGTATGGAGAGAAAGTGGGAAAGGGGTACTGAGGTGATGATTAACCATGATCTTGAAGGGCCGAATGGCCTACTCCTGCACCTATTTTCTATGTTTCTAAACGCAGCAGCCAACTTGCGCACAAGCAAGCTCTCACAAACAGCAATGTGATAATGACCAGATAATATGTTTTTGTTATGTTGATTGAGGGATAAATATTGTCCAAGACACTGAGGATAACTCCCCTGTTCTTCTTCGATATAGTGCCATGGGATCTTTTACATCCACCTGAGAGGGCAGAGGGAGCCTCGATTTAACGTCTCAGCTGAAAGACGGCACATCCGACAGTGTAGCAGTCCCTCAGCACTGCACTGGGAGTATCAGCCTGGATTTATGTGCTCAAGTCCCTTGGAGTGGGACTGGAACCCACAACCTTCGGACTCAGAGGCGAGTGTGCTGCCCACTGAGCTACGGCTGACATTTAAGTTGGAACCCCTGGCTTATTTCACACCCGTGCCAGGGCTGGGTTCCCACTCCTCTCTATGCTGCAGGGGTATTGGGCGACAGCAGGATCTGGGGCTGAAGGCGATGCCATCTTAGAAAATCTGCCAATTCCCATCGTCTGTGGTCACACGTGAAGGTTGCTGAGATATGGTGGGGTGGGACACCCAGCACTCAAACGATGGGGCAAACTGTGATCCTGTTCATCTAGCAAGGTCTGGTTCCCATCGACCTGATGGGGAAATTCCGTGAGCCTCTGCTCCCAGCAGGGTCACAGCTAGAGTACTGCGTGCAGTTCTGGTCATCACATTACAGGAAAGATGTGATTGCATTAGAGGGTGCAGGGGAGATTCACCGAGGATGTTGCCTGGACTGGAGAATTTTAGCTATAAGAAAAGATTGGATAGGCTGGGGGTGTTTTCCTTGGAACAGATTTAATTGAGGTGCACAAAATTATGAGGGGCCTAGATAGAGTGGACAGGAAGGACCTATTTCCCTTAACAGAGGGGTCACTAACCAGGGGGCACAGATTTAAACTAGCTGGTAGAGGTTTAGAGGGGAGATGAAGACATTTTTTTCCCCAGAGGGTGGTGGGGGTCTGGAACTCACTGCCTGAAAAGATGTGCACCTGAAGTGCCGTAACCTACAGGGCGACGGACCAAGAGCTGGAAAGTGGGATTAGGCTGGATAGCTCTTGGTCGGCCGGTGCGGACACGATGGGCCGAATGGCCTCCTTCTGTGTCGTAATTTGCTATGGTTCTATGGCTCCCATAGAACTATAGGGGAAATTCCGTGAACCTGTGCTCCCAGCAGGGTCTGGCTCCCATAGAACTATTGGGGAACTTCAGTAACGCTGTCCTCTGCTCTCAGTATCGAGCCTCAGTCATAGCAGCATCCGGACAGAGAATTAAAGCTCCAGTTTTAAGATGCTCTGTGAGCTAGGCTCCTGTTGTGACACACTCTCCCGGCACGGAATGCAAGAATCTCTCAATGTGGCCGTAAAGCCCAACAGGCAGTCAACATCTTTGGAGATGGTTTATAAGAACTTCACTCAGGAGAGTATATGGGTGGAGTAGAGAGCATGATAGGGTAGAGTGTACATGGTGCGTGGGAGAAGCAGGGTTGACTGGGCATTTCTTAGCCAAACGCTTTATGTTCAAATTGAACAGAGTCCTTTCAACAACTTGCAATTCTATAGCGCCTTTAACTTAGGCACTTCACAGGAGCGACCAAACAAAATTTGACACTGAGCCACATAAGGAGAGATTAGGGCAGATGACCAATAGCTTAGTCAAAGAGCTAGGTTTTAAGGAGCGTCTTAAAGGAGGAGAGAGAGATAGAGAGCCGGAGAGGTTTAGGGAGGGAATTCCAGAGCTTGGGGCCCAGGCAGCTGAAGGCACGGACGCTAATGGTGGAGCGAGGGGCCAGAATTTGAGGAGCACAGAGATCTTGGAGGGTTGGAGGAGGTTACAGAGGGGAGAAGCCATGGAGGGATTTGAAAACAAGAGTAAGAATTTTAAAATTGAGCTGATGTAGATCAGCGAGCAGAGGTGATGGATGAACGGGACTTGGTGCAAATTAGGACACGGGCAGCCGAGTTTTGGATGAGCTCAAGTTTATAGAAACATAGAAAATAGGTGCAGGAGTAGGCCATTCGGCCCTTCGAGCCTGCACCGCCATTCAATGAGTTCATGGTTGAACATGCAACTTCAGTACCCCATTCCTGCTTTCTCGCCATACCCCTTGATCCCCCTCGTAGTAAGGACTACATCCAACTCCTTTTTGAATATATTTAGTGAATTGGCCTCAACAACTTTCTGTGGTAGAGAATTCCACAGGTTCACCACTCTCTGGGTGAAGAAGTTTCTCCTCATCTCGGTCCTAAATGGCTTATCCTTAGACTGTGACCCCTGGTTCTGGACTTCCCCAACATTGGGAACATTCTTCCTGCATCTAACCTGTCTAAACCCGTCAGAATTTTAAACGTTTCTATGAGATCCCCTCTCATTCTTCTGAACGTCAGTGAATACAAGCCCAGTTGATCCAGTCTTTCTTGATAGGTCAGTCCCGCCATCCCGGGAATCAGTCTGGTGAACCTTTGCTGCACTCCCTCAATAGCAAGAATGTCCTTCCTCAAGTTAGGAGACCAAAACTGTACACAATACTCCAGGTGTGGCCTCACCAAAGCCCTGCCCTTGTACTCAAATCCCCTCGCTATGAAGGCCAACATGCCATTTGCTTTCTTAACCGCCTGCTGTACCTGCATGCCAACCTTCAATGACTGATGTACCATGACACCCAGGTCTCGTTGCACCTCCCCCCTTTCCTAATCTGTCACCATTCAGATAATAGTCTGTCTCTCTGTTTTTATCACCAAAGTGGATAACCTCACATTTATCCACATTATACTTCATCTGCCATGCATTTGCCCACTCACCTAACCTATCCAAGTCACTCTGCAGTCTCATAGCATCCTCCTCGCAGCTCACAATACCACCCAACTTAGTGTCATCTGCAAATTTGGACATACTACATTTAATCCCCTCATCTAAATCATTAATGTACAATGTAAACAGCTGGGGCCCCAGCACAGAACCTTGCGGTACCCCACTAGTCACTGCCTGCATTCTGAAAAGTACCCATTTACTCCTACTTTTTGCTTCCTGTCTGCCAACCAATTCTCAATCCACGTCAGCACACTACCCCCAATCCCATGTGCTTTAACTTTGCATATTAATCTCTTGTGTGGGACCTTGTTGAAAGCCTTCTGAAAGTCCAAATACACCACATCAACTGGTTCCCCCTTGTCCACTCTACTGGAAACATCCTCAAAAAATTCCAGAAGATTTGTCAAGCATGATTTCCCTTTCACAAATCCATGCTGACTTGGAACTATCATGTCACCTCTTTCCAAATGCGCTGCTATGACATCCTTAACAATTGATTCCATCATTTTACCCACTACCGATGTCAGGCTATAATTCCTCGTTTTCTCTCTCCCTCCTTTTTTAAAAAGTGGGGTTACATTGGCTACCCTCCACTCCATAGGAACTGATCCAGAGTCAATGGAATGTTAGAAAATGAAAGTCAATGCATCCGCTATTTCCAAGGCCACCTCCTTAAGTACTCTGGGATGCAGTTCATTCAGGCCCTGGGGATTTATCGGCCTTCAATCCCATCAATTTCCCCAACACAATTTCCCGACTAATAAGGATTTCCCTCAGTTCCTCCTTCTTACTCGATCCTCTGACCCCTTTTATATCCGGAAGGCTGTTTGTGTCCTCCTTAGTGAATACCAAACCAAAGTACTTGTTCAATTGGTCTGCCATTTCTTTGTTCCCAGTTATTACTTCCCCTGATTCTGACTGCAGGGGACCTACATTAGTCTTTACTAATCTTTTTCTCTTTACATATCTATAGAAGCATTTGCAGTCCGTCTTAATGTTCCCTGCAAGCTTCCTCTCTTACTCTATTTTCCCTGCCCTAATCAAACCCTTTGTCCTCCTCTGCTGAGTTCTAAATTTCTCCCAGTCCCTGGGTTCACTGCTATTTCTGGCCAATTTGTATGCCACTTCCTTGGCTTTAATACTATCCCCGATTTCCCTTGATAGCCACGGTTGAGCCACCTTCCCTTTTTTAGCTTTACGCCAGACAGGGATGTACAATTGTTGTAGTTCATCCATGCGGTCTCTAAATATCTGCCATTGTCCATCCACTGTCAACCCCTTAAGTATCATTCGCCAATCTATCCTAGCCAATTCACACCTCATACCTTCAAAGTTACCCTTCTTTAAGTTCTGGACCATGGTCTCTGAATTAACTGTTTCATTCTCCATCCTAATGTAGAATTCCACCATATTATGGTCACTCTTCCCCAAGGGGCCTCGCACAATGAGATTGCTAATTAATCCCCTCTCATTACACAACACCCAGTCTAAGATGGCCTCCCCCCTAGTTGGTTCCTCGACATATTGGTCTAGAAAACCATCCCTTATGCACTCCAGGAATTCTTCCTCCACCGTATTGTTTCCAGTTTGGTTAACCCTATCTATATGCATATTAAAGTCACCCATGATAACTGCTGCACCTTTATTTCATGCACCCCTAATTTTCTGTTTGATGTCCTCCCCAACAACACTACTACTGTTTGGAGGTCTGTACACAACTCCCACTAGCGCTTTCTGACCCTTGGTATTCCGTAGCTCCACCCATACCAATTCCACATCATCCAAGCTAATGTCTTTCCTTACAATTGCATTAATTTCCTCTTTAACCAGCAACGCCACCCCGTCTCCTTTTCCTTTCTGTCTATCCTTCCTAAATGTTGAATACCCTTGGATGTTGAGTTGCCAGCCTTGGTCACCCTGGAGCCATGTCTCCGTGATGCCAACCACATCGTATCCGTTAATTGCTATCTGCACAGTTAATTCGTCTACCTTATTCCGAATACTCCTCGCATTGAGCACAGAGCCTTCAGGCTTACCTTTTTAACGCACTTAGACCCTTTAGAATTGTGCTGCAAAGTGTCCCTTTTTGATTTTTGCCTTGGGTTTCTCTGCCCTCCACTTTTACTCATCTCCTTTCTGTATTTTGCTTCTGTCTCCATTTTGTTTCCCTCTGTCTCCCTGCATTGGTTCCCATTCCCCTGCCATATTCGTTTAACTCCTCCCCAACAGCACGAGCAAACACTCCTCCTAGGATGGAAGATGGGAGGCCAACCAGGAGAACATTGAAATAGTCAACTCTAGAGGTAACAAAAGCATTGATAAGTGTTTCAGTAGATGAGGCAGGGGCGGAGATGAGTGATGTTATGGAGGTGGAAGTAGGCAGTCTTCGTGATAGTGCGGATATATGGTCGGAAGCTCAGCTCAGGGTCAAATCGGATGCTAAGGTTGTGAATGGTCTGGTTCAACCGTAGAGAGTGACCAGAGAGAGGGATGGCATCGATGCTAGAAAATGGAGTTTGTGGCAAGGTCCGAACTCAATGGCTTTGGTCTTCCCAATATTTAACTGGAGGAAATTCTGCTCATCCAGTACTGGATGACAGACAAGCAGCATAAAAAATCAGAGGCAGTGGAGGGGTCGAGAGAGGTGGTGGTGAAATAGAGCTGGATATCGTCAGCGTACATCTGGAAAATGATGCTGTGATTTCAGATGATGACGCCAAAGGGCAACATGTAGATGGGAAATAGGAGGGGGCCAAGGATAGATGCTTGAGGACACCAGAGGTAACGGCATGGGAGTGGGAAGAGAAGCCATTGCAGGAGATTCTCTGGCTATGACTGGATAGGCAAGAACGGAACCAGGAGTGCACAGTTCCACCCAGCTAGACAACGGAGGAGAGGCGTTAGAGGATGCTGTGGTTAACTCTGTCAAAGATGCAGACAGGTCAAGTAGGAAAGATAGTTCACCATGGCCACTGTCACACAGAATGTCATTTGTGACTATGATTAAGAGCTTTTCGGTACTGTGGCAGGGGTGGAAACCTGATTCGAAGGCTTCAAACATGGAGTTGCGGGAAAGATAGGCACGGATTTTGGAGGTGACAACACGTTCAAGGACTTGAGGGAAAAGGGAGATTGCAGATAAGATGGTATTTTGCAAGGACAGAGGGGTCAAGGGTTGTTTTTTTTTTGAGGAGGGGGATGATAACAGCAGATTTGAAGGGAAGGGGGATGGTGCCTGAGGAGAGGGAACCATTAACTGCTAATATGGGGGATAGAAAAGGGTATGTGGGGATATCAGGGCTAGGCTGGCGGGGGACCTTAGAGGAAGTTTGACGTGAAGGGCTAGGGGAAGGGAGGGGAGCGGCAGAGGCTACTGAACCGATGGTCTCAATCTTATTAAAAAAAAAAATCCATGAGCTCCTCGCACTAGTTGTTGGAAGTGAGGGGAGAGGGGGAAGAGGGGTTTAAGGAGGCTTGTAGTGGAGAAGAGAAGCCGGGGGCTATCTAGTGAGCAGTTTTGGCAGATGAGAGCAGAACCCATTAATACTTTATATGGTCCAGCCAGATTTCGCGATGTATGGCTAAACCAGTTATCCGCCATAAAGGTTTAAGCTCACGTCGCTTGGACTAAAGGGAGCGGAGATGAAGGTTGTACTAGGGGAACAGCGAGAGCGAGAGGGAGAGAAAGAGAGAGAGCGAAAGAGGGGGCGGGGTTGAGAGAGAGAGAGAGAGAGGCGGGGGTGAGAGAGAGAGAGGCGGCGGGGGGGAGGAGAGAGAGGGGGAGGAGGAGAGAGAGAGAGAGAGAGAGAGAGAGAGAGAGAGAGAGAGAGAGAGAGAGAGAGAGAGAGAGAGAGAGAGAGAGAGAGAGAGAGAAGAGAGAGAGCGCGCCGGGGGGAGGGGGGAGGGGGGAGGAGGTCTGCCATTCTGAAAAGGACCCATTTATCCAGACACTCTGCTTCCTGTCTGCCAACCAGTTCTCTATCCACGTCAGTACATTACCCCCAAAACCATATGCTTTAATTCTGCACACCAATCTCTTATGTGGGACCTTGTCAAAAGCCTTTTGAAAGTCCAAATACATCACATCCACTGGTTCTCCCTTGTCCACTCTACTAGTTACATCCTCAAAAAATTCCAAAGATTTGCCAAGCATGATTTCCATTTCATAAATCCATGCTGACTTGGACCGATCCTGTCACTGCTTTCCAAATGCGCTGCTATTTCATCTTTAATAATTGATTCCAACATTTTCCCCACTACTGATGTCAGGCTAACCGATCTATAATTACGCATTTCGTCACTCCCTCCTTTTTAAGAAAGTGGTGTTACATTAGCTACCCTCCAGTCCATCGGAACTGATCCAGAGTTGATAGACTGTTGGAAAATGATCACCACTGCATCCACTATTTCTAGGGCCGCTTCCTTAAGCACTCTGGGATGCAGACCATCAGGCCCCGGGGATTTATCGGCCTTCAATCCCATCAATTTTCCTAACACAATTTCCCACCTAATAAGGATTTCCTGCAGTTTCTCCTTCTCACGAGATCCTCGGTCCCCTAGTATTTCTGGAAGGTTATTTGGTTCTGTTTTCACGAAGGAAGACACAAAGTATTTGTTCAACTGGTCTGCCATTTCTTTGTTCCCCATTATAAATTCACCTGATTCTGACTGCAAGGGACTTAAGTTTGTCTTCACTAATCTTTTTCTCTTCACATATCTATAGAAACTTTTGCAGTTAGTTTTTATGTTCGCAGCAAGCTTCCTCTCATACTCTGTTTTCCCCCTCCTAATTAAACACTTTGTCCTCCTCTGCTGGATTCTAAATTTCTCCCAGTCCTCAGGTTTGCTGCTTTTTCTGGCCAATTTATATGCCTCTTCCTTGGATTTAACGCACCTAACCTGTCCAAGTCACCCTGCAGCCTCTTAGCATCCTCCTCACAGCTCTCACTGCCACCCAGCTTAGTGTCATCTGCAAACTTGGAGATATTACATTCAATTCCTTCGCCTAAATTAATGTATATTGTAAATAGCTGGGGTCCTAGCACTGAACCTTGCGGTACCCCACTAGTCACTGCCTGCCATTCTGAAAAGGACCCGTTTATTCCTACTCTTTGCTTCCTGTCTGCCAACCAGTTCTCTATCCATGTCAATACTTTACACCCAATACCATGTGCTTTAATTTTGCACACTAATCTCTTGTGTGGGACCTTGTTGAAAGCCTTTTGAAAGTCTAAATACACCACATCCACTGGCTCCCCCTTGTCCACTCTACTCGTTACATCCTCAAAAAATTCTAGAACATTTGTCAAGCATGATTTCCCTTTCATAAATCCATACTGACTTGGACCGATCCTGTCACTGCTTTCCAAATGCGCTATTATATCTTTAATCATTGATTCCAACATTTTCCCCACCACCGATGTCAGGCTGACTGGTCTATAATTCCTGTTTTCTCTCTCCCTCCTTTTTTAAAAGGAAGAGGGGTTTGGAGGGGGAAGGGGGATGTGGGTGGAGAGCTATACAAGAACGTGATCAGAGATGGCTTTATCTGCGACTAACGAGATGGGAGCAGAGAGGACACAAGCAATGGCAAGGTCGAGGGGGTGACCGTGAATATGGGTGGGTGAGTTTATATGGAGGGTGAGATTAAGGGAGGATAAAAGGGCAGTGAACTCAGAAGTGGGAAGATATGAAGAGCCGAGGATGAGAAGTCACGGTGCGGATACTGAGGGAGGAAAGCAGTGAAGATATCACTTTCCTTAGGGTCATTTCTGTCCCAATGCAGCCCAATTTCAGAACTCTGAACTGAGAGCCAGCAGTGGGGCAAAGCCTTTATCTGGTTATCACATTGCTACATGTGGGACCTTGATGTGTACAAAATGGCTGTCACGGTTGCCTCCAAAACAATAAAACTTCAAAAATATTTAATTGGCTGTAAATTGCTTTGGGACACCCTGAAAGAACATAAGAAATAGGAGCAGGAGTCGGCCATTTGGCTCCTCGAGCCTGCTCCGTCATTCAATATCATGGCTGATCTGATCTTGGCCTCAGCTCCACTTTCCTGCCCGCACCCCATAACCCTTTACTCCCTTATCGCTCCAAAATCTGGCTATCTTCACCTTAAATATATTCAATGACCCAGCCTCCACAGCTCTCTGGGGCAGAAAATTCCAGAGATTTGCAACCTTCCTCCTTGTCTCAGTTCTAAATGGGCGATCCCTTATTCTGAAACTATGTCCCCGAGTTCTAGATTCCCCCACGAGTAGAAACATCCTCTCTGCATCTACCTTGTCAAGCCCCCTCATTATCTTATACTTTTCAATAAAATCACCTCTCATTCATCTAAACTCCAATGAGTATAGGCTCAACCTGCTCAACCTATCTTCATATGACAAGCCCCTCATTTCAGGAATCAACTTCGTGAACCTTCTCTGAACAGCCTCCAACGCAAGTATATCCTTCCTTAAATAAGGAGACCGAAGTGGATAACCTCACACTTGCCCACATTATAGTCCATCTGCCAAATTTTTGCCCATTCACTTAGCCTGTCTATATCTCTTTGCAGATTCTTTGTGTCCTCCTCACAATTTGCTTTCCCACCCATCTTTTTATCATCAGCAAACTTGGCTACATTGCACTCAGTCCCTTCATTTAAGTCATTAATATATATTGTAAATAGTTGAGGCCCCAGCACTGATCACTGTGGCACCCCACTAGTCACTGTTTACCAACTGGAAAATGACCCGTTTATCCCGACTCTCTGTTTTCTGGTTGTTAGCCAATCCTCTATCCATGCTAATATATTACTCCCAACCCCGTGAGCTCTTGTCTTGAGCAGTGGCACCTTATCGAATGCCTTCTGGAAATCCAAATACACCACATCCACTGGTTCTCCCTTTATCCACCCTGCTCGTTACATCCTCAAAGAACTCCAGCAAATCTGTCAAACATGATTTCCCTTTTCATAAAACCATGCTGGCTCTGCTTCTCTGCACAGTATAAATGTTATTCTTTCTCTTTAAACATCTTTCCTCTCAGAGGACTGAAGGGGAATATACAGCCTGTCACTCAGTGCCATTTGTCACTAAATCAATCACTAATGCCTTGCCTGATCTTATCGACTTGTGTCCGATAACCACTTTTCATCAAGCCGAAAGACACGAGCCTGGATGTAAAATACACAGTTGAAACCACAAAGTGCGACCTTACAATCACATCAACACCTGCACTCGCAATCTAATCCATCGGGATTTGAGGAATCAATTCATAGACATGAAACGCACTTTCCTTTGCGTTTGTAATAGTCTAACCCTCGGAATGGATCAGAATATTCTCTGTTTCCCACTGCCTGCTCTGAAATGGAGCTCTAATTCAGCAGATTCCAGAATCTGTTGACTGCAAATCAATTCACACGCTCGGGTGCCGAGTCAGAGAAACAGACTCGGAGACCATTCCCTACCACCGATTACAGACTCACCTACCAGCTGCCGTCTCAGCACCGAACTGTTCAGAGCTGAGACTGGGTGACTACATCGCAACAGTGCATTCACTCTGGACGCTGCGCTGGGCTTGGGATTTAAAGCATTGTGTAACTGGGTCACACAGACTCAAAGGTTCACTTCCAGGTTCAATCCCTGCATGGTGCTGAATGAGCTAATCTGAGCTGGGGCAGTGGCTGGGGAGGGATAAATCCACCAGGCTCCTGATCAGGACCTAGTCAGCCCTGATACAATGTGCCAGCCACAGCACTTCATGGAGGAAAGCAATGTACAGAGCTGTGATGCACCTCATGGTCAAATGGCCGGACCACGTTCTCCAGCTCGGCTCACACAATCACTTAGGTAGGATTCAACAACTTGCATTTCTATAGCGCCCTTAACGTAGTAAAACGTCCCAAAGCGCTTTGCAGGAATGTGGTCAGATATCATTTTGCCACATATTAGGACCAAAAGCTTGGACAAAAAGGTAGATTTCAAGGAGCTTCTTAGAGGAGATGGGGAGGGAGAAAGGTGGAGAGCTTTAGGAAGGGAATTCCAGAGCTTAGGGCCTAGTCAGCTGAAAGCACGGCCACCAAAAATGGAGGAGTGCAGATAGGTGCACTATCCCAATATCCCTTGATTTCCAAAAATCTAATATCTCTGTCCTGAATATACTCAAAGACTGAGCCTCCACAGCCCTCTGGGGTAGAGAATTCCAGAGATTCGCCACCCTCTGACTGAAGAAGTTTCTCCTCATCTCATTCCTAAATGGCCGACCCTTAGTCTGAGACTGTGACCCCTCGTTTTAGACTGCTCAGTCAGAGGAAACATCCTCCCTGCATCTACCCTGTCAAGCCCTGTAAGATCTCGGGAGGGTTGTGGGGCTGGAGGAGGTTACAGAGAGGGGGCGGGGGGGGGGGGGGATGGGGGGGGAGGTGGCAGGAGAGAGGCCAAGGAGGGATTTGAAAACTAGGATAAGAATTTTAAAATTGAGGAGTTGCTGGACTAGGAGCACAGGGGTGATGGGTGACTGTAACGTGTGCCCCTGTGGGTGTGCTCACAGGTTGGTGGAGCTGTTGAGCTGGGAGGGGATTAGCCAGTCATGTGATGTTCACAAGACTCAATAAAACCCCAGCCAGTTGGGCTCGGGGGATCCACGATGAGGCAGGTGGTTGTGAGCCTGGTGGATGTGAGCCTGGTGGATGAACTGATAATGTGTAGTGTGATTGGTTTATTAACAAAAGGTTTAACAATGAGTTCTTAATAGCAATGTGTTGCTATGAATTCTTAAGCAAAGAACCCACGAAGCAGATACATTACAGTGACGGTGCGATTTAGGACACGGGCAGCAGAGTTTTGGATGTGTGCACCTGATGTTTGCAGAGCTGTATCCCGGCACGCATCAATACATATCCAACTACTTCCATTTCGAGCAGTTGTACAAACATAGACTGGCCATTCAATTCAACTCTTTACAAAATGGGTGCCAGGCCAATCAATGTGATGGGTTGCCCAGGAGTCTCCAGGAATTGATAGCTAATCTCCAGGACGCTGCTGCAAGCAACTCAGGAGAAAAATCATAGGGGCATTGAACAAAAATGCATTTGTTCCATTTTCTCAACAACTCATTCATTAATTAGAAAAATATTGGATTATAGACATGGGGGTGGGGGGGGGGGTCTCATGATGAAACCTCCAGGAATACATCCAACCAGAGTTGGTAATTCTAGTGCACGTAGGCTGTTCAGAGTACAGCTCCGTGCTGGCAGCGTTTACCTCAGAACCTGTTTACCAAACTCAATCCACACGGTTATCAATCAATCTCAACACACAAGTATTGAAAGAATAAAAGACTTGGATTTATATAGCGCCTTTCATGTCGCAAAGCACTTTACAGCCAATGACGTACTTTTTGGAGTGTAGTCACTGTTGTAAAATGTAGGAAGCGCGGCAGCCAATTTGAGCACAGCAAGCTCCCACAAACAGCAATGTGATAATGACCAAATAGTCTGTTTTTTGTTATGCTGATTGAAGGATAAATATTGTCCAGAACAGTGGAAATAACTCCCCTTCTCTTCAAAATAGCGCCATGGGATCTTTTACATCCATCCGAGAGAGCAGACGGAGCCTCGGTTTAATGTCTCATCCGAAAGACAGCACCTCTGACAGTGCAGCGCTCCCTCAGCACTGCACTGGAGTGTCGGCCTAGGTTTTTGTGCTCAGGTTCCTGGAGTGGGACTTGAATCCACAACCTTCGGACTCAGAGGCGAGTGTGCTGCTCACTGAGCCACGGCTGACGAGCGGAGGGATGGAATGCTCCCTGGAGGCCTCGTAGAGCTGAGCCACAGCTGACAGGAGGTCACGACCTCTGAGCCGGCCTCAGTGGATGGAGCGTGGCGGTGATATAATCAGCCCTCAGGGGCCCTAGTCACAGGCAGTCGCAACTACACCATTGATCATCACCTCCCGTTCTCCATAATTTATCAAACTCATTGTTTTCTCTGAGATTTTAGCCATCGGTTTTCTCAGACTCTTTGGTAAATGTTTCCTGTAAATCCTGTTTTACAATATCGCTCATGTCAGCGCAACAGAGAAGGCCAAATAAACTTGTTGTGAGGACCTGCCGTCGGTAAACCTGGGCTGTCTAACCAGCTTTCTTTCCCTATTACGTTTTCTACATTACAGCAGTGACTACACTTCAAAAAAAGTATTTCATTGGTTGTAAAGCGCTTTGAGGCCATGAAAGGCAGAACACACATAGAAACATAGAAAATAGGAGCAGTAGGCCATTCGGCCCTTCGAGTCTGCACCACCATTCAGTATGATCATGGCTGATCCTCTATCTCAACACCAAATTCCCACTTTTTTCTCCATACCCCTTGATGCCTTTTGTTTCTAGAAATCTATCTATCTCCCTCTTAAATATATTCAGTGACTTGGCCTCCACAGCCTTCTGTGGTAGAGAATTCCACAGGTTCACCACCCTCTGAGTAAAAGAATTTCTCATCTCGGTCCTAAATTTCCTAGCCCGTATCCTGAGACTGTGACCCCGTGTTCTAGACTTCCCAGCCAGAGGAAACATCCTCCTCCCATCTCGTCGATCCAAGCCAGTCAGAATTTTATATGTTTCAATGAGATCCCCTCTCATTCTTCTGAACTCTAGTGAATACAGGCCTAGTCGACCCAATCTCTCCTCATACGACAGTCCTGCCATCCCAGGAATCAGTCTGGTGAACCTTCGCTGCACTCTCTATATGGCAAGTATATCCTTTCTTAGGTAAGGAGACCAAAACTGCACACAATACTCCAGGTGCAGTCTCACCAAGGCCCTGTAGTAAGACATCCTTGCTACTGTACTCAAATCCTCTTACAATGAAGGCCAACATACCATGTGCCTTCCTAACTGCTTGCTGCACCTGTATGTTTGCTTTCAATGACTGGTGTCAATGAAGGATACCCAGGTTTCTCTGTACATCAACACTTCCCAAGCCATCACCATTTAAATAATACTTTGTCCTTATGTTTTTCCTACCAAAGGTAACTTCACATTTATCCACGTTATACTGCATCTGCCATGTGTTTGCCCACTCACTCAACCTATCTAAATCGCCTTGCAATGTCTTTGCATCCTCCTCACAATCCCACCTAGTTTTGTGTCGTCAGCAAACTTGGAAATATGACATTTGGTTCCCTCATCCAAATCATTTATATATAGTGAACAGCTGGGGCCCAAGCACTGAGCCCTGTGGTACCCTACTAGTCACTGCCCGCCACCCCGAAAAAGATCCGTTTATTCCTACTCTCGGTTTCCTGTCAGTTAACCAATTTTCAATCCATGCCAATACATTACCCCCAATCCTGTGTGCTTTAATTTTGCACACTAACCTCATGTGGGATTTTATCAAAGGCCTTCTGAAAATCCAAATAAACTACATCCTCTGGTTCTCCCTTATCTATTTTATCAGTTACATCTTCAAAAAACTCCAGATTTGTCAAACATGATTTTCCTTTCATAAATCCATGTTGACGTTGTTTAATCCCGTTGATATTATCTCAGTGTGCCGTTATCACATCTTTTACAATAGACTCCAGCATTTTCTCTACTACAGATGTTAGGCTAACCAGTCTGTAGTTCCCCGTTTTTTCTCTCCCTCCTTTTTTAAATAGTGGGGTTAGATTTGCTACCCTCCAATCTGCAGGAACTGATCTATAATCTATAGAATTTTGGAAGATGACAACCAATCTACTATTTCCATGGCTACCTTTTTCAGTAATCTGGGATGCAGATCATCAGGCCCTGGGGATTTATCTGCCTTCAGTCCGATTAGTTTCTCCAGCACTATTTTCTTACTAATTATCATTTCCTTTCATTCCTGTTGCTCACTAGACCCTAGCATTTCTGGGACGTTATTTGTGTCCTCTTCCATGAAGACAGACCCGAAATATTTATTTAATTTCCTTGCCATTTCCTTGTTCCCCATTACAAATTCTCTTGTTTCTGTCTGTAAAGGACCTACATTTGTCTTCACTAATCTTTCTTTTAATGTACTTGTAGAAACTTTTGCCATCGGTTTTTATGTTCCTTGCAAGTTTACTCTCATACTCTATTTTTCCCCTCTTAATCAATTTCTTGGTCCTTTTTTGCTGAATTCTAAACTGCTCCCAATCCTCATGCTTACTACTTTTTCTGGCAATTTTGTACAATTCATCCTTGGATCTAATACTATCCTTAATTTCTTTTGTTAGCCATGGTTGGGCCACTTTTCCTTTTGTGTTTTTACACTTGAAAGGAATGTTTAACTGTTGCAATTCATGGATTCGTTCCTTAAATGTTAGCCATTGCCTATCCACCGTCATGCCTTTTAATGTATCTTCCCAATCTATCATAGCCAATTCATTCCTCATACCTTCGTAGTTTCCTTTGTTTAGATTTAGGACCCTAGTTTCGGATTGGACTACTTCACTTTCCATCTTA
Source organism: Pristiophorus japonicus (assembly GCF_044704955.1). Taxonomy (NCBI): domain Eukaryota; kingdom Metazoa; phylum Chordata; class Chondrichthyes; family Pristiophoridae; genus Pristiophorus; species Pristiophorus japonicus. Next base: position 159,643,391 of record NC_091984.1, read on the forward strand.
ATAAGAAATTCAATCACGTTATGGTCACTCTTCCCAAAAGGACCCCGCACAACAAGACTCATTACACAATACCCAATCTAAGATAGCCGGTTTCCTAGTAGGCTCGTCAACATCTGGTCTAAAAAACCATCTCGAACATGCAGGTGTTTCATACAAACTTACAGCACAGGCGGCCATTTAACCCATCATGTCCGTTCCGGCCAACAGAGAGCTATCCAGCCTCTTTCCCCTATTGAAGGCAATGAATCATGCTGGGATACAAGACCCTCCACTATCTCTCCCCAGTGACCATTCTTCATATGAGGGCTTGGTCAGTGAGCAGTGGTCAGATTATACAAGGGCAAGGGGATATCACGGACACGCAATGTCAACAGGAGTCAGCTACATTGGCCTCCTCCAGCCTCCCTTCCCCTGATCCCCAGCCCATCATACGAACAATGACAGTCAGGTAAAGAACCTCTGATCCATCGAGCCTGTCCCACACAATTGCCATACCTTGTGTATCACAACATATACACTCCACCCCACCCCATGTGGTCTCCTCGGAGAGGCAAAAAAAAGAGATAAAAAACCCAGGCCAATTTGGGAAAAAAAATCTGAAATTCCTCTCCGACCCATCTAGGCAATCAAAACTAGCCTAGGAGATCACACTGGCCTTGAATTCCCTGCAGTACTTACCTTCTGCAAGAGGTGATCTCCGCCGCAGCCAGAAACAAATCCAGCTTTCGCTTGAAGGAATTCAGCGAATCTGCATCCGCCACGTGAAACAGCAGCTTGTTCCAGAGGTCTACTATTGTCTGGGAAAAGAACCACCTCCTGACGTCTAACCTAGATCTAGCCCTATACAACTTAAATGTGTGTCCGCTGGTCCTGCCCAACCTATTTAATTGAAATAAACTGTCAGCAGAAAATGTCTTCACCCAGAGGGTGGTGGGGGTCTGGAACTCACGGCCTGAAAGAGGCAGAAGCCCTCACCACATTTAAAAAGTACTTGGATGTGCACTTGAAGTACAGGTAACCTACAGGGGTATGGACCTAGAGCTGGAAAGTGGGATTAGGCTGTGTAGCTCTTTGTCGGCCGGGGCGGACACGATGGGCCGAAATGGCCTCCTTCTGTGCTGTAAATTTCTGTGATTCTATCCAATCAACAACTTGCATTTATATAGCCCCTTAAATGTAATAAAACGTCCACCTTTGCAAAGACTGGAGAAGGGCATTAGTGAATGACACAATATTCAATTTGGATCACAAGGGGACACGATTGGTACACCCTCAGGATACGCTATTGTATGATTAGACATTGCGAAGTTCGAGCAGCACTCCTTAAGGTAAGATCTTGGACCTCTACTGGAAGCGAGCAGCACACTATACCCACGAGATCTAAGGCACACCCAAACTTGTAACAGCGCTATCAACTGCAGACCTGTATGCTGACGAGACCTAGCTCCACCTCTCCCAACCACCTCTCTCAACTTGACGTCATCAAGATCCAGGTCGGTAATTGGAGTGTGGGCAGACTCATCAGAAGCGGCAAGGTCAGGACGTAGGAGTGGCAAGAAAATGTAGAGGAACGTGATCGGGACCCAGGAGAGGCGTGAGTTCGGGGCCAGGGGCAGCACAGGCCAGCCTACACTGCGATATGTGAGAGCACTAGGTCCGTGCAGCAGAGCTGGTTTCCAGTCATCTTGGTTAACCCTTGCCACTGGACCAAGACCTAGCTCTGTCAAGCCCGTGTGGTGGCTGGTGTGCAACGGTCATCACACATTAAAAAAATCCACGCACAGGCATCTTCCACCCTTCAGGATGTAGTTTGGGACCTGGAATATTAAGTCCTTCATTGAAACACCTGTGAACTCATCCCTTTTTGGCGTGGAAGAAGTCATCCTCGTTTCGAGGGACCACCTATGATGATGACCACCTCTCCACACCCTCCACTGCCTCTGTGCCATCAGACTGCTTGACCGACATCTATTGTTAGAGGAGCCCATCTAAACATTGGGAAACAAATGTTGTACCCTCACCGCTGATTCCATCCCCCTCCTCGGCCACTGTTGAACCAGACTGTTCACCACCTCAGGTTAATATTTGATCCCGAGTTTCTGCTCCCATATTACTCTGCCTCTCCAGGCTACTTCCATCACAGTAATATCACGCGCAACCCCCCTCCATTTCTGTGGCTGAAACCCTCATCCACGCCTTTGTCACCTCTAGACTCATACTCCAATAGTCCCCGGGCCATCTTCCACTCTCCGCACACTGCAGCTCATCCAAAACTCTGCTGCTTGTATCTTAAGCCCGCGCCTGCTCCGACTCAACAACAACTTGTATTTATATAGCGCCTTTAACCTAGTAAAACATCCCAAGGCGTTTCACAGCAGCGTTATGAGACAAAACAAATAAATTTGACACCGAGCCACGTAAGAAGAAATTAGGGCAGATGACCAAAAGCTTAGACAAAGAGGTAGGCTTTAAGGAGCTTCTTAAAGGAGGAGAGAGGGGTTTAGGCAGGAAGTTCCAGAGCTTGGGGTCTAGGCAACAGAGGGCACGTCCACCAATGGTTGAGCGATTATAATCAGGGATGTGAGAGAGAGAGAGAGAGAGAGAGAGAGAGAGAGAGAGAGAGAGAGAGAGAGAGAGAGAGAGAGAGAGAGAGAGGAATCAGAGGAGCACAGACATCTCGGGGGGCTGTGGGGCTGGAGATTACAGAGATAGGGAGGGGCGAGGGCAATGGATGGATTTGTAAACAAGGATGAGAATTTTGAAATCGAGGGATTGCTTAACCGGGAGCCAATGTAGGTCAGCGAGCACAGGGGGTGATGGGTGAGCAGGACTTGGTGCGAGTTAGGACATGGGCAGCCGAGTTTTGGATCACCTCGAGTTTACGTAGGGTAGAATGTGGGAGGCCAGCCAGGAGTGCGTTGGAATAGTCAAGTCTAGAGGTAACAAAGGCACGGATGAGGGTTTCAGCAGCAGATGAGCTGAGGCAGGGTCTGGTTCAGCCTCAGACAGATGCTAGGGAGAGGGATGCAATCGGTGACTCGGGAACGCAGTTTGTGGCGGGGATGCAAGACAATAGCTTCAGCCATTACCACGGTCTACATTTGCCCCCGGTTCCCCAAAGCCTCCAATTTAAAATTCTTACCCTTGTGTTTGAATCCATGACCTCAACAATTGTATGTCTGCAATCTCCTCCTATTGTACAACCTCCCCCTGACCTCTCCATTCCTCCGGCTCCAGCCACTTGTGCATCCCTTACTGCAGCCCACCATTGGATCTGTGCCTTTAGCCGCTTAGACCCTGGGCTCTTGAATTCCCTCCCTAAGCCCTCTACCTCCCTCTCCACCTCCTTAAAACCCAGCTCTTTGACCAAGGGTTTTGGTCACCTTTCCTAATACCTTATAGCTTGGTTTCCATTTCAACTAATCTGTGAAGCGTCTGGAGACGTTGCCCTAAATTAATTGCAGCACACCCAAATTATGCTAATGAGGTCTCAAGCGCAAAAAGGTTGTGTTCCTACACGGTCTTTGAAACATAGAAATTAGGTGCAGGAGCAGGCCATTTGGCCCTTCGAGCCTGCACCGCCATTCATAGAAACATAGAAAATAGGTGCAGGAGTAGGCCATTCGGCCCTTCTAGCCTGCACCGCCATTCAATGAGTTCATGGCTGAACATTCAACTTCAGTACCCCATTCCTGCTTTCTCGCCATACCCCTTGATCCCCCTAGTAGTAAGGACCTCATCTAACTCCTTTTTGAATATATTTAGTGAATTGGCCTCAACAACTTTCTGTGGTAGAGAATTCCACAGGTTCACCACTCTCTGGGTGAAGAAGTTCCTCCGCATCTCGGTCCTAAATGGCTTACCCCTTATCCTTAGACTGTGACCTCTGGTTCTGGACTTCCCCAACATTGGGAACATTCTTCCTGCATCTAACCTGTCTAACCCCGTCAGAATTTTAAATGTTTCTATGAGGTCCCCTCTCATTCTTCTGAACTCCAGTGAATACAAGCCCAGTTGATCCAGTCTTTCTTGATAGGTCAGTCCCGCCATCCCGGGAATCAGTCTGGTGAACCTTCGCTGCACTCCCTCAATAGCAAGAATGTCCTTCCTCAGGTTAGGAGACCAAAACTGTACACAATACTCCAGGTGTGGCCTCACCAAGGCCCTGTACAACTGTAGCAACACCTCCCTGCCCCTGTACTCAAATCCCCTCGCTATGAAGGCCAACGTGCCATTTGCTTTCTTAACCGCCTGCTGTACCTGCATGCCAACCTTCAATGACTGATGTACCATGACACCCAGGTCTCTTTGCACCTCCCCTTTTCCTTATCTGTCACCATTCAGATCTGTCTCTCTGTTTTTACCACCAAAGTGGATAACCTCACATTTATCCACATTATACTTCATCTGCCATGCATTTGCCCACTCACCTAACCTATCCAAGTCGCTCTGCAGCCTCACAGCATCCTCCTCGCAGATCACACTGCCACCCAACTTAGTGTCATCCGCAAATTTGGAGATACTACATTTAATCCCCTCATCTAAATCATTAATGTACAGTGTAAACAGCTGGGGCCCCAGCACAGAACCTTGCGGTACCCCACTAGTCACTGCCTGCCATTCTGAAAAGTACCCATTTACTCCTACTCTTTGCTTCCTGTCTGACAACCAGTTCTCAATCCATGTCAGTACACTACCCCCAATCCCATGTGCTCTAACTTTGCACATCAATCTCTTGTGTGGGACCTTGTCGAACGCCTTCTGAAAGTCCAAATATACCACATCAACTGGTTCTCCCTTATCCACTCTACTGGAAACATCCTCAAAAAATTCCAGAAGATTTGTCAAGCATGATTTCCCTTTCACAAATCCATGCTGACTTGGACCTATCATGTCACCTCTTTCCAAATGCACTGCTATGACATCCTTAATAATTGATTCCATCATTTTACCCACTACCGATGTCAGGCTGACCGGTCTATAATTCCCTGTTTTCTCTCTCCCTCCTTTTTTAAAAAGTGGGGTTACATTGGCTACCCTCCACTCCATAGGAACTGATCCAGAGTCAATGGAATGTTGGAAAATGACTGTCAACGCATCCACTATTTCCAAGGCCACCTCCTTAAGTACTCTGGGATGCAGTCCATCAGGCCCTGGGGATTTATCGGCCTTCAATCCCATCAATTTCCCGGCTAATAAGGATTTCCCTCAGTTCCTCCTCCTTACTAGACCCCCCGACCCCTTTTATAACCGGAAGGTTGTTTGTGTCCTCCTTCGTGAATACCGAACCAAAGTACTTGTTCAATTGGTCCGCCATTTCTTTGTTCCCCGTTATGACTTCCCCTGATTCTGACTGCAGGGGACCTACGTTTGTCTTTACTAACCTTTTTCTCTTTACATATCTATAGAAACTTTTGCAATCTGTCTTAATGTTCCCTGCAAGCTTCTTCTCATACTCCATTTTCCCTGCCCTAATCAAACCCTTTGTCCTCCTCTGCTGAGTTCTAAATTTCTCCCAGTCCCCAGGTTCGCTGCTATTTCTGGCCAATTTGTATGCCACTTCCTTGGCTTTAATACTATCCCTGATTTCCCTTGATAGCCACGGTTGAGCCACCTTCCCTTTTTTATTTCTATGCCAGACAGGAATGTACAATTGTTGTAGTTCATCCATGCGGTCTCTAAATGTCTGCCATTGCCCATCCACAGTCAACCCCTTAAGTATCATTCGCCAATCCATCCCAGCCAATTCACGCCTGATACCTTCAAAGTTAGCCTTCTTTAAGTTCTGGACCATGGTCTCTGAATTAACTGTTTCATTCTCCATCCCAATGCAGAATTCCACCATATTATGGTCACTCTTCCCCAAGTCAATAAATCATGGCTGATCATTCAACCTCAGTACCCCTTTCCTGTTTTCTCTCCATACCCCTTGATCCCTTTGGCCATAAGAGCAAAGGGACACGATCGTCCACTGATTTCACACCAGTGTTGGGAAGTATGAAAACTCCACCCCACAGCAAATTGAGAAACACAAGGTTACTGATGTCACCTGAAGCGTCTACCAACTACGCAATGACTTGATAAACAAATGCATTATATACTGTTGTACCTAGTCTTGAAGACCAAAACTCCTGGATTCAATGTGGGGTGGTCACTTGACCTAGTTACCGGAAGACAGCCAGTTCCCCTGGAGTCAGGACAACAACTTGCATTTATATAGCGCCTTTAACATAGTAAAATGTCTTAAAGCGTTTCACAGGAGCGTTAACAAAATTTGACCCCGAGTCACATAAGGAGATATTAGGAAAGGTGACCAAAAGCTTGGTCAAAGAGGAGAGGAGTGTGGCCCAGGGAACTGTACTCTAGTGAGAGTCAGCACCTTCAGGAGAGGAGGGGGAGTGAGGTCCATGGGACTGTGCCCCAGTGAGAGTCAGCACCTTCAGGAGAGGAGGGGAGTGGGGTCCATGGGACTGTGCCCCAGTGAGAGTCAGCACCTTCAGGGGAGGAGGGGAGTGGGGTCCATGGATTGTGGCCCAGTGAGAGTCAGCACTTTCAGGAGAGGAGGGGAGTGGGGTCCATGGAATATACCCCAGTGAGAGTCAGCACCTTCAGGAGAGGAGGGGAGTGGGGCCCATGGAATATACCCCAGTGAGAGTCAGCACCTTCAGGAGAGGAGGGGAGTGGGGTCCATGGATTGTGCCCCAGTGAGAATCAGCACCTTCAGGAGAGGAGGGGAGTGGGGTCCATGGATTGTGCCCCAGTGAGAGTCAGCACCTTCAGGAGAGGAGGGGAGTGGGGCCCATGGATTGTGCCCCAGTGAGAGTCAGCACCTTCAGGAGAGGAGGGGAGTGGGGCCCATGGAATATACCCCAGTGAGAGTCAGCACCTTCAGGAGAAGAGGGGAGTGGGGTCCATGGATTGTGCTCCAGTGAGAGTCAGCACCTTCAGGAGAGGAGGGGAGTGGGGCCCATGGATTGTGCCCCAGTGAGAGTCAGCACCTTCAGGAGAAGAGGGGAGTGGGGTCCATGGATTGTGCTCCAGTGAGAGTCAGCACCTTCAGGAGAGGAGGGGAGTGGGGCCCATGGATTGTGCCCCAGTGAGAGTCAGCACCTTCAGGAGAGGAGGGGAGTGGGGCCCATGGAATATACCCCAGTGAGAGTCAGCACCTTCAGGAGAAGAGGGGAGTGGGGCCCATGGATTGTGCCCCAGTGAGAGTCAGCACCTTCAGGAGAGGAGGGGAGTGGGGAAGATTGATAAAAAATATCCTACATGTATTTAGTGTTATTCTTTGCAACATATAATCAGAGTGGCAGGTGCGGCTGTTGGGAGTGTGGGTTGGAGTGTGGAAGAGAAATTAAGTCACCTGTTTACAAGCCGACTAATGCATTTGACAGACAGTTACACCGTTATAATTAGACACTGTACTATTGTATGGGAGGAAATAAACTCCAGCTCTTTCACAACGACTTACTGGTAACCTCGGAAACCTCAGGAGTTCACGCAGTTAAAGGGGAACTTTATGATACTCTAGGGAGCTCGCATGTGGATCTGTGATACCAACACAATACAAGAGTTTTTAAAAAATTCTTCGGATTGTGGGTGCCGCTGGCAAGGCCGGCATTCGTTGCCCATGTCTTGTTGGATTGACTTGATAAGCTTACTGGGCCACTTCAGAGGGCAATAAGAATCAACCGCATTGGTGTGGGGCAACAACAATTTGTATTATATAGCACCGCTAACATAGTAAATCGACCCAAGGTGCTTCACAGTAGTGTTAGAAGACAAAACAAATAGATTTGACACTGAACCACACAAGGAGAAATTAGCACAGGCGAAAGAGGGAGGTTTTAAGGAGCGTCTTAAAGGAGGAAAGAGAGGTAGAGAGGTTTAGGGAGGGAGTTCCAGAGCTTTGGGCCCAGGCAACAGAAGGCACGGCCACCGATGGCTGAGCGATTATAATCGGGGATGCTCAGGTGGGCAGAATTTGAGGAGCTGACATCTCGGCGGGGGGGGCGGTTTGTGAGGCTGAAGATTAGAGATAGGGAGGGGCAAGGCCCTGGAGGGATTTGTAAACAAGGATGAGAATTTTGAAATCGAGATGTTGCTTAACCAGGAGCCAATGTAGGTCAGTGAGCACACGGGTGAGGAGTGAGCGGGACTTGATGCGAGTTAGGACATGGCAGCCGAGTTTTGGATGACCTCACGTTTATGTAGGATAGAACGTGGGAGGCCAGCCAGCCAGACATGAGTTGGAGTAGTCAAGTCTAGAGGTAACAAAGGCAAGGAGGGTTTCAGCAGCGGATGAGCGGAGGCAGGGTCAGAGACAGCGACGTTACGGAGGTGGAAATAGGCGGTCTTAGTGATGCAGCAGTCACAGATAGGCCCAGACCGGGTAAGGGCGGCAAGTTCCCTTCCCTAAAGCACATCAATGAACCAGTTGGCCTCATCCAACAATCCGACAGCTTTACAGTCATCGTCACGGACACCAGCTTTTTATTTCTAAATTCATTTTTCAAACTGTTAGTGGGATTTCAACTCTCATTCTCTGGATTATTTGTCCAGTAACATAACCACTACACTATTGAAGAGAAGAAATTGGAGAGGTAGGTGGGGAGCAAACAGGGTTAGGGAGGGAATTCAGGATGTCCTAAAGCACTTTACAGCCAATGAAGTACTTTTGGACTCTAGTCACTGTTGTAATGTGGGAAACACGGCAGCCATTTTGTGCACAGCAAGCGCCCACAAACAGCAATGCGATAAATACCCGATAATCTATTTTTAGTGACGTTGGTTGGGGGATAAATATTGTCCAGTACACCGGGGGAGAACTCCCTGCTCCTCTTCAAAATAGTGCCATGGGATCTTTTACGTCCACCCGAGGGAACAGACGGGGCCTCGGGTTTACGTCTCATTTGAAAGATTGGACTGGTAACCCCTGGTGTGGCCTGGATCCCACCCTGCATCACTAACAAGCTGCGTCTGTGATGACCTACCATTGACTTGGGTTTCGTGGTCGCGACCATACTGGCCAAAGTGTCCTCCTCATCCATTTGACTGAAGACGTGGGCGTCGTAGGCTACTGTTATCGAAACTTCTTCCATCATTTTGGCAGGAAAACATTAAATAAATATAAAATTAAATAAATAAGAAAAACCTTCCTAAACGAAGGGGAAAGTAAGAGACTGAAGCGTCTGCAATGCATCCACTCTGGGCACTGAAACTAGTTGTGGTTTTCGAGCTGATTAAGATCTGTCCTCCTTGAAACGTGGGTTACGCACCAGAGCTCCCATCACCAGTTGAGTGCACAGCCTCTCCCACTGACAGAAATGGAGACTGTTGAAGAATCGGAGCTTTATTTGACTATCTGCTCGCTCTCTCCGCATTCGTGCTGGATCCCGATTCTCCAGTTGCTTGGTCAGAATCAAAAGGCGAAGGGGTTGCGAGACCAGGAGCAGAAGCTGATGAAACACCACTTCATCTCTAGAGCAGAGCACGCCCGCCGACAGGGAGATCCTCAACTTCAGCCTGCTGACCACTTCCTGCCGGAATTCAAAGCGGGGATGGGGGCGATCGTTAGCACTGCCTGTTTGGCTGCTCTAAGCCCATGATTCCTCTTGGTGCACCTTTCCTGGAAGAGCAAGGCTGGCGGAGCAGTTAGACGGTCGAAAGCGACATCCTGTACATTTGTATTTGAATAGGTTTCTGTGGCAGCAGCTGTGGAGGCTGAGGCTTCAGTGAGCACGCGCTCAGACTCACTCTCACTCGCAAACACTCCGTGCACGGCCCTTCACATACAATGCTTACTTCAGAGAAAACAAAACACGGCAGTGCAACCAATTCACCCAGGGGCCACCTCGAGACCGCCTCAACTATTTCCTGCTTCAGATCTCGGCACTCACAGGTGTTGTTACAGATTTCCAGTCGAATCCACCTGGCTGGTTCTTGCAATCTCCCTCGAGTCCCCCCCACCCCCAGCAAGAGAGGAGCAACAGGTTCTTCAGGAAGTTGTGGAACATTCCCTCACCGTTTTCCGTGGTGTGAGGCACCTGCTGCACAAGGAGCCCGTGTCTCTCTGAGCTGGCTGCTGCTTTTACAACCGACCAGGAAGCAGCAGCGAAAGAAAGCCAAACTCTAGATGCTCCGCATTCCTCTCCAATTCACGCACTCTCTTTTCAAGGAGCGGCTCCTCGTTGTCCGTCAGTTCCCGAGGGCAGGTTAATGAGCAGCGGCAGTTGGAGAGGAGTGGCCCTCCATGGCTCGTTGCCACAACATCCACAGTCAGACAGATACTGTTCCTCAAAGTAACACAGTTAAAGGGACTGAAACTCGGTGGGAAATGCAAATGTTGTTAATTAGGCAACACTCTTTATTATTGCATTTGGATTAGTCCACTTTACAGATTGTGTGGAGGGGGAGGGACAGAAATATTTTGTTTAACACAGACACAGTTATATTGAGGATCTGCAGTTCTTGAACAGTTCAACACTTCTCTAAGGACGGAAAAAAAGGACTTGCATTTACTTAGAGCCTTGCATGACCTCAGGATATCCCAGTGAAGAACTTTTGAAGTGGAGTTGTAAGGAACGCGGCAAATAATTTACGTACAGCAAGATCCCACAAGCCGCAATGTGATAATGATCGGATAATCTGTTTCAGTGATGTTGATTGAGGGATAAATATTGGCCCGGACACCGGGGAGAACTCCCCTGCTCTTCTTCAAATAGTGGCCATGGGATCTTTTACGCCACGTGAGAGGGCAAACGGGGCCTTGGTTTAACGTCTCATCCAAAAGACGGCACCTCCGATACGACAGTGCAGCACTCCCTCAGCACTGCACTGAAGTGTGGGTCTGGATTATGTGCTGAGGTCCCGTAGTGGGATTTGAACGCATGACCATGCGACTCAGGAGGTGATAATACTACGCACTGAGCAAAGGCCAAGAATGAGAGGCGGGTACGGCAGCCCCTTCCACAGCAGATATTCCAGGCAGCTGATCTTTCTGCGTTTGCCAGAGGCCCTGGTTAGATATTTCTACGCGATGCTCAACCCAACAGCTGGGTTCAGATAGCACAGAGAGGAATTCGGTATGAGTGTGTTAGGTGTCCGTATGAGAACAGGCAGAGGGGAAAATCTCGCTCTCTGCCACGCCCCCACATATCCGTGTACGGAAGTCCACGTGGAAGGAACCAAGAAGAGGAGACAGTGTCTCCAGGACACGACTCGTGACGGACAACCTTTCACAGCATCTCCACCTCAGCACATTTTCTGATTCAGAAATCAACATTAACAAAAACAGGTCACATTGCTGTTTGTGGGAGCTTGCTGCACATAATTTGGCTGCCGCGTTTCCCACATTACAACAGTGACTATGCTCCAAAAGTACTGCATTAACTGTAAAGTACTTTGAGATGTCCGATGGTCGTGAAAGGCGCTATATAAATGCGAGTCTTTCTTTCTTTCCATGGTGGCCATGACCTCCAGTGCAAGGGCACACTGTTGCATACAATGGGTCGAAAGGCCTCCTTCTGAGCTGTAAGATTCTATTTATCACTTCCTATTCTGGGTCAGACTTTCAGATAAAATATATATTTTTTTAAAAAGCCCAACCTACCTTGTGACTCTGCATTATAAACCCAGAGGGCATTGAAAGCTGCACTGTTTGTAATGCAGAATGTACGGAACTGTGGGGCATTATATCACGTGACTCAGAAGGCCAAGTATCATTTCACATACAGATCGGTGAGCAGATTTCTGTGCTCACCAGGGTCAGGGTTATTAGAGACGTTTGAAGCCAGTCAATATTTAGCAACCCCAAGTCACATATAGCCCAGGTTAGACGCAGAGTAAAGCTCACTCGGCACTGTCCCAGTAAACACTCCCAGGGCAGGTACAGCACAGGTTAAATACAGGAGTAAAGCTCCCTCTACACTGTCCCATTAAACACTCCCAGGGCAGGTACAGCATGGGTTAGATACAGAGTAAAGCTCACTCTACACTGTCCCATTAAACACTCCCAGGGCAGGTACAGCACAGGTTAGATACAGAGTAAAGCTCACTCTACACTGTCCCATTAAACACTCCCAGGGCAGGTACAGCACAGGTTAGATACAGAGTAAAGCTCACTCTACACTGTCCCATTAAACACTCCCAGGGCACGTACAGCACAGGTTGAAAATAGGGTCAGAAGCAGATGAAGAAATTTGTATTTACACACCTCTCGTCCTCAGAATGCCCTGAAGTGCTTCAAGCCAATCAGTTATTTTTGAAGTCTAGTCACTATTTTTGTTGGTAAATGTGGCAGCCAATTTGCGCAGAGCAAGCTCCCACAAACAGCAATGAGATAAATGAACAGATTAACCTTTTTTTTGTGATGTTGGTTGAGGGATAAATACTAGCCAGGACACCAGGGTGAATTCTCCTGCTCTTCTTCACATATCGCTTAGATCTTAACATCTCACGGAAAGACAGCATCTCCGACAGTGCAGCATCCCTTAGTACTGCACTGGGAGAGTCAGCCTAGATTTCTGTGCTCAAGTCTCTGAACCCACAACCTCCTGACTCAGAGGAGAGAGTGCTACCACTGAGCCACGGCTGACATTAAGCATATAGGATATGTTTAGATGCAGATTGATGCTCCCTTGATATTATCTCCAGTACTCCCAGGCCTGGTACAGCACAGGTTAAATCCAGAGCAAAGCAACAAATGGTGAAAAGTCGTCTTAAGTACTGATTGATGAACAGACTTGGAATATTGGCTCATAATCCCTGAAGGAAGTCTGACCCGTACATGTTGAGCCAGTCTGAAATAGATCTGGAATACCATCCGGCGTGATGAGAGTAAAGAAAAAAAAAAGGTACATCAAGATTGAACTAATAATGACCTGTGTTGACCACACTGACCACATCCGAGATGGAAAGTTACAGGATGCAGGTTTGGTGGGCAGAGCATTAAGGGCGAGCACTAAGATGTGTTGGGAGATTAACTCACCCCCGACATTCCACACACACCAAGGTTGTGAATTTCCACGGCCACGACAGGGCCCCGAAGAACGAGCATACGATTTTGCTAGCAGTGGGTTGAGGAGGAAACCTCCCCCAAGGCATCATCCCCAGTGCTACAACACAGGGCTCATCATAGGCAGTCCCTCGGAATCGAGGAAGACTTGCTTCCACTCTAAATATGAGTCCTTAGGTGGCTGAACAGTCCAATACAGGAACCACAGACCCGGTCACAGGTGGGACAGATAGTCGTTGAGGGAAAGGGAGGGTGGGACAGGTTTACCACACGCTCTTTCCGCTGCCTGCGCTTGATTTCTGCATGCTCTCGGTGATGAGACTCGAGGTGCTCAGCGCCCTCCCGGATGCACTTCCTCCACTTAGGGCGGTCTTTGGCCAGGGATTCCCAGGTATCAGTGGGAATGTTGCACGTTATCAGGGAGGCTTTGAGGGTGTCCCTGTAACGTTTCCTCTGCCCACCTTTGGCTCGTTTGCCGTGAAGAAGTTCCGAGTAGAGTGCTTGCTTTAGGAATCTCGTGTCTGGCATGTGAACTATGTGGCCTGCCCAGCGGAGCTGTTCAAGTGTGGTCAGTGCTTCAATGCTGGGGATGTTAGAAACATAGAAACATAGAAAATAGGTGCAGGAGCAGGCCATTCAGCCCTTCTAACCTGCACCGCCATTCAACGAGTTCATGGCTGAACATGAAACTTCAGTACCCACTTCCTGCTTTCACGCCATACCCCTTGATCCCCCGAGTAGTAAGGACTTCATCTAACTCCCTTTTGAATATATTTAGTGAATTGGCCTCAACTACTTCCTGTGGTAGAGAATTCCACAGGTTCACCACTCTCTGGGTGAAGAAGTTTCTCCTTATCTCGGTCTTAAATGGCTTACCCCTTATCCTTAGACTGTGACCCCTGGTTCTGGACTTCCCCAACATTGGGAACATTCTTCCTGCATCCAACCTGTCCAAACCCGTCAGAATTTTAAACGTTTCTATGAGGTCCCCTCTCACTCTTCTGAACTCCAGTGAATACAAGCCCAGTTGATTCAGTCTTTCTTGATAGGTCAGTCCCACCATCCCGGGAATCAGTCTGGTGAATCTTCGCTGCACTCCCTCAACAGCAAGTATGTCCTTCCTCAAGTTAGGAGACCAAAACTGTACACAATACTCCAGGTGTGGCCTCACCAAGGCCCTGTACAACTGTAGCAACACCTCCCTGCCCCTGTACTCAAATCCCCTCGCTATGAAGGCCAACATGCCATTTGCTTTCTTAACCGCCTGCTGTACCTGCATGCCAACCTTCAATGACTGATGTACCATGACACCCAGGTCTCGTTGCACCTTCCCTTTTCCTAATCTGTCACCATTCAGATAATAGTCTGTCTCTCTGTTTTTACCACCAAAGTGGATAACCTCACATTTATCCACATTATACTTCATCTGCCACGCATTTGCCCACTCACCTAACCTATCCAAGTCACTCTGCAGCCTCATAGCATCCTCCTCGCAGCTCACACTGCCACCCAACTTAGTGTCATCCGCAAATTTGGAGATACTACATTTAATCCCCTCGTCTAAATCATTAATGTACAATGTAAACAGCTGGGGCCCCAGCACAGAACCCTGCGGTACCCCACTAGTCACTGCCTGCCATTCCGAAAAGTACCCATTTACTCCTACTCTTTGCTTCCTGTCTGACAACCAGTTCTCAATCCACGTCAGCACACTACCCCCAATCCCATGTGCTTTAACTTTGCACATTAATCTCCTGTGTGGGACCTTGTCGAAAGCCTTCTGAAAGTCCAAATATACCACATCAACTGGTACTCCTTTGTCCACCTTATTGGAAACATCCTCAAAAAATTCCAGAAGATTTGTCAAGCATGATCTCCCTTTTACAAATCCATGCTGACTTGGACCTATCATGTCACCATTTTCCAAATGCGCTGCTATGACATCCTTAATAATTGATTCCATCATTTTACCCACTACTGAGGTCAGGCTGACCGGTCTATAATTCCCTGCTTTCTCTCTCCCTCCTTTTTTAAAAAGTGGGGTTACATTGGCTACCCTCCACTCGATAGGAACTGATCCAGAGTCAATGGAATGTTGGAAAATGACCGTCAATGCATCCGCTATTTCCAAGGCCACCTCCTTAAGTACTCTGGGATGCAGTCCATCAGGCCCTGGGGATTTATCGGCCTTCAATCCCATCAATTTCCCCAACACAATTTCCCGACTAATAAAGATTTCCCTCAGTTCCTCCTCCTTAATAGACCCTCTGACCACTTTTATATCCGGAAGGTTGTTTGTGTCCTCCTTAGTGAATACTGAACCAAAGTACTTGTTCAATTGGTCTGCCATTTCTTTGTTCCCCGTTATGACTTCCCCTGATTCTGACTGCAGGGGACCTACGTTTGTCTTTACTAACCTCTTTCTCTTTACATACCTATAGAAACTTTTGCAATCCGCCTTAATGTTCCCTGCAAGCTTCTTCTCGTACTCCATTTTCCCTGCCCTAATCAAACCCTTTGTCCTCCTCTGCTGAGTTCTAAATTTCTCCCAGTCCCCAGGTTCGCTGCTATTTCTGGCCAATTTGTATGCCACTTCCTTGGCTTTAATACTATCCCTGATTTCCCTAGATAGCCACGGTTGAGCCACCTTCCCTTTTTTATTTTTACGCCAGACAGGAATGTACAATTGTTGTAATTCATCCATGCGTTCTCTAAATGTCTGCCATTGCCCATCCACAGTCAACCCCTTAAGTATCATTAGCCAATCTATCTTAGCCAATTCATGCCTCATACCTTCAAAGTTACCCTTCTTTAAGTTCTGGACCATGGTCTCTGAATTAACTGTTTCATTCTCCATCCTAATGCAGAATTCCACCATATTATGGTCACTCTTCCCCAAGGGGCCTCGCACAATGAGATTGCTAATTAATCCTCTCTCATTACACAACACCCAGTCTAAGATGGCCTCCCCCCTAGTTGGTTCCTCGACATATTGGTCTAGAAA
Organism: Pristiophorus japonicus; assembly: GCF_044704955.1. Classification (NCBI taxonomy): domain Eukaryota; kingdom Metazoa; phylum Chordata; class Chondrichthyes; family Pristiophoridae; genus Pristiophorus; species Pristiophorus japonicus. Next base: position 159,659,410 of record NC_091984.1, read on the forward strand.
ACCATCCCTTATGCATTCCAGGAAATCCTCCTCCACCGTATTGCTTCCAGTTTGGCTAGCCCAATCTATGTGCATATTAAAGTCACCCATTATAACTGCTGCACCTTTATTGCATGCACTCCTAATTTCCTGTTTGATGCCCTCCCCAACATCACTACTACTGTTTGGAGGTCTGTACACAACTCCCACTAACGATTTTTGCCCTTTAGTGTTCTGCAGCTCTACCCATATAGATTCCACATCATCCAAGCTAATGTCTTTCCTAACTATTGCATTAATCTCCTCTTTAACCAGCAATGCTACCCCACCTCCTTTTCCTTTTATTCTATCCTTCCTGAATGTTGAATACCCCTGGATGTTGAGTTCCCAGCCCTGATCATCCTGGAGCCACGTCTCCGTAATCCCAATCACATCATATTTGTTAACATCTATTTGCACAATTAATTCATCCACCTTATTGCGGATACTCCTTGCATTAAGACACAAAGCCTTCAGGCTTGCTTTTTTAACACCCTTTGTCCTTTTAGAATTTTGCTGTACAGTGGCCCTTTTTGTTCTTTGCCTTGGGTTTCTCTGCCCTCCACTTTTCCTCATCTCCTTTCTGTCTTTTGCTTTTGCCTCCTTTTTGTCTCCCTCTGTCTCCCTGTATAGGTTCCCATCCCCCTGCAATATTAGTTTAACTCCTCCCCAACAGCACTAGCAAACACTCCCCCTAGGACATTGGTTCCGGACCTGCCCAGGTGCAGACCGTCCGGTTTGTACTGGTCCCACCTCCCCCAGAACCGGTTCCAATGCCCCAAGAATTTGAATCCCTCCCTGCTGCACCACTGCTCAAGCCATGTATTCATCTGCGCTATCCTGCGATTCCTACTCTGACTAGCACGTGGCACTGGTAGCAATCCCGAGATTACTACTTTTGAGGTCCTACTTTTTAATTTAGCTCCTAGCTCCTTAAATTCTTTTCGTAGGACCTCATCCCTTTTTTTACCTATGTCGTTGGTACCAATGTGCACCACGACAACTGGCTGTTCTCCCTCCCATTTCAGAATGTCCTGCACCCGCTCCGAGACATCCTTGACCCTTGCACCAGGGAGGCAACATACCATCCTGGAGTCTCGGTTGCGTCCGCAGAAACGCCTATCTATTCCCCTCACCATCGAATCCCCTATCACTATCGCGCTCCCACTCTTTTTCCTGCCCTCCTTTGCAGCAGAGCCACCTACGGTGCCATGAACTTGGCTGCTGTTGCCCTCCCCTGATGAGTCATCCTCCCCAACAGTACTCAAAGCAGTGTATCTGTTTTGCAGGGGGATGACCACAGGGGACTCCTGCACTATCTTTCTTGCACTGCTCTTCCTGTTGGTCTTCCATTCCCTATCTGGCTGTGGACCCTTCTCCTGCGGTAAGACCAACTCACTACACATGATACTCACGTCATTCTCAGCATCGTGGATGCTCCAGAGTGAATCCACCTTCAGCTCCAATTCCGCAACGCGGACCGTCAAGAGCTCGAGGCGGATACACTTCCCACACACATAGTCGTCAGGGACACCGGAAGTGTCCCCGAGTTCCCACATGGTACAGGAGGAGCATATCACATGACCGAGCTCTCCTGCCATGTCTTAACCTTAGATACCCTTAAATTGGTAATAACAATGTTATAGTTCACTTACTGATATAAAAATTAAAAGAAAAGCTACTCACCAATCACCAGCCAATCACTTACCCCATTGGCTGTGACGTCACTTTTTGATTACTTTCTACTTCTATTTTGTTGGCCTGGTCGAGGACACTAATGTTGGTCTGTCTGCAGAAGCAGCATGCTACAGACAAAACAAAGTGATCCCACAACCAACGGATCAGATCAAAGCTCTGCAGTCCTGCCACATCCAGTCGTGAATGGTGGTGGACACTTATACAACTCCATGTACAGCCTCATCCTCAATGATGGCGGAGCCCAGCACGGGAGTGCAAAAGGCAGGGCTGAAACGTTCACAACCATCTTCAGCAGAAGTGCCGAGTAGATGATCCATCTCGACTTCCTCCTGAGGTCCCCACCATCAGAGAAGCCAGTCTTCAGCCAATTTGATTCACTAAACGGGATATCATGAAATGGCTGAGCGCAGTGGATACAGCAAAGGCGATGGGCTCCAAAAACATCCCGGCTGTCGTGCTGAAGACGTGCTCCAGAACTATCCGCGCCTCTAGGCAAGCTGTTCCAGTACAGCTACAACACTGGCATCTACCCGACAATGTGGAAAACTGCCCAGGTGTGTCCCGTCCACAAAAAGCAAGAAATATCCAATTACTGCCCCATCAGTCTACTCTCAATCATCAGCAAAGTGTTGGAAGGTGTCGTTGATATGCTATCAAACAGCACTCACTCACCAACAACCTGCTCACCAAGAGTCATACCTTACAAAGGAAGATGGTTATGGTGGTGGTGGTTGTGGTGGTCATGCTATCTCAGCCCCAGAACATTGCTGCAGGAGTTCCTCAGGGCAATGTCCTCAGCCCAACCATCAGCTGCTTCATCTGACCCTATGATGGAGGGAAGGTCACTGAAGTGGAGATGCTCGCTGATGACTGCAGTGTTCAGTCCATTCGCACCATGGAGCAATCCGTGCCCGCATGCAGCAAGATCTGGACAACATTGAGGCTTGGGCTGATAAGTGGCAAGTAACATTCGCGCCACACAAGTGCCAGGCAATGACTATCTCCAACAAGCGAGAGTCTAAGCACGGGACAGAATCCCAGACCGGATGATGGGGCAATATTCCACATCAGATCACCAGACCTATTCGCCATCAGCTTGAAGTTAACAGGCTGTGACCTCAGAAAGGACCACGAGCCAGCATTGCAGGTCTGCTTGTAAATCAGTATTCTGCAGCAAGTTCAAGTTAATATTCCCAGAGCAGACCGTAAGTTAGTATTCCAGGCACTGTATATGTAGTGAGACTGACAACCCTGTTCATTGCACTCGGCTTACTGCAATACATCACTGTGATTCTCCTCACCTTTGATAGGCAGATGAATAATACTCTATTCACACTCAGCCCAAGACTCAGAACAGGTCAATGAACAGTACTCAGTACAGATGGCAGAGTTACAATAATGTTATGTATTAATGCTTGCCGGTCACCAGACACCAGAGGGCGCCACGGTCGGAGGTCATTGGGCTGTACGCATGTGGCATGTGTGCTTGGTCACCAGTATATAAGCGGAGTGTCTTTGTCATGCAGGCACTCTTGGGTAGGAATAAAGATGGATCAGGCTGCACCCTGAGTGAGTTTACAGTAGCCAGACTCTTGAGTCATTACAAATAAGTAAAGGCGTCACTACTCAGAATCAAAACAACACAGGTAGTTGGGTCCTTGGTTTAATGTCTCATCTGAAGGAGCAACGCTATCACCAGAAATTTCCACCATCGGCACACTGTGCCTGCGGTGTGTACTATCTACAGGAGCCAAGGCTTCTTCGACCGCACCTCTCAAACCCGCCACCTCTACCACCCAGAAATATATCGGCTGTTCCTTTATCCCTGCCGAGTCAAAATCCTGGAACTCCCTCCCTAACAGCACTGTGGGAGACCCTTCACCACATGGACTGCAGTGGCTCAAGGCGGCAGCTCACCACCATCTTCTCAAGGGGCAGTTAGGGATGGGCAATAAATGTTAGCAACACCTACATCCAGAGAATGAAGTACAAAAAAATAAACTACACGACTACTGCACTGGAACACAAAGCTGCACAGAGGCCGCTGTCTAGGTGCTCGGGCAGTGTCCAACGTCTGGATGTCTTGTGCAAAAAAAAGGCAACGCACAACCACGGTTTAGTGCACGCACTGACGAAGGAGCGACAACTGCACAGGAGTTGTCCCAGTTCGAGGAGATAGTGCTCAGTGTTTCTAGACCAGAGTTTGTGATAGGAGGAATGGGAGGGAGGGTTTTGCAATGTGGTCGCCTTGCCCAACGAGTATCCAATCGTCTGTCACCCTCACTGCCTTCTGTGCAGAAACCCTTGGAACGCACGATTCCTGCTGAGTCTTTCCAAGGTGAGCCGGCATCAGCTGGTGACACCCCGACCCCGAGCATGTTGCATCACCCACTCCACCTGGCACCAGATCAATGCACGGACCATTGAGGCAGTCAGCTTGGAGAGAGGGCACTGGGTGAAGCACCGATCGCAAGCGAGTAGGAATAAGCGAAGGTGACAGCCAAGGACTAGATAGCCACTGCGCCGGGATCCTGATCTTCCCCTGTTGTATGGGCCACGGATTGGTACCCTACTGGCCTGCCTTCAGAAGGGCGATCGATGAGCAACAGCACTTGCTAACATCGTTGAGAGAGCGTGCGGCCTTGCACATGATGTTTCTATAGCAGAGACTGACACGTCTTCACCACTGTAGTTCATTGTGGAGCGTGTGGCAACTTCACCAATATCCAGGGACATTGTGACTGGGGCCATTGATCAACTTGACACAAGTGCTGGATTTAAGAGGCTGGGGGTGTGGCTGGGACAGAGAAAGAAAGACTTGCATTTATATAGTGCCTTTCTCGACCACAGATGTCTCAAAGCGCTTTACAGCCAGCGAAGTACTTTTGGAGTGTTGTCACTGTTGTAATGTGGGAAACGCGGCAGCCAACTTGCGCACAACAAGCTCCCACAAACATCAATGACCAGATAATCTGATTTTGTTATGTTGATTGAGGGATAAATATTGGCCAGGACACCGGGGATAACTCCCCCGCTCTTCTGTGAAATAGTGCCGTGGGATCTTTTACTTCCACCCGAGAGAGCAGACGGGGCCGCGGTTTAACGTCTCATCTGAAAGACGGCACCTCCGACAGTGCAGCACTCCTTCAGCACTGCACTGGAGTGTCAGCCTATGTGCTCAAGTTCCTGGAATGGGACTTGAACCCACAACCTTCTAACTCAGAGGTGAGAGTTCTGCCCACTGAGCCATAACTGGCTGAGAGTGCGCGAGCACGAGCACGAGCACGAGCGATCACTTGGGGCTCAGTGAACAGCAGCAGCCCGACACCACACTTGCTTTGCCCCACTTCAATGAGGCATTCGGTTAGGAAGAAGGTGGAGGATATCTGGCAGGCACGAGAAGCATCTCATCATTAATGTAGTCATTGAGTCAATGGATTTTGTGCACTTTAGTTCTCCTTAGTCTGGAGAGTTTCCATTGGGAAGGGCTATGTAAAGAGATCAGCAGATGGAGGATGTCACAAGGCACTGAGGTACAGTAGAAGGGAAAAGAAACTAAACAATGAAAGACTTGCATTTCTAGAACACCTTCCATGACTTCAAAGCCAATGAAGTACTTTTTGAAGTGTAGTCACTGTTGTAAAGTAGGAAGGCTATTACATACAGTTTCTGGGGATACTACGTAATTTGTCAGGATCTGGGAATGACTGGAAGTGGTCATCTACCAGTGCCTCCCAGACCCACCTTCCCTTCCTCCATTTCCTCCTCCTCTTGCACTACAGCTACGACTTCCTTTGAAATCCTGGATCACACTTTCCCCGCCAGTATTGGCAAGTCAGGCGTCGCATTCCGGGTTTCCACACCAGATACTCCCCTCCGGCCCAGCAATCACGGACCATCCCGTGAGCCAGCTTTGCAGCCGGAGTGAGTCTTCACTTGTTGAATATTGCGGAGATATTGTGAGCCGAGGAGGTACAACAGAGAACCCTGGGTCATTTGTGTTTCAGCTTACTGGATAGGTCACATGCTACCCAACGAGTCCCTTCACTTCAAAAGGTGGAAGAATAAACATAATAACATAAGAACCTAAAAAATAGGAGTAAGCCATACGTCCCCTCGAGCCTGCTCCGCCATTTAATACGATCATGGCTGATCCGATCATGGACTAAGCGCCACTTCTCTGCCTGCTCCCCATAAATCCTTATCAGTTAAGAAACTGTCTATTTCTGTCTTAAATTTATTCAATGTCCCAGCTTCAATTCAACTCAATTCAAACATTCTTGTCTCTAGAAGAGAAAAGGCAAGTAGGTGACCCAATAGGGATCTTTAAAATGATGAAGGGAGTGGATATAGGGGGACCATATTTTCTAAACCAAATCTGGGGACACAGAGTCTGAGCACAGCAAAGTAGCCAGGATGGAAAATGGAGGTTGCGCAGTGTAGCGCAGCAAGGCAAAAACTGTCAGCAGCCATTGACCTGAAACGAGATTTCTGTCGAACAGTATGACATGTATATATTCCAATGACTATGGCTCTAGTTTCAAAGCGGTGTCCGCCATGCACACAAATACAGCTGCACTGTCGGAGGTGCCGTCTTTCGGATAAGATGTTAAACCGAGGCCCCGCCTGCTCTCTCAGGTTGGTGTAAAAGATCCCATGGCACTATTTTGAAGAGCAGGGGAGTTATCCCTGGTGTCCTGGCCAATATTATCCCTCAATCAATAGAACAAAACAGATTATGCGGTCATTATCACATTGCTGTTTGTGGGAGCTTGCTGTGTGCAATTTGTGCTCCGGGCCACACGAGGAAACCTTGGGCCTCCGCCCGTCCTGGACCCTCTGTCCCCCCCCTCCGGCTCCAGAACCGCCTCGCGACCACTTACCCACATTTTGGGGACCAATCCCTCGCGTCCTCAGCAGCAGCCTCCTGCTGCCCAAAATTCCGCAAGGGCCCAGTGCATCCTGCGGAAGACGGATGGAGCCCTCTACAGGGGTTAGAACCACTCGGGCCTCAGTCTGCACGTCTCCTTCCCGGAATTAAAACAGGCCCTTAAGGATTCATGTGGTGTCACTAGGCAGGGTTGAAAACATGGCCTGCTGCTAACATGCACCGTCGTTCATGACACTATTAAAATCAACAACAATTGTGTTTATATAGTGCCTTGAACGTGGTAAAATGTCCCAAGGCACTTCAGGGGAGTTTTTTTTTTAAAAAGACAAAACAAATAAATTTGACACCAAGATACACAAGAAGAAATTACGGCAGATGACCAAAAGCTTGGTCAAAAGAGGTAGGTTTTAAGGAGCGTCTTAAAGGAGGAAAGAGAGGCAGAGAGGGGGAGAGGTTTAGGGAGGGAGTTCCAGAGCTTGGGGCCCAGGCAGCTGAAGGCACAGCCATCAATAGTTGGGCAATTATAATCAGGGATGCTCAGGGGGGCAGAATTTGAGGAGTGCCGAGATCCTGGGGGCTTGTGGGGCTGAAGGAGATTACAGAGATAACGAGGGGCAAGGCCATGGATTGATTTGTAAAATAAGGTTGAGAATTTTGAAATCGAGGCGTTGCTTAATTGGGAGCCAATGTAGGTCAGCGAACACAGGGGAGATGGGTGAACAGGACTTGATGCGAGTTAGGACACGGGGCAGCTAAGTTTTGGATCTCAAGTGATACCTGGGAGATCTTGGTGTATACCAACGCATCCAGCCAAAAACAAGTGCCCGGTTCACCCCACACCAACCCCGAACCGCATATACTGTGCAAGTGGAGACTCGAAGGTACACAATACCCAAGGGTGCAGACTGGGAATAACTCCAACTGATGTGTGGACAGGTTTGAAACAAGGAGCGCTTCTAGCATCTTTAGTCACTCGTTTAATTAAACCAAAGGGCGATGAGAGGAGAGGATTAACGTTTAAAATTTTGAATGTGCAATTTACAGTAACTGCACCTCCTCAGTGTTCAGCTCCTTCAGATTGAGTTGTACACCAGGGGCCAATTACCAGTTGCTAGGTTACAAGAAGGGGCCTTAGGAACAGCGAAAACAAAAGAAAGCAGCCCACGGGATTAAGTTCTCGAGACGCGTTGGTACATTTTTCAATCGTATATTATTACCCCGTCTCCCCCTCTTCCAATATAAAATCTCTTCTGTTTAGCAGTATGTTACAACACAGCCAGTCTCTTGCAGTTGGCAACAATCCATAAAACACCCAAAGGCAGGTCTGGTATCATAAAACAGGCCAAAAGAATTCCATCACATCTCCCGGGGACAGGAGCAGAGCATAAATAAACCACAGGACGCTGATACAACAACTCATGCTGTGATCCGCAAACAGACCCTCTCCCTAACACATAAATCCACACTCTAGAACAAAATGGGGTTACAAAATCAGTGAATACAGGCTAAAACACCCACAGCGGGACAGAGGTATATTTTCCAAGTCACACCATCCTGAATTGAAAATATATCACCGTTTATTCATTGTCGCTGGGTCAGGATCCCAGAACTCCCTCCTGTGGGAGCACCTTCACCACACGGACTGCGGCGGTTCAAGGAGGAGGCTCACCACCTTCTCAAGGGGCAATTAATGCTGGCCTTAATGAAGGAATTTTTTTTAAACTTGGGCACCAAAACCTTGATCTATATTTGGACTCTCTACACTTTCAGACTGTTTGACTGCCTGACTCGGACTTGTTTCTAGTACATCTGATGTAGGATTTGCTACTGGTACTCTACTTGTAACAAGCCTATCTGACTCATTAGAAATAATCAAATCATTCCAACTTTTAACTCCTTCCACATCTGTAGGTAAGATATGATCAATGTGAACAAACCCAACCTTTCCATGATCAATGAGTGGATATAATCCCAATCCCAAGCGCTCTGTATTTTCCATGACTCCCGTCTTCCTATTTGTTTACCTTTATATTGCAGGCCTGCTCCATTAATCTCCTGGCATTTTCCTCAGCCCTGTAGCGCTTTGGCAGCTGGACACGGAAGAACTTCAATGCCCCTTCGAAGTCAGCCTGCAGCAGGTCTTCCTTAGAAGTCTGGGAAGGGAAAAGTGAGAATGAGCTGCGGCTTGAACGTACGGTCCATTAGGCAGATATTCAACATCACAAAACTCATCGATAACTCATCTTCCTTTTAGCTGCGCTCATTGAAAAAGGAGTGTGGTATCTTGAGACACAGTAACTAAAGACAACTGCACAACATGGCTTCCGGGGTAGAACTACATGCACATGCTTTATTGTCATATACATCAGTAGTCCACAAGATGGCTCTATAACACTTCTCCCTCCTTATTGAAGAAGTTAATCATAGCAAATAATCATTGTACATAACTTGCATGGTATACACAACTCTTGGTATACAGTTCTCAAATGGAACCCATTTTATGATTCCAAATGCTACCAAAGAATTCTGTAACACAAACAAAATATATGGACTTATTATCCATATTTACAGATTAAACTTAACCACTGGTTTTCTGTTTCAAAGAGGATATATTCTTTCTTGAACAGAACTTTCCAATCTTGTTGTAGGACTTTGACTCATTCTAGGTTGAGCCTGAGGAGAGTGTTTCCCCCCCCCCCCGCCAAGGGCTGACCTTGATCTACATTTGGACACTCTACACTTTCAGATTGTTTGTCTGCCTGACTCAGACTTAAATTATGGCTTTCTCATGGACTTGTTTCTGGTACATCGGCTGAAGGATTTGATATTGGTACTCTGTTGTTTGAGAAACAACTCTGCTGGTTTTCTACCAGTAGTGGTACACGGAGTATTCCGATAGGTAATCAGAAAATTTGCCAGTTTGTCGTCCAATAACAACTGACGTTTCTTTGGATTTGGATCCAACATTTGCTTGATGAGGGCACATTTGACAATTTGTATGTGCGCTCTGCTGCACCATTTGAAGCAGTGTGGTAGAGTGGAACTTTGGTATGATTCACACCGTTTCTACTCATGAACTGTGTGAACACTCAAGAACAAAATTTCAGACACAATTTCTTCTGGGAAGTTGTATGAAGGTAACAATCTTCGCAAATTGTCTAGTGTTTTGCTTGTTGCTCTTTTCCACATCGGTTAACACCTCCACCCACTTCGAATTTCTATCACGATGAACAATTGCTGTCCTTCTAGCTCAGCAAAATCTACATATAACCTTTGCCACACCCTGGGAGGCTATTTCCATGGCTGTAATGGTACTAATGGTGGGTTCTTGCTCACTGATTGACATGTTGTACACTGACTGACGATGTACTCTATCTCGATCTAAACCTGACTACCATTAGTAACAGCGTGCAAAACTCAAGAACATTCCCAGGTGCTGGTCATGAAGATCTCTGAACAATTTGAATCTGAACCTATTTGGGATAACCACTCTTGCTCCCTAAACGATACAATCTTTATTCAGTGACAATTCATTCCACGAATGAAGTATGAATGAATATCTTTCCCTGATACCTGGTTTGGCCATCCATTTGCTATGTAATCCTACACCTTTTGACATAACTGGGTCACATCAGCTGTGACTGGCAGCTCATCAATGTATGAGAAATAGAACACTTCTTCCCTATTGGGTGTAACTTGTGATGGGGATGGCAACCTGGACATAGAATCAGCATTACTGTGATCAGCTGATCATCTATACTCAATGTCACACATATATTCTGACAAAATCAAAGGCCATCTCTGCATTCAGGCTGCAGCTGAAGTTGGAACTGGGGACTTTGGGTGGAGGATTGGGTCAGAAGCTTATGGTCAGTAACAATGGTAAACTTACAACCAAACAAGTATTTATGAAACTTCCTGACCCCAGAAATCAAAACCAAATCTCCCCTTTCGATCTGTGCATAATTCCGCTCATTAGCACGGAGTGTGTGAAGCAAAAGCAATTGGTCTCTCCTCCCCACTATCTAGTACATGAGAGATCACTGCCCCAACTCCACGGAGAGGCGGCACATGCTAGCTTGATCTCCGTAGATAAGGTCATATGGAACTAACATGGTACTCTTTACTAACTGGCTTTTACACTCTTTCTTTTGAACATTTCCAAGGGACCTGTTTTCTCAACAGTGGATGTAACACTAGCCAAATTTGGGAGGAACTTTCTGTAATAATTCAAAAAACCCAAAAATTATTGTGATTGCATCCAGCTTTCCCTTGGTTGGATGTAAACCATCTTTGTCTACTCTGTGCCCCAAGTACTCCATTGAGTTTTAAAACAATTCATACTTGTAAGCAGTTACTCATACTCCGTGCTTCTCTAGCCGTTTGAGCACTTCATTCAACACTTATCATGGCTTTGCCGGTTTGGTGCTGAAATTAGTATATCATCCAAATGACACATTTCCCCTTCAATCCCTTGCAAAATTTGGTTCATCACCCCTGGAATATGTTGTTGGTGGAAGACACTCCAAATGGTAGCCTATTGAACTGATATAGGCCTAGGTGAGTAGTTATAGTCAAGCATGTCTTGGACTCTTCATCTAACTCAAGTTGCAGGTAGGCGTTTGAGAGATCTAACTTTGAAAAGATCTGTCACTTGCCAGTATTGTGAACAAATCTTCCACATTTGGCAATGTATTGGATAGATTACACTCTAGAACCTCGTTTAGTTACCTTATAATCACCGCACAGCACAACCTTACCTTACCATCTGACTTGGGTACAACAACAATGGGTGTAGTCTTTAAAGAATGGGACAAGTCTGACTGCAGCAACTACAGAGGAATCTCCCCGTGGTCAGCCACTGGGAAAGTCATCGCTAGAATCCTCCTCAACCATCTTCTCCCTGTGGCAAAGGAGCTCCTTCCGGAGTCACAGTGCGGATTCCGTCCGCTATGGGGCACAATGGACATTATCTTTACGGCGCGACAACTGCATGAGAAATGCAGGGAACAGCGCCAACCCTTGTACATAGCCTTCTTTGACCGCACAAAGGCCTTTGACGCTGTTAACCGCAAGGGACTATGGAGCGTCCTCATCCGTTTTGGCTGCCCACAAAAGTTTGTCACCATCCTCCGCCTGCTCCATGACGACATGCAAGCCATGATCCTGACCAACGGATCCACCACAGACCCAATACATGTCCGGACCAGGGTCAAGCAGGGCTGCGTCATCGCGCCAACCCTCTTCGATCTTTCTCGCTGCAATGCTCCATCTCACGCTCAACAAGCTCCCCGCTGGAGTGGAACTAAACTATTGAACCAGTGGGAACCTGTTTAATCTTCGTCGCCTCCAGCCTAGATCCAAGACCGTTCCATCCTCTGTCGTCTAACTACAGTACTCGAATAACGCTTGCGTTTGCGCACACAGAGGCTGTACTCCAAGCCATCGTCAATATCTTCACCGAGGTGTACGAAAGCATGGGCCTTACACTAAACATCCGTAAGACAAAGATCCTCCATTAACCTGACCCCGCCACACAACACTGCCCCCGGTCATCAAAATCCACGCCGTGGCCTTGGACAACGTGGGCCACTTTCCATACCTCAGGAGCATATTATCAGCAATGGCAGACATCGACGACGAGGTTCAACATCGCCTCCAGTGCACCAGCGCAGCCTTTGGTCACCTGAGGAAGAGAGTGTTCGAAGATCAGGCCCTCAAATCTGGCACCAAGCTTATGGTCTACAGGGCTGTGGTGATACCCGCCTTCCTGTATGGCTCAGAGACCTCAAATCACTGGAGAAATACCACCAACGATGTCTTCGCAAGATCCTACAAATCCCTTGGGAGGATAGACGCACCAACATCAGTGTTCTCGATCAGGCTAACATTGAAGCACTGACCACACTCGACCAGCTCCATTGGACGGGCCACATTGTTCGCATGCCCGACACAATACTCCCAAAGCAAGTGCTCTACTCGGAACTCCGACACAGCAAGCGAGCCCCGGGTGAGCAGAGGAAACATTTCAAAGACACCCTCAAATCCTCCTTGATAAAGTGCAATATCCCCACCGACACCTGGGAATCCCTGGCCAAAGACCGCCCTAAGTGGAGGAAGAGCATCCGGGAGGGTGCTGAGCACCTCGAGTCCAGTCACCGAGAGCATGCAGAAAACAAGCGCAGGTAGTGGAAAGAGCGTGCGGCAAATCAGATTCCCCACCCACCCTTTCCTTCAATCACTGTCTGTCCCACCTGCGACAGAGACTGTAATTTCCGTATTGGACTGTTCAGTCACCTGAGAACACACTTTTAGAGTGGCAGCAAGTCTTGCTCGATTTCGAGGGACTGCTTATGACAATGAGCCCAATTACTCGGATCTACCAGAGAGATAATGTTCTCAATTTTTAGTCTTTCGATTTGTTGCTCAACTTTCTCCTCGAGTGCGAATGTTACGGGATGTGGCTTGCAGTAAACTGGTCTTGTGACCTTCTGCACTCTGACAGTCGCCATGAAACGTTGGATCGGACTGCCTGTTTTGCGGCATACCTTCGGATATTGCTTGATGACATCATCTTTCGATGCAAATTTTGCTTCCATATGAAAAATCTCATTCCAATCCAGCTGCCATGATCCCAACCAATTTCTACCTATCAAGGCAGACTTGTCCCCTGCCACGACTATGAGCTCTGATACAGATCCTTGTATTTCACCAGTATGGTGATAATTCCCACTACAGGGATTTGCTCTCCTGAGTAGCCTCGCAGCTCTATCTTCGATTTCTCGAGTCGGTAATCACACAACTTGTCGCAATATAGCGATTCCGGTTCTACGCTCACGGATGCACCAGCGTCGATTTCCATGGGTATCCTGGTTCCTGCGACGTCTACTTCAATGACAATACTTTGCGAATCGCTGTGAGATACCCTTTGTGCTCCTGATGACGTGTATCTTCAGAAACTCCTCGTCCTGCTGCTTCTCTTCAACGCTATGCAGTGTCTGGCAATTTCTACCTCTCGCATTGCCAGTTGGTTTACTCTTCAGTCGTCATGCCCTTGCAAGATGCCTCGTTTTCTTGCAGTAAAAACACTCTGTCTTCATATATGGACAGCTTCGAGCAATGTGTTGTTCCAGACACAGATAGCCCGACTTCAATGCTCTGTTATCATGGCCAGTTGCTGAGGCCTTAGGGCCCAACTGCCTTGTACTTTTAACCTGCAGGCGATTCACCTTGGTTGTTTCACACTGGAAATGGCGTGAAATTCTCAAGAGTATCGGTCGGCCATATCCATCGACATAGCTGTCTGACACGCTAAATCAAAAGTCAAGTTAGGGTTTGTCAGCAATTTACTTTGGATTCATTCATTTTTCAACCCACAAACAAAGTGGTCACGCAAAGCTCGGGCCTGATAGTTTCCAAAATGACAGTGAATGGATAGCTTCTTTAAAGCTACAATGTACTCATTGATACTCTCCTCATTTAATTGATCCAAAACGATAACTTTCAGCAATTTCCATGGGCTCAGGACTGTAGTGCTGTTATAACTTGCTTAGAATCTCCTTCAGTAGCATGTCTTTCTGGGAACAAGCACATTTTTCAGGGTTTCATACACCTCAAGGCCTGCTCCAGTCAAGAAAATAGCCCGTTTCTTTTCCGGTTCCAGTTTACATTAATGGGGACTTCGATGATACTATTCGTGGTGAAAAAAATTTCTAGCCGCTCCACATATGCGATGGAACTTACCCAAGCGCCCTATTATTCCCATAGGCCTGGCCATCGAGACTCTGGCAACGTCGACAGTTCAGCCACATGTGCTCACAATTTATCTTGGATTTTTCATTTTTTCTGCAAAACGAAGAACCCCTAACAGTCCCTCCGTCGGTTGGCAGAATTATCCTCCAACAAAAAATTTCAGCTAGGGTATCCAAAATTGCATCCTCATCGTCAATTCGGGGGTATCTTAACACACGGGAAATACAGGAAGGCAACTGTACAGCATGGCTTCCAGGTAAGAACTGCACAGCACATGCTTTCAAGATATGTACATCACTAGTTCATCAGGTGGCTCGAAAACAGGGAGAAATGGCACCTCTGGAGACCAACGCTCTCCATTTTGTATCAGTCGCCAACGATGATACCAAGCCAGTCTAGGTCAGCCTAAGCTGAAGGACCTTCCAAAATTCAATTGGCAAGACTGTTCTCAAATCCCTCCATGGTCTTACCCCTCCCTATCTCTAACCTCCTCCAGCACCTACAACCCTCCGAGATCTCTGCACTCCTCCAATTCTGGCCTCTAGCACACCCGGATTTTTATTGATCTACCAGTGACGGCCGTGCCTTCAGCTACCAAGGCCCTAAGCTCTGGAATTCCCTAAACCCCTCTCTCTTCCTTTAGACGCTCCTTAAAACCTACCTCTTTTACCAATCTTTTGGTCCCCTGTCCTAATATCTCCTCCTTTGGCTCGGTGTCTGATAAAACTCCTGTGAAGCGCCGAGAGAGACATTTTACTACATTAAAAGGTGCTTTATAAATGCAAGCTGTTGTTTGGGACCCTGCAGTATGTGTTGGACAACTGGTGCCAGGTTCTGCGCACACATCACTCCAAGCTCTTCATGTGCTAATTTAGAAACAGTAGAACACCTCAATGGGCTAGATTTTACAATGTTGCTCACTGGACTTGCAGACCACGAGTGCTAACTGAAATATCGCACAAGGCGGCCAGCATGCTTAGTTTCGCAGGCTATTCTATTTTCCGCCAGCTAACTTCAGTAGGCAAAAAAAATGCAGAAAAAAGCCATGAAGTTGGGCATATTCCAATTAGCGATTCGAATATGCAAAGCTACGCCACCAAATTTGGCCCCATGTGTGGTACTGAGTTTCTCGCGTATGATCAGGATATTAGGGGTTAAGCAGCGAATGAGTCTACTGCTTCCTTGGTGGCACATTGGGTAAATGCACTACCCAGTGTAACACTAAGTCAGACAGAGAAGCAAAGGAGGGAGTTTGTGTTAAATGGAACAAGAAAGATACCTGGGAGTTTTTGTGGAGAAATCTATAAAACCCATCATAAGAACATAAGATAAGAACATAAGAAATAGGGGCAGGAGTAGGCCATAACGGTTCCTCGAGCCTGTTCCGCCATTTAATACGATCATGGCTGATCCGATCACGGACTCAGCTCTACTTCCCTGTCCACTCCTCATAACCCCTTATTCCCTTATCAGTTAAGAAACTGTCTATCTCGGTCAGCTGAAGTAAAATAGCCAAGTAAGTTACTGGTGTGCCTTAGTGAAGGGCGAATACACAAATCAAAAGCCCAAGTCAATGACTTGATAGGCAAGTCATTGGTCATAACCCATCTGCAATACCATTATATAGTCCTGGTCACCTCCCCGAAAGGAAGGGTATTGATACAGTACAGTGAGGAACACAAAGGAGATTCTGTATCAGGATTATGGGTTTATTGTCTGTGGAAGAGGTGTGAAGTTTTGAAGTCTACTCAGTCAATTGACCAGACTGATGCAAGCAAATTGTTCTCAGAGACAGGAGAAATTATAATGGAGAATAAGGAAATGGCAGAGACATTAATCAAATGCTTTGTATACGTCTTCATGGAAGACTCAAAAAACATCCCGGAAATAGCGGGGAGCCAAGGGTCTATCAGAATGAGGATCTTAAATACTTTATTAGTAAAATAACAGTACTGGAGAAATTAACGGGACTAAAAGCCAGCAAATCCCTTGGACCTGATAGCCTACATCCTACAGGGTTTTAAAAGGTGGCTCATCATCATAGTCGGTCTTGCTTCCACTCTTAGAATGAGTCCTTAAGTGGCCGAACAGTCCAATATGAGAACCACAGTCCCTGTCACAGGTGGGACAGATAGTCGTTGAGAGAAGGGGAGGGTGGAACTAGTTTGCCGCATACTCTTTCCGCTGCCTGCGCTTGGTTTCTGCATGCTCTCGGCGATGTGACTCGAGGTGTTCAGCGCCCTCCCGGATGCTCTTCCTCCACTTAGGGCCGTCTTTGGCCAGGGACTCCCAGGTGTCGCGGGGGATGCTGCACTTTATCAGGGAGGCTTTGAGGGTGTCCTTGTAACGTTTCCGCTGCCCACCTTTGGCTGGTTTGCCATGAAGGCTACAGAGGTAGTGAATGCATTGGTTTTGATCGTCCAAAATTCCAGATTCTAGAATGGTCCCAGCGGATTGGAAGGTAGCAAATGTAACCCTGCTATTAAAGAAAGGAGGGAGAGAGAAAACAGGGAGCTACAGACCAGTTAGCCTGAAATCAGTAGTAGGGAAAATGCTAGAATCTATTAGGGACATGGTAACAGGGCACTTAGAAAGTCATAATGTGAACAGGGCACGTCAACACGGATTTATGAAAGGGAAATCGTATTTAACAAGTCGAAGAGTTTTTTGAGGTTGTAACTAGCAGGGTAGATAAGGGGGAACCAGTGGATGTAGTGTATTTGGATTGTCAGAAAACATTCGATAAGGTGTAGAAATAAACGGGTCATTTGCAGGCTGTAACTAGTTCTAACCTTAAGGATCAGTGCTTGGGCCTTAGCTATTCACAATCGATATCAATGATTTGGATGAGGGGACCGAGTGTAATGTCTCCAAGTTTGCTGATGATACAAAGTTAGGTGGGAAAGTAAGTTGTGATGACAGTGCAAAGAGGCTGCAAAGGGATACAAGACAGGTGAAGTGAGTGGGCAAGTACGTGGCAGATAGATTATAATGTGGAGAAATATGTTACCACCCACAGATCCAATTCATGTCCGGACCGGGGTCAAGCAGGGCTGCGTCATCGCCCCAACCCTCTTCTCAATCTTTCTCGCTGCCATGCTCCACCTCACAGTTGATAAGCTCCCCGCTGGAGTGGTGCTAAACTACAGAACCAGTGGGAAGCTGTTCAACCGTCGCTGTCTCCAGGCCAGGTCCAAGACCACTCCAACCTCTGTCGTCGAGCTACAGTACACGGATGATGCCTGCGTCTGTGCACACACAGAGGCTGAACTCCAGGACATAGTCAACGTATTTACCGAGGCGTATGAAAGCACAGTCCTTATGTTAAACATTAGTAAGACAAAAGGTCCTACACCATCCTGTTCTCGCCGCACAGCACAGCCCCCCAAACATCAAGATCCACGGCGTGGCCCTGGACAATGTGGACCACTTCCCCTATCTCGGGAGCCTCCTATCAACAAGGGCAGGCATTGATATCATGAGATCCAACACCGCCTCCAGTGCGCCTGTGCAGCTTTCGGCCGTCTGAGGAAAAGAGTGTTTGAAGACCAGGCCCTCAAAACTGCCACCAAGCTCATGGTCTACGGGGCTGCAGTAATACCAGTCCTCCTGTATGGCTTAGAGACGTGGACCATGTACAGTAAACACCTCAGTCGCTGGGGAAATACCACCAGCGATGTCTACGCAAGATCCTGCAAATCCCCTGGGAGGACAGACGCACCAACGTCAGCGTCCTCGTCCAGGCCAACATCCCCAGCATTGAAGCACTGACCACACTTGATCAGCTCCGCTGGGCAGGCCACATGGTTCGCATGCCTGACACGAGACTCCCAAAGCAAGCGCTCTACTCGGAACTCGTCCACAGCAAACAAGCCAAAGGCGGGCAGAGGAAACGTTACAGGGACACCCTCAAAGCCTCCCTGATAAAGTGCAACATCCCCACTGACACCTGGGAGTCCCTGGTCAAAGACCACCCTAAGTGGAGGAAGTGCATTCGGGAGAGCGCCGAGCTCGAGTATCGTCGCCGAGAGCATGCAGAAACCAAGCGCAGGCAGCGGAAGGAGCGTGAGGCAAACCTGTCCCACCCTCCCTTTCCCTCAACGACTATCTGTTCCACCTGTGACAGGGACTGTGGTTCCCGTATTGGACTGTTCAGCCACCCAAGGACTCATGCTCAGAGTGGAAGCAAATCTTCCTCGATCCCGAGGGGCTGCCGATGATGATAATGACCCAGAAATCCATTCCATCTCAGGTGAGTCTTCTCTACTGGACTTTACAGCCTTCCGGACTCAACACGGAGTTCAATAATTGCTGGTCATAACCTCCGACCCCATTTTTTGGACCGCAGCTGATGATTCTGCTATTGGCATTTACACCTCCTCTACACCCATCTTTTGTTTCTTTACTTGTCCCATTACCATCTCCTTTTGCCTTGCACCATCATCCCTTTTGTCATTTAATCTCCCCTGCCTTCCACCTCATCACAGACCTTCTTCCCTTTTCTCCTTTCCACACCACCTTTCCCTGACCTTACACCTACTTAAAAATCTGTTGCATCTTTAACTTTTTCCCGTTCTGACAAAGGGTCATTGACCTGAAGCGTTAACTCAGTTTCTCTCACCACAGATGCCTCCTGACCTGCTGAGCATTTCCAGCGTTTTCTGTTTTTAGTCCATTCCATGTGTTGATTGCTGTGCAGGCAAAATGCTTCCCATATCAGTGCTAAATATTCCTTCAACTATTTTGAACCTGTGCCTCATGTCCTATGGTCAAGGTTTAGTTAGAAGTAGTTTGCTGGATTTAACTTCTCCAAACCCATTCCCTAACATACCGCAGTGTCAGTTTGGCTATGTGGCAGCACTCTTACCTCAGAAGTCAGCCACCCCAGAGACTTGAGCACATAATTAGGGCTCCATCGTCATAGGCAGTCCCTCATACGAGGATAACTTGCTGCCACGAGAGTTCACAGATGTTTCAATGAAGGACCCGATGTTCCAGTCCTGAACTCCAGTTGAGGAGGTGAAAATGCCTGTGCATGGATTTTTTTTAACGTGTGGTGACCGTTGCACACCAGCCATCACACGGGCTTGACAGAGCTAGGCCTTTATCCAGTGGCAAGGATTAACCAGGATGACTGGAGACCTGATCTGCTGCATGGACCTAGTGCGCACACATATCGCAGTGTGGGCTGGTCCGTGCTGCCGCTGGGCCCTCAGCTCTTCTGGGCCCCGTACCCTCATTCGCCGCACCTCCGCCCATGATGTTCCAGGGCCTGGCGCTCCAGCTCTATTTATAGGGTACAGGGTACCGTCACACAACAGGGTACCGTCACACCGCGTCACACAACAGGGTACCGTCACACAACAGGGTACCGTCACACAACAGGGTACCGTCACACAACAGGGTACCGTCACACTGCGTCACACAACAGGGTACCGTCACACTGCGTCACACAACAGGGTACCGTCACACTGCGTCACACAACAGGGTACCGTCACACTGCGTCACACAACAGGGTACCGTCACACTGCGTCACACAACAGGGTACCGTCACACTGCGTCACACAACAGGGTACCGTCACACAACAGGGTACCGTCACACAACAGGGTACCGTCACACAACAGGGTACCGTCACACAACAGGGTACCGTCACACAACAGGGTACCGTCACACAACAGGGTACCGTCACACTGCGTCACACTGCGTCACACAACAGGGTACCGTCACACAACAGGGTACCGTCACACTGCGTCACACTGCGTCACACAACAGGGTACCGTCACACAACAGGGTACCGTCACACAACAGGGTACCGTCACACAACAGGGTACCGTCAAACAACAGGGTACCGTCACACAACAGGGTACCGTCAAACAACAGGGTACCGTCAAACAACAGGATACTGTCAACACTGCGTCACACAACAGGGTACTAGGGCTAAAACCTCATTGTCAGAGCACTGTATTGTCGGCGGTGCTATCTTTCAGACTAGAAGTTAAACTGAGACACTCAGCAGGACATAAAGATCCCTTTCCATGAGCCGATGAGATGCATTTCAGTAGCACAATATTCAGAGGAATATTGAAGGTTGGTGGGAGTGAGGTCAATCAAGGGGATGAGCTTATTGGGCAAAATAGCTATTTCCTGTTCTTAAAAATGTTGAGGTTCTTAGGTTATCAGCATATCTGAGAGTAGAGCATCTACTTCAGCAGGAAATAAAGGTGACCACAGACCACAAAAAAGTTTTTAAAAGGACACTGGCAAGCTGGATATCGAGTTGCAAGAGTTCGGATGTTAAGCAACGGATGGAGACAAACACAGAGGCTGTTCTCCACTGATCATGACAATGCAGAAACTCAAACAGAACTGAAGTACAGCAATAATACAATGTTATAGGGCAGTATCCTAAGGGACATCCCTAGTGGACTATGAAGAGTCCCACAATATGCTGGACCTTGATTTCTAGAAAGCATATTAGAGTTCAACTTGAAAGGTTTCTAGAATCATAGAATGGAATCAGGGAATCTTACAGCACAGGAGGCGGCCATTCAGCCCATCGTGCCTGTGCCGGCTCTGTGAAAGAGCGATCCAATTAGTTTCATTCCCCTGTTCTTTCCCCGTAGTCCTACAAATGTTTCCTTTTTGAAGTATTGATCCAATTCCCGTTTGAAAGTTACTACTGAATCTGCCTCAGGCAGCGCGATCCAGATCACAACAACTCGCTGAGTAAAAAGAATTCTCATCGTCCCCTCTAGTTCTTCTGGCAGTTACCCTAAATCTGTGCCCTCTGGTTACCGACCCTCCTGCCAGAGGAAACAGTTTCTCTCTGTCTACTCTATTAAAACCCCTCATAATTTTGAGCATCTTTATTAAATCTCCCCTTAACCTCCTCTACTCTGAGAACAACCCCAGCTTCTCCACATAACTGAAGTCCCTCACCCCAGTACCAATCTCTTCTGCACCCTCTCCAAGGCTTTCTTCCTAAAGTGTGGAACACCGAATCGGACACACTACTCCAGCTGGGGGCTGATTTATAAAGGTTTACTGTAACTTCCTGGCTTTTGTACTCTATGCCTCTATTTATAAAGCCTAGGACCCCATATGCCTTTTCAACAGCTTTATAATTTTGTCCTGCCACATAAGAGCTGTGTACATACACTCCCAGGTCTCTGTTACTGTACCACTTTTTAAAATGGCACCATTTTGTTTACATTGCCTCTCCTCATTCTTCTCAAAATGCATAATTTCACATCTCTCTGCATTAAATGTTATCTGCCATGTGTCTGCCCCCAGTCCGTCTGCGTCCTCCTGAACCCGCTCACTGTTTACTACATTTCTAAATTTTGTTTCAGCTGCAAATTTTGAAATTGTGACCCCTATACCTAGTCCAGGTCATTAATATATATACAAAAACAGCAGTGGTCCTAACACAGGCCCCTGGAGACACAAGTTTATGCTTCACTCCAAACTGAAACAACTGTTCACCACTACGCTCTGCTTTCTGTCCCTTAGCCAATTTTGTATCCATGCTGCCACTATCCCTTTAATCCCGTGGGCTTCAATTTTGCGAGCCAATCTATCATGTAGTATTTTATTAAACATATACACAGCTTCAACCGCCCTGCCTTCGTCAACCCTTTTCAAAGAACTCCATCAAGTTTGTCAGACACAATTTGCCTTTAACAAAATTGTGCTGGCTTTCATTGATTAACAAATGCCAATTTATTTTGTCCCAGACTATTGTCTCTAAAGGTTTCCCTACCACCGGTGTTAGGCTGACTGGCTTGTAGTTACCAGATTTATCCCTCTCCCCTTTTTTGATCAGAGATGTAACATTTGCAACCCTCAAGTCCTCTGGCACTACCTAAAGATTGGAAGATTGTGGCCAGAACTGTCGTAATTTCCACCCTTACTTCCCTCAGTGATCTGGAATGCATCCCACCCGGACCGGGTGACTCTTCTACTTTGCGGGCTGCCAACCTTTTAAGCACCTCCTCTATCTATTTTTATCCAATCCAATATACTTATTCCCTCCTCCTTTACTGCCACATTGCATCTGTCTTCACTAAAGAAGATGCTGCCAAAGTGTCATGTATCTAGACATGTTACTGCCTGTACTATTACACATGATGTGCCACCAGAGGGCACTGCAGTGGGAGACTTGTAGGTTATCTGCCAGGCCTAGTATAAAAGACAGGCCACCATGTGAGATCCTCACTCTGGAGTTATAATGGGCCCAAGTTTCGAGCCGCGCCTAGAACGGCGCAGTCCCGACCTGGACGCCCGTTTTTCGCGCCACAAAGTGCGCCTAAAAAAACCCTCCAGATTCTCCAGCTCCCTGCAAGTCCTCTGGCCCTCGGCGCAGCGCAGCAGGAGCTGTAGGAGGCGGAGCCAGGTCTCTGCGCTGAAAACAGTGCCGGGACCTCTGCACATGCGCGCTACAGTGGGCGCGCATGTGCAGTAGCTCCAAGCGCCCAAAACTGTGTGGGAGGGGCCGAAGCACACAGCCCCGAGCCCTGGCCCAATGGCCTCACTGGGGCTGCGTGAATAAGGCTCCACCCACGGCCAGCTCCTGCTTCCTCCCAACCCAACTCGACTCCCGCTTCCGGACCGGACCAGACACCGACCTGACTCCTGCTCGCACCCCCCCCCTGACCTGACTCCGACCCCCGCTGCCCCCGGACCGGACCCGACACGACTCCCGCTCCCCCCCCGCCCCCGCCGCCGGACCCGACACTGACCCGACTCCCGCTTCCCCCCCCCCCCCCGCCCCCGGACCGGACCCAACCCCCGCCTGGATCCAACCTGACCTCCCTCCCCCCGACCCGAACCGACCTCCCTCCCTCCCACCACGCTCCCCCTGACCCGACGCCACCTACCTGTAAATCTGGTGCCGGGGACGGGCCCTGCCCGAAGTCTCGGGCCCAGCCCATTCAGCCTCCCTCCCCCTTCTCCTTTCCCCCCCCATCTCCTTTTCCACCCCCCCATATCTCCCCTTTATCCCCTTCTCCCCATCCCTCCCCCACTCTCCCTCTACCCCCCTCCCCTCGCTGTCAGAAACACAGACACTGACAGACAGAGAATGAGAGACACACACAGACAGAGAGATAGAGACACTGACAGAGACACACTGGGGGGGGGGGGGGGGGGGGGGGCATCCCAGCACGCTGTTGGAGAGCTCCCGGTGCTGCAGTCGGTAAGTAGAAAATGTTTTATTTATTGATTTAAAAAAAAAAATTCTTATTAATTTTTTTTGATTGATTTATTGGTTGATTTATTGATGTATT
Source organism: Pristiophorus japonicus (assembly GCF_044704955.1). NCBI lineage: Eukaryota > Metazoa > Chordata > Chondrichthyes > Pristiophoridae > Pristiophorus > Pristiophorus japonicus. The sequence goes on from NC_091984.1 coordinate 159,683,057, forward strand.
TATCATTTATTATTGATGATGGCTCTTTATTTGTAAAACTGAAGTGTTTAATGTTTGTAAACTTCCCTTTAAAACCCCCCCCATTCCCTACTAAAACCCCCCCCATTCCCCATTCTAAAGTGTAGACAAGGTTTTTTCGAGCGTGCAAAAATCTTCACTTACTCCATTCTAAGTTAGTTTGGAGTAAGTTTTCACTGCCGAAACTTTGAAAACAGGCGTAAGTGGCCGGACACGCCCCCTTTTGAAAAATAAATTCTGTTCCAAAGTGAAACTGTTCTAACTGACGAGAACTGGAGCAAACTAAATGACGAGAATTCCGATTTCTAAGATATTCCGTTCTACACCAGTTGCTCTTAAAAATTAGGAGCAAATCATGTGGAAACTTGGGGCCATTAAGTGCACTCAGGTTACTACAGTTCAAGTGCAATACATTGCCTCATGGAGTCAATATCAGAGCATCCAAAGACATAACACAGAGTACTCATTCAATACCTCAGTCTTGGCTTCTGCCTCCACAAGATCATCTTTTTGGTCCCTAATCAGCCCCGCCCTCCCTTTTAATCTTTATATGCTTATAAAAGACTTGTGTTCTCTTTTATATGGTACCCGTTATTCTTTTCTCATACGCTCTCTTTGCTCCTAATTTTCTCTCTCAGTTCATTCTGCACTTTCTGCTTGATTCGCTATGAACCTGACATTTATGATAAGCCTCCTTTTATCATAGTTCACAGTATTACCAAATAGGGGATGGGGAGGGAGGGGGAGAAAGCGCTGAGTGAAGTGCCCCAGTGAGCAGTATTGGGACTCCTAGGGGTCGAAATCCCGTTTTCTAACACCAGCCGTTACCGCCGGAGCAAGATGGCTAATGGGCAGCTGAGTCCTTACCGTCGGTGGCGACCAGGTTCCTGGGCTCACGGTGAACTCAGTCGGGTGGTGGGGGCGGCGGCAAGACGTACCGTTGCGCGCTCAGCCGGCACCCACGTGGTGACGTCATCCAATGTGCAACGCCCCCTTGCCGCCGCGATATTCGATGAGTACGGTGGTCTTACCGGCAGGTGTCCGTACAGCCTGGGAAAGGTGGGACATCGGGGATCCCGGGGCGGGAGGAGCGTCCAGGGATCAAGGTAAATGGTTATGTTTATTTATTTGACCATTTATGTATTAATGGGACCAGTGGGGAAGTGTGGGTGAGGGAAATTATCGGAATCTTTTTTTCCCATTTTTTTTTTTACATCTGGCATGCCGGGAGTCTACCGTAGGAAAATTCGGTGGGCCTCCTGAGCTCCCGCTCCGTGGGCGCCCGAGGAGAGTGTGCAATGCCAATTTTAGCACGGCTCTCTCAACTTTGGGCGGCAAAACTGAATTTTTCACAGTTTGAGATGGCACCTGCCGCCTGGAGTTAGAATTAACACTCAGCCTGTGTTATCGCCTCAAACACAGCAGGATCGAATTTCGACCCCCTACAATCTCTAATTCACATCAACTACTTGAATTCAGAAACTCAATGTTAAAAGCATAGAAAGTGAGCACGAGGCGGCAGCTGAAAAACCAGTTGGACAAATATGTCAATTGAGAGAATAATGGCAGCTGGAATTGAATACAGACGAGTATAAAGTATTGAATGGAAGAGGAAAAAAATCCCCAACTTAGATACTCCATGAACGTTGAGGACCTCCAGGACTGCCCTGGGGTCTCCGGGAGTCAAAGACCAATCTCCGGGACATTGTTGCGAGCAACCCAGATCATCAATCGTAGGGGTGACAAACAATTGTGGTTTTAAAAAAATGTTCCTTCACCCTTTTGTTTCCTAGTTCTAAAAATATTGGACATGCTATTTGAATGATCCAATCAAGTTTATTCACTTTCTGATTGGTATAGGAAGCGATGCTCCAGGAGGATAGACATGTCGGACGACCAATGGCGAGAGCGTGTGGGCGGGGTGATTGGAGACGGGAGGTCATGTGCTGAAAGCTCCGGGAGGATGTCCAACAAGAGTTGGAAACCCGAATGAATGTTACTGAAACATTGAAGGATGAAACGCAAAGAGCCTGAGGGGTCTTTGTAAACTCGATGTTCAACATTTTCCAGTGATTGTCAACCAGGCACTTGGAATGCTGAATAATGTAGTCACATTGTAGTGTACAAGTCGGAGGTAGTCGTGTTGAAACTATGCAGTGCTACCACACCTCAAATACTGCATCCAATTCAGGTGCTGGAAGCAGTTGAGAAGAGTTACAAGGCTGATCTCTAGCTTTAGAGGATTGAGTAAAGACTGCAGCCCTGAAAAGGGGGGATTGAGAAGCTGCCTTAGAGGTGTAGAAGATAGTATGTGGTATAGAAAATCTCGATCTGCAACACCACCACAAAGTAAAGCACAAGAGTAGGACAAGCGACAGGGGGACAAGAGTAAATGGCAAATTTAGTCCCGATGTCAGCAGCTTCTTCACTAAATGCAAACAACACAAAGAAATAACTTGCATTTATTTGGTGCCTTTCCCGACATCCCAAAGCGCTAAATAGCCAATGAAGTATGTAGTCACTTGTAATGTAGGAAACAGGGCATCCAATTTGCACACAGCAAGCTCCCACAAACAGCAGCTGTAAACTTAGATGGTTGCATCACAGCATCCAAACAGCAATGAGATAAATGACCAGGTCCTTTGTTTGTGATGTTGGAGGAGGGATAAACAACACTCCACAGCTCCACTTCGAAATAGCTGGCATGAGATCTTTTACATCCATCTTTGAGGACAGACAGGATCTCAGTTTAATGTCTCATTCGAAAGACGGCATCTGATACAGTGCGTCGCTCCCTCAGTGCTGCACTGGGAATGGCGGCCTGGATTATGTACTAGTTTCTGGAGTGAGGCTCGAAGCCACCGAGTCTTCTGACTCAGAGGTGAGTGCTACCCACTGAGCCACAGCTGACACATGGAGACACCTTCAGGGTAGAGTAGAGTCTTGGACCCCCTTGCCACTGGGCCAAGACCTTGCTCAGCTAAGCCCGTGTGGTAGCTAGGGTGCAATGACCACCCCACGTTAAAAGAACTCACGCACAGGCATCTTCCACTCCGATAACATGATTGCAAGAGTGGAAGCAAGTCTTCTTCGATTCCGAGGGACTGCCGATGATGATGAGAGTGGCAGCAGCAGATTTCAGTTGAATGTTGTGACAGAACCATCTAAGTTTACAGCACAGGAAGAAGCCATTGGTCTGTGCATGCTCTACTCTGGAGTAATATGGAGCTAAGCCCAGTGTCTCATTCACTCCCTGCAGCCCTGTGTCTTCCTCCGCTTCAAATATTTATCTATTTTCCCCTTAAAAGATGCAATAGTACATAGGAACTGCTAGTCAAAAAAAGACCAGTCCATCTCGTTCTCCTTTTGCCGCCCTGCTAATTGCATGAAAGGATGATAATGGAGGTGTTTACTAATCAATGCAATCAATCTATCAATGGGTCTACATCAGACCCAGACAGGAGGGGAGGAACCCCCAGTGGTGGACAGCTTTGGGAACCATGGGTCCCAAAGCCACTGGTTCCTCCCAAACATGCAACACTTACCACGTCATGACTTAAATTACTCCTATCCCAATTATGTCCTGAAAGAAATCTATCTAATTTGCATTTTTCCTTTAAAAGATACAATGGTCTCTGCCTCACCCACTCACTGTGGCAATGAATTGCATTGTCTAACAACCCTCTTGTTTAAAGAAACAACTCCTCACCTCTTGTCACTCTCCGATGATTTTTAAATTGATGACCCCTTGTCACCAACTCCCCAACCAAAGGAAATAGTATTTCCCTATTTATTCTACTCTTCCTAATCAACATCACAACAACAGATTATCTGGTCAGTATCACGTTGCTTTTGTGGGAGCTTGCTGTGCACAAGTTGGCTGCCGCGTTTCCCACATTACAACTGTGACTACACTGCAGAAAGTACTTCACTGTAAAGCACTTTGAGATGTCCAATGGTTGTGAAGGCGCTATATAAATGCAAGTCTTTCTTTCTTATTTTAAAAACTTCTATTAAATCTCCTCTTAGCCTCCTCTGCTCCAGTACAAAACGTCAGTGTAGAATCAGAACAGTACAGCACAGGAGACAGCCATTTGGTCCATCGAGTCTGCTCATAACTGTAATCCCTGACATCATCCTGGTAAATCTGTGCTCTACGCACTCTCTGGCTTTTACATTCTCTCTCAAATGGTGAGCTCAAAACTGCACACAGTACTCGAACTGTGGCCTAACCAATGGTTTCTACAGATTGATCATTATTCCTTTACTCTTGTACTCTACGCCCCTAGTTATAAAACCCAAAAGCTGTTGGCATTTACTATGGCTTTATCGACCTATTTTCGGGGAACTATTTATTTGAACCCCTAGGTATCTCGGTTCATCTGCATCTTTCAAACTACATAGAAAGTACAGCACAGAAGCAGGCCATTTGTCCCAACTGGTCAACGCCAGTGTTCATGTTCCACACAATCCTCCTCCTCTCTCCCTATCAACATAACCTTCGATTCCTTTCTCTCTCTCGTTCGTGTTTATCTAGCTTTCCCTTAAACGCATCGATACTACTCACCTCAACCACTCCCTGTGGTAGTGAGTTCCACATTCTCACCGTTCTCTGGGTAAAGTCGTTTCTTCTGAATTCCCTATTGGATTTATTAATGACTATCATATACTTATGGCCCTTGGTTTTGGAACCACCATAAGTGGAAACATTTTCTCTATCAAACCTTTTCATAATTTTAAAAGGCCTCTATCAGGTCACCTCTTTTATAGAGAAAAGCGCCCCAGCTTGTTCAGTCTTTCCTGATAGCTACAACCTCTCCGTTCTGGTATCGTCCTTGTAGATGTTTTTACAGTGCCTCTACATCCTTTTATAATATGGAAACCAGAAATGTGCACAGTACTCTAAATGTGGTTCCATGTTAACTTCTCTGCTTTTCAATTCTATCCTTCTGGAAATGAATGCCAATGCTTTGATTGTTTTTTTAATGTCCGCTACTTTGTGATTTGCTTATCCGTACTCCTAATACCTTTACTACTCTACCCCATTTAGACTCCTATTTTCCCAAGAGTAGATGACCTCATTATTCCTCCTACTAAAATGTACCACCTTACACTTATCCATATGGAAATTCATTTGCCAATTCCATTCAGTGTACACTCCCATTCCTGTTTTCTTCTCCCAAATGCAACTTATCCACATTAAATTGCCCCGTTTGCTCATTCTGCTAACTTGTCTGTATTTTCCTGGCGTGCTCTCAACGTGGCCATTCTGCTCACCTATCTGTGTCCTCCTCAAGCTCTTGATGTTTGCCAACCCCCTACATTTTTATCAGCAAACTTCAAGACTGCGTTCCTCAAACCCAAGACCAAACAATTTATTTGTACCGAGTACAAAAGTGGACATGCTCCCAACCCTTCTCCAATCTCAGCCACACCCTTCACCCAAACGCTGTCTCCTGCCCGTCAACAAACTTTCTATCCCTGCTGCTACATTACCTCTTAAATCGACTAAATTGGGAGACACCTTCTTGAATGCCTTCTGAAAATCCATATACTCACCAATTGCATTCCCTTTATCATCCCAATCGCTCACTTCTTAAAATACACTATTAGTTTGTTTTTAACAAATCCATGTTTGCTGTCCTTGATTAACCCTGGCATTTTTGAAAGTTTATTAATAATGGTCTGAAACTTCTGGCCGCTCCAGGGTGCGAACGAAGTCAGCACTCAACCGGCGAAGCCTTACAATAGCCGGTTCTCAGGGCGCGACGCACATGCGCTGAGAACCAGCTTTTCCAATCTGTCAAAATGTTTTTGGACAGATCCTACATTCCCCGCAGGAAGGATATCACTGTGGCAGAGATTTGGGCTATTTGCCCAACTTATGCCCAGCGAATGTCCTTCAAACTCTTACGCCTGGTAAAAACACTTTTAAAACACAGAAAAACATTAAATGTAATCATTCATTTTTATATTAAAAACACTGTCCATTAAGGTAAGCTTATTTTTAACCCTATTAAAACACATTAAAAGTGTTTTCCAAAAATATATTTTTTTCTAAAACATTTAATTTTAATTTTGAATATGTGAGTTTTAAAATTTTTTTATTGTGCTGTGGTTTCGGTGTTTATGGGGGTTATTCTCATTGATAGTAATGGGAACTCGTACAAACAGAGTTGCTATTATCAATGAGAATACTACCTAGTGATTGGTGATCCAGGCCCAGAGAGGTCCATATGTGGAAGACAAATCCCCGTACACTGCGCAGTGAATGAAGGCCCCAGGGATCAACAGGTTGTTTCGTAGATTTTTTTTTGTGGGTCAGATGTGTTCGTATGAAGCAAGCTTCCGACCGCAATTTCCCCCCAAATATCTCTTAACAATTGTTCCATGTTATCCTCCAGAACACCTACATTGTCACTTCTACACCATTTGTAAAATAAATGCAAAATATTTATCATCTCCATACTTCAACTTGCACAATTAGACTCCCTCTTTCATTCCAGATAGCCCAGCCCTCTATCTAACTCATTTATATTGACAGAGGCTTTGCCATTTCATTTTATATTTTCTGCTAGCCTTCTTTCATATCCTCTTTTAGCCCATCTAATCATCCTAGTACTCTCTCTTATATTCATGATTTTCTTCAGTATTGTTAGCTTTAACTTTATCATAAACCTCCCTTTTAAAGAAAGACTTGGATTTATATAGATCCTTTCACGACCACCAGACATCTCAAAGCGTTTTACAACCAATGAAGTACTTCTGGAGTGTACTCACTGTTGTACTATGGGAAACGCGGCAGCCAATTTGCACGTGATGATGACCAGATAATCTGTTTGTTATGTTGATTGAGGGATAAATATTGGTCAGGACACAAATTAGTTTAGTTTTAAACCTACATCACTATTCTTTGATGCGCCCACCTTTTTCCTAATAAGAATATCTCTCTATTTTACCCCATCCACTTGACATTTGAAGGTTTCCCACTGCGGCTTCATCTTGTTTGCTAATGTTTCTGCCCAGTTAATTTAGCCCAGATCCCTTCTTATTTCACTGAACTTTGTCCTTTTCTAGTCGATTACTCTCGAGTCTATATGGTCTGCTTCTATTCTTACATTGAACCTGATTATTTTGTGATTGCGGTTTCCCAATTATTCTGCTTTCATCATTTAGTTCCTCCTCTTCATTTCCTAAATCGAGCAATGCTTCTTTCAACAACAACTTGTATTTCGATAACACCTTTAACGTACTGAAACATCCCAAGGTGCTTTTCAGGAGTATTATGCGCTAAAAATTTGACACTGAGCCGCATAAGGAGAAATGAGCACCCCTGACCAAACGCTTGGTCAGAGGCAGGTTTTAAGGAGCATCTTGAAGGAGGAAAGAGAGGCAGAGAGGTTTATGGAGGGAGTTCCAGAGCTTGGGACCCAGGCAACAGAAGGCATGGCCACCAATGGTTGAGGGATGCTCAGGAGGGCAGACATCTCGGGGGTTACAGGGCTGGAGGAGATTAGAGAGATAAGGAGGGGTGAGGCCATGGAGAGATTTGAAAAGAAGGATGAGAATTTTGAATCAAGACGTTGCTTAACCGGAAGCCGATGTAGGTCAGCGAGCGAGACTTGGTGCGAGTTAGGACACGGGCAGCCGAGTTTTGGATCACCTCATATTTACATAGGGTAGAACGTGGGAGGCCAGCCAGGAGTGCTTTGGAATAGTCAAGTTTGGAGGTAACAAAGGCCTGGATGAGGGTTTCAGCAGCAGATGAGTTGAGGCAAGGGTGGAAACAGGCAACGTTTGAGATGGAAAATGCTGGGGGGATTGTAGGGTTCTTATGGTTAGGCAAGCTAAAGTAGGCTCAGCGGCCGCTCATCCAGATCTTGTGGCCTCGGTTCTAAAAAGCAGATCTCAGACTTTGGCCACAATGAGTTCTCATCCCTTGAATAGTCCAGACTAGTGGTAAATCAGCATTGCCTCCACTCATATCCAGAAATTTGATCCGATTTGATGCCACACTCTCAGCTCGGATGCTATAGGATTCCACAAATATCATCTTCAACCTAAAACAATCCCACAATTGCAGCTTTAATCTGTCACAATTCCATAATCTCATTAGATCTGACATGAATGCACAATCCCAACAACTTTATATAGCACCTTTAACGTAGAAAGTTTAAAAAAAAAATCACAGAAGAAAGCACAAACATATTTACCAGAATGATATCAGAACTGAGAGGTTGGAAATATCAGGAAAGTCTGAACAGGCTGGGGCACTTTTCCCTTGAATGAAGACTGACAAGTGACCTGATAGAGGTCATTAAAGTTATGAAGAGGTTTTATAAGGTGAACGTAGAGAAGATGTTTGGGGAGTCCAAAACTAGGGGCCATCAATATAAGATAGTCACTAATAAATCGAATAAAGAATTCAGGAGAAACTTCTTTATACACAATGGTTAGAATGTGGAACTAACGACCACAGGGAGAGGTTGAGACGGATAGCGTAGCTGCATTTAAGGGGAAGCTGGATAAACAAGTGAGAGGGGAAGTAATAGAAGGATATGGTGAAAGGGCGAGCTGAAGAAGCTGGTGTGGAGAATAAACATCGACGCAGACCAGTTGGGCCAAGGGAACTGTTTCTGTGTTGCAAAATTCTATGCAATATATAAAGGCACATCGCAGCAGTGTAATCAGAACAAAAGACAATCTCAGCAAAAGATGGCGATGTAAGGAGGGGTCACAAAAACCTTCATCAGGTTCACCAGACCTGGTGAAAAGGTTCACCAGACTGATTCCTGGGATGAGGGGGGATTGTCCTATGAGGAGAGATTGAGTAGACTAAGCCGATATTCTCTAGAGTTTAGATGAATGAGTGGTGATCGCATTGAAACGTACAACATTCTTACAGGGCTCGACAGACACATGGAGGATGTTTCCTCTGGCTGGGGAGTCTAGAACCAGGGGTCACAGTCTCAGAATAAGGGGTCGGCCATTTAGGACTGAGATGAGGAGAAACCTCTTCACTCAGAGGGTAGTGAATCTTTAGAATTCTTTACCCCAAAGGGCTCAGTCTTTGAGTATATTCAAGCCACATCGCTAGATCTTTGACTATTACGGGAATCAAGGGATATGGGGACAGTGCAGGAAAGTGGAGTTGAGGTAGAAGATCAGCCATGATCTTATTGAGTGGCGGAGCAGACTCGAGGGGCCGAATAGCCGACTCCTGCTCCTAATCCTTAAATTCTTATCTTCATCTAAGAAGTCATTTTATGGAGGGTCTTAAAGGAGGGGAGGAAGGTGGAGATATGGAGGAAAGGAATTGCAGAGCGTGGGAAGTAGGCAGTTTAAAGTTCGGCCACCACTAGTTGGGTCATGTAGACGAGGCCCGAGTCGAAGAAAAGTTCAGTGGGGGATGCATAGGGCTGGAGGAGGTTACAGAGATAGGAAGGGGTGTAGGGGCTGGAGGAGGTTACAGAGATAGGGAGGGTTACAGGGCTGGAGGAGATTATAGAGATAGGGAGGGTTACAGGATCTGGAGGAGGTTACAGAGATCTTGTGGCTGGAGGAGGTTACAGAGATAGGGAGGGGTGTAGGGCTGGAGGAGGTTACAGAGATAGGGAGGGGTGTAGGGGTGGAGGAGGTTACAGAGATAGGGAGGCTTGTCGAGTTACAGAGATAAGGAGGGGAGAGACAATGAAAGAATTTAAAAAAGGATGAGAATTTTAAATCAGAGGCAAGAATCAATGTAGGTCAGCAACGACAGGACTGGGACTTGGTGCAGGGTAAGACACAGGCAGCAGTGTGTTGGGTGAGCTGAAGTTTATGAAGGGTGGGAGTGTGGCCAAGAGAGAATTAGAATAGTTGAGTCTGGAAATGACAAAGGCATGGATGAGGATTTCAGCAGCGGATGGGCTGAGGCACCTCTGGCTATGATTTAGTGGCGACAGTGGAACCAAGCAAGGGCAGTCCCTCTCAGCTGGACAACGGAGGTGAGGCGTTGGAGGAGGATGGTGTCGTTGACCCTGTCAAAGGCTGCAGTAAAGACGAGAAGGGAAAATGCACCATGGTCACAGTCACAAAGGACACGTGTGATTTCAATGCCACAGTAGGGGCAAAAACCTGATTGATTGGAGGGACTCAGGCACAATGTTGCAGGAAAGATGGCCACAGATTTTGGAGAGGAAAGGGAGGTTGGCGTAGGGTGATAGTTTGCAAGGACAGAGAGGTTGAGAGTGGGTTTCTAATAAGGGGTACTGATGACGCCGATTTTAAAAGGAAATGGGACATAACCTGAGGAGAGGGAATGTCAGCCAACATGGGGACCCAGAGGGAAGTTGGGTGGTCAGCAGTTTAGTGAGAATGGGGTCAAGAGAGCAAGAGTTGGGTCTCATGGAAGAGATGAGCAGAGAGAGAGATGCGCCATAGTTATGGGCAAGACCATCAGCAGGCCGGGGCCATGAGAGGGAGCAGCATGCGGCAGCATACCACTGCAGGGAGCAGCGCGTGCTGCTGCAGGAGGGCGACAGCTGACTGCAGTGTGGGCAGATACTGCAGGAGCGGCGAGGTCGGGGCGAAAGAGCGGTGAGAGATTGTAGAGGGATGTGATCGGGGCCCAGGAGAGGAGAGTATTCGGGGCCCAGAAGAGGCGAGGGCCCAGGGGCAGCACGGGCCAGCCCACACTGCGATATGTGTGCGCACTAGGTCCATGCAGCAGAGCTGGTCTCCAGTCGTCTTGGTTAATCCTTGCCACTGGACCAAGACCTAGCTCTGTCAAGCCCGTGTGGTGGCTGGTGTGCAACGGTCACCACACATTAAAAAAATCAACGCACAGGCATCTTCCACCCTTCAGGATGTAGTTCGGGATCCGGAATATTAGGTCCTTCATTGAAACACCTGTGAACTCATCCCTTTTCGGCATGGAAGCAAGTCATCCTCGTTTCGAGGGACTGCCTATGATGATGAGTTACAGGCAAGGGGTAACCACGGGGTGGGGAGCTTGGCTTAGTCGGCAAGAGGAAGCAAGGCAGCTGAGTGGCTGGTCTCAATTTTAATGACAAAAGTCCATGAGCTCATCGCAGCTGTTGTTGGAGGTGAGGGTGGAGGGGCAAGATGAGAAGGGTTTAAGGAGACAGTTGGTCGTGGAGAAACAAATTCAAGGATTTTCTTTGCATTCCAGGATGATCCTGGAGCAGGGAGCACCTTTGGTAGAGAGCAGAGCTTGATTTGGTCCAACCAGATCAGACGACTGTCGGCAAAACCAGCTGTGTCCCAGATGCGCTCCAGTCTGTGGTCTGCCATCATTCCACAATCCCAGGTCTGATCCGCATGAATTTGCAATCATAGTTCAGTGTCAGCTGTGGCTCAGTGGGTAGCATCCTTGCCTCTAAATCAGGAGGTTGTGGGTTCAAGTCCCACTCCAGGGACATGAGCACATAAATTCGGGCCTACACTCCAGTGCAGTGCTGAGGGAGCGCCGCACTGCCGGAGGTGCCATCTTTCGGGTGAGACGTTAAACCGAGGTCCCATCAGCTCTCTAAGGCGGACGTAAAAGATCCCACGGCACTATTCGAAGAAGAAGAGCAGAGGAGTTCTCACAGGTGCCTTAACCAATATTTATCCCTGAATCAACATCACCAAAACAAATCACCTCATTATCACATTGCTGTTTGTCGGAGCTTGCTGTGCGCAAATTGGTTGCCGCTTTTCCTACATTACAACAATGAACACACTTCAAAAAATGCTTCATTGGCTGTAAAACACTTTGGGACGTCCGGTGGTCATGAAAGGTGCCATATAAATGCAAGTCTTTCTTTTATAATTCTATGATACCACAATTACAGCCTTGATTTGACATAGCTCCACAATCACACCCTGATCTAAAGATTCAGCAATCAAGACTTAATTTTCCCCATTTACACCACTCGGTACAGAGTTTTTACTGAGGTACTTGAAAGCAGGAGTGGGGGGCTGTGGCCAGTCAATACCTTGCTGTGGGTTAGCTCCATAGCCCCGCCCCTGACAGGTACGCTGTTCGCTTCACTGCTAACAATGCCTGTTGCACTGATGGGACGGCAAACTGCGGGGAGAGCCAGGGTCATAGTTGCTGGGTTCACCTGCGGTCGGTGCTAACTCAAATCACTAGACCAGTCTGAGGCAACGGGGGCCGAGCGTGGCAGTGGGCCCTGGCAGTGCCTCCCGAGGCAAGCACCGGGTGAATCGCCAAGGCACTGGCTCCGATGCCAGCGGCAGCACCAGACACCGCAGGCTAACCGACAGAAGAAGTGTGCCCACCCCTCCCGACTCCACAACACACGCCGCCTCACCAATTAACACCAATGAGAGCAGAGGGCGACCCTCGAGGGGGACCCGGGCCGTCCCGACTGACACCAGGCCACCTCGCCGGCGACTGGCACAAGCACATTCCAACAAGGAAAAATGTGCAGGCTGGTGGAATCGGCTGGGAGAACAGTCAGCCCACACAACCGCAGCCTTCGGGAACACAGCACCAGCCGGAGGTGCCATCAGCTTCCCAGATGCTGTCAAAACAAGTTGTGTCGATTTGAAAAGCAGCACCTCAATATTTAAGGCAGTGAGGATGGCCAGGAAGGAGGTGAAGATTTCTGACTGCTTTATTTGTGCCCACCGGCTGGGGGAGAGTCACAGCGAGTGATTGGGGGGGGGGGGGGTCACATTCTGGATGATGGGGGAGTCACAGCCTGGGTGATGGGGGGTGGTCACAGCGAATGATGGGGGGGGGGGGGTCACATTCTGGGTAATGGGGACCCACCCACCCACAGACAGCCAACAATAGCTCACTAACTGCAGGCCTCCCTCCCACCTAGCCACAAAACATGCTCACCGGCAGCAGCCGAGGTACAAACAGGCGGTGGCCCATCCCCAGCAGCTCCAGCAGCCGGCAGGCGTACTCGTTCACCATCCTGTGGCCGTCATCCTGGGCTTCTTGGGCTTTGGAGCGGGGGGAGCTGTGCACGGCCGACAGGGAAGGGGGGGCGGGACAGGGGAGCCCCTCTTCTGCCAGGAGCAGGCAGGAAGAATCCAGCTTGGGGAGAGGGTCAGACACAGGGACAGGTCAGCAGCCAGCCCCGGCGCTGGTCGGCATGGTGCGGGAGCCCGGTGCAGAAGGAGAGCCGGCTGGCCGGCCGGGCTGCTGCTGCTGCTGTAATGTAGGCGGTGAGCTCATCGTCTCCCGGCTGCAAACGTGCTGGCTGCTGCTGCCGGCGCTGATGTGAATGTGTAATGAGGGAGGCAGTGAATGGAGCAGGCAGGAGCCAGCTCTCCCGGGAGCAGGGCTGTGGCCATGCTCACACCCGCCTCAGCCCTCCACTGCAAGCTGTGCATCTACCTCCCCTCGGCAGAAACACCAGCGACACCCGCTCCTGCCTTCCCAACACACCCCCACGGGCAGTGTTGCAGCCTCCCCAACATTCTGTGCTCCCTCTCAATGTGTCACATCAACAGTCATTTCTTCCCAACACACCGTTTTGTGACTGCTGTTTGAAGTTTGTCAGTCACTATAATGTTGATTTTCTTTCTCCCTGTGGGAATCGCCATCCCCCAACAACCAGTAATCCGGCTACACCAGTGTACCAGGACCCTGGGTCCAGCAGGGTTTTCCTCAAATGTCAGGTTATTTTGCAGTGCCCACATCCTCCCTGTTCACTTCTACTTCTTTCAGTAACAAGGCGTATTTACTCAATAGCCGAGTACATGGTGTGATACTGAGCCAGAACCCGGGGGATCGGCATCGGGGAACCCGGGGGTACAGGGAACCCAGGGGTATGGAGGGAGGGATCGGGAGTTCAGGCCCAGAACAAGGGTATCAGGCGTGTAAGATACACCGAAGATAGTCTATACTTGCTTATTTGAGATTTTACATATTGGAAAGTCTACGCCTCCCAGCATGCTTTCCCAACAGGCCAAGTAGGCTTTGCGGAATAGCAGCAGCTATCAATCTCCCACAATTGCAAGACTGAAAAGAATACGAACAAGATAAGGTAGGGAGGCATGGGAATGCCCATCTTTGGGCAGAGTAGGTAGAGAGAAACTGTGGCTACTGGCAGAAGGGTCAAGAACCACAGGACACCGATTTAAGGCGATAGGCAGAAGAAAGAAATGAAGAAAAACAAATTGACCCAGCGAGTGGTCAGGATCTGGAACGCACTGCCCAAAATGGTGGTGGAGGCACATTCAATCGTGGCTTTCAAAAGGGAATTGTATAAGTACCTAAAAGAAAATAAATTGCCGGGCTACGGGGAAAGGGCGGGGGAGTGGGACTAGCTGAGCCCGAGCAGAGAGCTGGCACGGGCTAGACGGGTCGAAAGGCCTCCTTCGGTGCTGTAACCGTTCTAGGGTTTTTTCTGGTCAGGAAACCTTACAATACCATAAATGTCCTGCCCCAACTCTTGACCCTATCCCGTATTAAATAGAAAACCTATGGAAGTGTTTAGTGCAGAGTTGTGGGGACATTAGAAGGGGATGCCCTTAAGGAATTTGAGTCCTACCCTAACTTAGTGAAGAATGGAACCCCACTGATCTGCCCTGTTGCCGATTGGAGGGGAGGGGGTGTGCGGGGGGATCTTGAATGTGCCGTTGCGGTGCTCCGAGGGAATAAATCACCATGTGGGTTCAGGATGGGTGAAGAGAAGACAAGAACATAAGAAATAGGAGTCGTCGGCCATTCGGCCCCTCGAGCCTGCTCCACCATTCAACAAGATCATGGCTGATCTTCGACCTCAACTCCACCTTCCCACACTAACCCCATATCTCTTGATATTCAAGCATACCAAGGGCCTAGAATGTACCGTCCGAGTGACCAATCGTTGGACGGGGACGAGGTCAGCTCATCAAAATAAGGGTAGATACTGTGTCACTTCAAGTGCTACGACGTTCACTGATAAGAATGTGACCTGTCCTAGAAATAGACCTTCCTTCTGCCTGACCCGGACAGAAATTACCCGGTGGGAGACCACATCCTTAGAACCAGTCCAGATCCACAACGCAACTAAGATCAACATTTCATCGTTGGCAAAGGCTGGCACCCCATTACTCCACTATCCCTGAAGCCCGAGGTTATTTTGGGCCGCACTGCTACTCACACAGCACCTGGTAGCGATGTAGCAGGACAGCGAGGCAGCAGAGTGACAAATACAAAAGTTCGGGAATCACAAGTGGTGGGAATTGGTCTATAACATGGGAATGTGCCCGTGATAGTGAATAATCTCCATGGGTTTTGTAACAGCACAAGCAATTGTATTCATTTCTTTTGTCACCTTGTGAGATATGACATTGTCACGGCCAATATAGAACAGTGAAGTAGCATCACTGATTATGTAATGAAGGATCAGAAATTGTTCTTCACCCTCAACGCGGGGAGTCTGCAAGAAAATGGGGAATGGGAGTAAAATTGACAACTCGTGCTTGGCCATGTTAACCATGCTGCATAGTAAATCATTCTTGAATGCCTTTTCTTAAAGTGGAAGATTACTGGCTTAGCACAATCACTAAACTTAGATGACTCAAACCACAGGAGAGTTACAAGCTGCCTGTCAGACTCCGGAAAGATAGCGGAACAATGGTTCTGAGAGAGCGGCAGAAAAAACCCCACTGACTTTAGGAACAATGACGAGACAGTTAAAGGAAAACCACTGGCTTTGCTGGATAACCAACTGGAGGTTTGAGAGAAATATTTCCTTATTTGAAAGGGTGTACTTGAAAGAAACAAAAAGACTTGCATTTATATAGCGCCTTTCACGACAACCGGAAGTCTTAAAGCGCTTTACAGAAAATGAAGTCGTTTTGAAGTATAGTTACTGTTGCATTGTAGGAAACATAACAGCCAATTTGCGCACAACAATGTGATAATCTATTTTTTTTGTGATGTTGGTTGAGGAATAAATATTGGCCAGGACACCGAGGATAACTCCCCTGCTCTTCTTCCAAATAGTGCCATGGGATCTTTTACGTCCACCTGAGAGGGCAGACAGGGCCTCGGTACAACGGCTCATCCGACAGTGCAGCACTCCCTCAGCACTGCACTGGAGCATCAGCCTAGATTTGTGCTCAAGTCCCTGAAGTGGGACTTGAACCCACTACCTTCTGATTCATAGGCAAGAGTGCTACCCACTGAGCCACAGCTGACACTAAACTGTATAAAGGACATATCACTGGGTAGAGTTGTAGAGGTCAAGCGCCTCACAGGAAGGGGCCAGCTGGACTACACGCAAGAGGTGGAACTGGATAATAAAATTTTTCTTCTCTGTAAATTACTGCTTAAATACTGAAATATATTAATTCTCGCTTGTGCTTGAAATAAAGGACCATTGTACCCAATTTGGTGTCACCTCCGAATCCCTTGCAGGAGTCCGGGCACAGAACCATGGGAGCGGGAGACCCACACCCAACCAGGGGATCGAGAGTCCGCGGAGACCCACACCCAACCACCAGGGGATCGAGAGTCCGCGGAGACCCACACCCAACCACCAGGGGATCGAGAGTCCGCGGAGACCCACACCCAACCACCAGGGGATCGAGAGTCCGCGGAGACCCACACCCAACCACCAGGGGATCGCGAGTCCGCGGAGACCCACACCCAACCACCAGGGGATCGAGAGACCTGGCACAACACCATGGGAGCGGGAGTCTGGGTTAAAGAACCAGGGGATCGAGAGTCTGAACAGGTGGTTAGGCAAGAGGCAAGTTTATGCAAAGAATTCCACCTTGTGTATGTGCCCCAGACCCTGCCTGTATGATAGAGTCTCATTGAAAGGGAAAGAAACAGCTTAAGAGAGCACAAGTTTAAAAAGTGAAGTGGGAGGCAAGAAGTAGAAGTGCCGTGGAAAGATAATGTGTGGTTAGAATAGAGAATGATGTGTATGTTTTATCATATCGTTTTTAAAGTGTTTGTCGGATTATCAATGTTACTTATTTTCAAATCCCTCCACGGCCTCGCCCCTCCCTATCTCTGGAATTTCCTCCAGCCCCACAATCCCCTGCCCACTCCTAGAGATGTCTGCGCTCCTCAAATTCTGCCCTCCTGAGCATCCCTGATTATAATCGTTCAACCATTGGTGGCCGTGCCTTCTGTTCCTGGGCCCCAAGCTCGAACTCCCTCTCTAAACCTCTCCGCCTCTCTATCCTCCTTAAAGACGCGCCTTAAAACCTACCTCTTGGGTCACCTGTGCTAATTTCTACTTATGCGGCTCAGTATTAAATTTTTATTACATAACACTCCTGTGAAGCACCTTGGGACGTTTCACTACGTTAAAGGCGCTATATAAATACAGGTTGTGGTTGTTTTCGGTTTACGAGGGTAAATGTACTGGTAGAACGAACGTGGGTCAGAGCACTGGGACTAACACCTTTCAGGCCCATCTC
Source organism: Pristiophorus japonicus (assembly GCF_044704955.1). NCBI lineage: Eukaryota > Metazoa > Chordata > Chondrichthyes > Pristiophoridae > Pristiophorus > Pristiophorus japonicus. The sequence goes on from NC_091984.1 coordinate 159,700,466, forward strand.
AAACTTGTGGGGATTGCAGGCTTGGGGCATTCACACAGGTATTCAACTCAGACAGAAGTCACAAGGGAAACCACTTTGGAAAAAAAATAATTCAGCAAAGTGATTGGGGAAAATGCCAGTTTTTGGAAAGGAACTGATTTCCACATAATCTACAGCACAGAAATAGGCCAGTCATCGGAACAGGAGTAGACCATTCAGCTCTTCGAGCCTGTTCCGCCATACAATTACATCATGGCTGATCTGTATCTTTAATCCATCTACCCGCCTTGGTTCCGCAAACCCTCGATACCCAACAAACATCTATCAATCTCGGTTTATTGACCCATAAGAACATAAGAATTAGGAACAGGAGTAATCCATCTAGCCCCTCGAGCCTGCTCCGCCATTCAACAAGATCATGGCTGATCTGATCGCGGACTCAGCTCCGCTTACCCGCCCGCTCCCCGTAACCCTTAATTCCCTTATTGATTAAAAATCTAGCTGTGAATTGAACACATTCAATGAGCTAGCCTCAACTGCTTCCTTGGGCAGGGAATTCCACAGATTCACAACCCTCTGGGAGAAGAAATTCCTTCTCAACTCGGTTTTAAATTGGCTCCCCCGTATTTTGAGGCTGTGCCCCCTAGTTCTAGTCTCCCCGACCAGTGGAAACAACCTCTGCCTCTATCTTGTCTATCCCTTTCATTATTTTAAATGTTTCTCTTAGATCACCCCTCATCCTTCTGAACTCCAACGAGTAAAGACCCAGTCTACTCAATCTATCATCATAAGGTAACCCCCTCATCTCCGGAATCAGCCTAGTGAATCGTCTCTGTACCCCCTCCAAAGCTAGTACATCCTTCCTTAAGTAAGGTGACCAAAACTCCATGCAGTACTCCAGGTGCGGCCTCACCGATACCCTGTACAGTTGCAGAAGGACCTCCCCTGCTTTTGTACTCCATCCCTCTCACAATGAAGGCCAACATTCCATTCGCCTTCCTGATTACCTGCTGCACCTGCAAACTAACTTTTTGGGATTCATGCACAAGGACCCCCAGGTCCCTCTGCAACGCAGCATGTTGTAATTTCTCCCCATTCAAATAATATTCCCTTTTACTGTTTTTTTTTTCCCCCCAAGGTGGATGACCTCACATTTTCCGACATTGTATTCCATCTGCCAAACCTTAGCCCATTCGCTTAACCTATCCAAATCGCTTTGCAGCCTCTGTGTCCTCTACACAACCCGCTTTCCCACTAATCTTTGTGTCATCTGCAAATTTTGTTACACTACACTCTGTCCCCTCTTCCAGGTCATCTATGTATATTGTAAACAGTTGTAGTCCCAGCACCGATCCCTGTGGCACACCACTAACCACCGATTTCCAACCCGAAAAGGACCCATTTATCCCGACTCTCTGCTTTCTGTTAGCCAGCCAATTTTCTATCCATGCTAATGCATTTCCTCTGACTCCGTGTACCTCTATCTTCTGCAGTAACCTTTTGTGTGGCACCTTATCGAATGCCTTTTGGAAATATAAATACACCACATCCATCGGTACACCTCTATCCACCATGCTCGTTATATCCTCAAAGAATTCCAGTAAATTAGTTAAACATGATTTCCCCTTCATGAATCCATGTTGCGTCTGCTTGATTGCACTATTCCTATCTAGATGTCCTGCAATTTCTTCCTTAATGATAGCTTCAAGCAATTTCTCCACTACAGATGTTAAACTAACCGGCCTATAGTTACCTACCTTTTGTCTTCCCCCATTTTTAAACAGAAGCGTTAAATTAGCTGCTTTCCAATCCGCTGGTACCTCCCCAGAGTCCAGAGAATTTTGCTAGATTATAACGAATGCATCTGCTATAACTTCCGCCATCTCTTTTAATACCCTGGGATGCATTTCATCAGGACCAGGGGACTAGTCTACCTTGAGTCCCATTAGCCTGTCCAGCACTACCCCCCTAGTGATAGTGATTATCTCAAGGTCCTCCCTTCCCACATTCCCATGACCAGCAATTTTTGGCATGGTTTTTGTGTCTTCCACTGTGAAGACCGAAATAATTGTTTAAGATCTCAGACATTTCCACATTTCCCATTATTAAATCCCCCTTTTCAACTTCTAAGGGACCAACATTTACTTTAGGAACTCTCTTCCGTTTTATATATCTGTAAAAGCTTTTACTATCTGTTTTTATGTTTTGCGCAAGTTTACTTTCGTAATCTATCTTTCCTTTCTTTATTGCTTTCTTAGTCATTCTTTGCTGTCGTTTAAAATTTTCCCAATCTTCTAGTTTCCCACTAACCTTGGCCACCTTATACGCATTGGTTTTTAATTTGATACTCTCCTTTATTTCCTTGGTTATCCACGGCTGGTTATCCCTTCTCTTACCGCCCTTCTTTTTCACTGGAATATATTTTTGTTGAGCACTATGAAAGAGCTCCTTAAATGTCCTCCACTGTTCCTCAATTGTGCCACCGTTTAGTCTGTGTTTCCAGTATACTTTAGCCAACTCTGACCTCATCCCATTGTAGTCCCCTTTGTTCAAGCATAGTTCGCTCGTTGGAGACACTACTTCCTCAGCCTCAATCTGTATTACAAATTCAACCATACTGTGATCACTCATTTCGAGAGGATCTTTTACTAGGAGATCGTTTATCATTCCTGTCTCATTGCACAGGACCAGATCTAAGATAGCTTGCTCCCTTGTAGGTTCTGTAACATACTGTTCTAAGAAACAATCCCGTATGCATTCTATGAATTCCTCCTCAAGGCTACCCCGTGCGATTTGATTTGACCAATCGATATGTAGGTTAAAATCCCCAATGATTACTGCCGTTCCTTTTTCACTTGCCTCCATTATTCCCTTGATTATTGCCCGCCCCACCGTGAAGTTATTATTTGGGGGCCTATAAACTACGCCCACCAGTGACTTTAGCCCCTTACTATTTCTAATCTCCACCCACAATGATTCAACATTTTGTTCATTAGAGCCAATATCGTCTCTCACAACTGCCCTTTCATCCTTTATTAACAGAGCTACCCCACCTCCTTTCCCTTCTTGTCTATCTTTCCGAATTGTCAGATACCCCTGTATGTTTAATTACATGTCTTGGCCACCCTGCAACCATGTTTCTGTAATGGCCACCAAATCATACCCATTTGTAATGATTTGTGCCGTCAACTCATTTACTTTATTTCGAATGCTGCGTGCGTTTAGGTAGTGTGTTTTAATACTAGTTTTTAAAACCATGATTTTTAGTTTTGACCCCTCCTGCAGCCCCTTTCTATTCATACATATTGTCCCTTCCTATCACCTTGTGGTTTACACTTACCCCAGTGTTACTCTGCTCTGTAGCCTCCTGCCTTTTGCATTCTTTCTTGGGGTCCTGTTCATCTGCGCTCCCACCCACTCTAACTAGCTCAGAGCCCTCTCATGGGTTCCGAATACTCCTTGCATTGAGGTACCGAGCTTTCATGCTTGCCTTTTTATTACACTTTGACCCTTTAGAATTTTGCTGTACAGTGGCCCTTTTTGTTTTTTGCCTTGGGTTTCTCTGCCCTCCACTTTTACTCATCTCCTTTCTGTCTTTTGCTTTTGTCTCCATTTTGTTTCCCAGTCTCCCTGCATTGGTTCCCATCCCCCAGCCATATTAGTTTAACTCCTCCCCAACAGCACTAGCAAGCACTCCCCCTGGGACATTGGTTCCGGTCCTGCCCAGGTGCAGACCGTCCGGTTTGTACTGGTCCCACCTCCCCCAGAACCGGTTCCAATGCCCCAGGAATTTGAATCCCTCCCTGCTGCACCACTGCTCAAGCCACGTATTCATCTGAGCTATCCTGCGATTCCTACTCTGACTAGCTCGTGGCACTGGTAGCAATCCCGAGATTACTACTTTTGAGGTCCTACATTTTAATTTAGCTCCTAGCTCCTTAAATTCGTCTCGTAGGACCTTATCCCTTTTTTAAACCTATATCGTTGGTACCAATGTGCACCACGACAACTGGCTGTTCACCCTCCCTTTTCAGAATGTCCTGCACCCGCTCCGAGACATCCTTGACCCTTGCAACAGGGAGGCAACATACATCCTGGAGTCTCGGTTGCGGCCGCAGAAATGCCTATCTATTCCCCTTACAATTGAATCCCCTATCACTATTGCTCTCCCACTCTTTTTCCTGCCCTCCTGTGCAGCAGAGCCAGCCACGGTGCCATGAACTTGGCTGCTGCTGCCCTCCCCTGATGAGTCATCCGCCTCAACAGTACTCAAAGCGGTGTATCTGTTTTGCAGGGGACCCCTGCACTACCTTCCTTGCACTGCTCTTCCTGCTGGTCTTCCATTCCCTATCTGGCTGTGGACCTTTCACCTGCGGTAAGACCAACTCGCTACACGTGCTACTCACGTCATTCTCAGCATCGTGGATGCTCCAGAGTAAATCCACCCTCAGCTCCAATTCCGCAATGCGGACCATCAGGAGCTGGAGGTGGATACACTTCCCGCACACATAGTCGTCAGGGACACCGGAGGCGTCCCTGATTTCCCACATAGTACAGCCTCAGCAGCTTTCTGGGGAGAGTGCTTCAGATTTCCACTATCCTTTGTGTGAAGAACTGCTTCCTGACAAACCCTGAACGGTCCAGCTCTAATTTTAAGATTATGCCCCCACTAGAGGAAATCGTTTCTCTCTATCTACGCTATCAAATCTTGAATCATCTTAAAATTCTTGATTAGATCAGCCTTTAATCTTCTATACTCGAGGGAATACAAACCTTGCCTATGTAACCTGTCCTCATAATTTAACCCTTTTATCCCCGGTATCATTCTGGTGAACATTTGCTCAACTGTCTGTCCTCTTAAATGGCAATCCGTTTCAAAACCACTCTACGTGGCAGGGAATGCCACATTCTCATCACTCCGTGTAAAGAAATCACTCCTAAATTCTTTATTTGATCTGTTTGTTGTTACCTTATATTTATAGCCACTTGTTCTGGACTCAGCCACAAGTCGACCCTATCGAACTCCTTCACAATTCTCACCGTGCCCTGATTTAGTCCATCATAACATCATCTACTTTGTTTCTGAAAGAAATATGGGGACATTATACTCCAACCAACCAAAGCACGGAAGAATCTTGGGTCGCGGTGGCTAAATTCAGATTCATAGCTGCTGCAGTGCCAAAAATAGCCCAGCGAGTCTATGCTGGCATTTTCTTCCCAGAATCACCAAGCCTAATGTCACTCTGCTGCCCACTCTCCAAACTGTACGAATAGTGCATCGTAAATGGCCAAAGGGTGCATATGAGGTTCGTGGGGAAAATGCCTGAAAATGAGGCTAAAATAGAGTTTTAGTTTATAAAATGACCACACAAAATGGGGTTCAGCTGTTCAACCAAAGGCTGGGAAAAGCAAACAGGAGTTCTCAGCTTGGAGTTTCCTAGATAATTTGGTCATAAAAACTTCTAAGATAAAGGCGATAAACTAATTAAAGCCATAACAGAAAACAGGGAGTCGGGATAAATGGTTCAGTCTCTGATTGGCAACCAGGAACTAGTGGGGTGCCGCAGGGATCAGTGCTGGGACACCAACTAATTACAATCTATATAAATGACTTGGAAGAAGGGACTGAGTGTAACGTAGCCAAGTTTGCTGACGATACAAAGATGGGAGGAAAAGCAGTGTGAGGAGGACACAAAAAATCTGCAAAAGGACATAGACAGGCTAAGTGAGTGGGCAAACATTTTGCAGATGGAGTATAATGTTGGAAAATGTGAGGTCATGCACTTTGGGAGAAAAAAAAATGGAAGAGCAAGTTATTATTTAAATGGAGAAAGATCGCAAAGTGCCGCAGTACATCGGGACCTGGGGGTACTTGTACATGAAACACAAAAGGATAGTATGCAGGTACACAAAGTGATCAGGAAGGCCAATGGTATCTTGGCCTTTATTGCAAAGGGGATGGAGTATTAAAGTAGGGAAGTCTTGCTAGTTATACAGGGTATTGGTGAGGCCACACCTGGAATACTGCATGCAGTTTTGGTTTCCATTTTATGAAAGGATATACTTGCTTTGGAGGCAGTTCAGAGAAGGTTCACTAGGTTGATTCCGGGTTGAAGGGGTTGACTTATGAAGAAAGGTTGGGCCTCTACTCATTGGAATTCAGAAGAATGAGAGGTGATTATTAGGGGACATGACCAGGTGGATGCAGAGAGGATGTTTCCACTGATGGGGGAGACTAGAACTAGAGGACATGATCTTAGAATAAGAGGCTGCCCATTTAAAACAGAGATGAGGAGAAATTTCTTCTCTCAGAGGGCTGTTAATCTGTAGAATTCACTGCCTCAGAGAGCTGTGGAAGCTGGGACATTGTTTCTATTTCTGTCTTAAATTTATTCATAGAAACATAGAAAATAGGTGCAGGAGTATGCCATTCGGCCTTTCGAGCCTGCACCACCATTCAATAAGATCTTGGCTGATCATTCACCTCAGTACCCCTTTCCTGCTTTCTCTCCATACCCCTTGATCCCTTTAGCCGTAAGGGCCATATCTAACTCCCTCTGGAATATATCCAATGAACTGCCGTCAACAACTCTGCGGTAGGGAATTGCACAGGTTAACAACTCTGAGTGAAGAAGTTTCTCCTCATCTCAGTCCTAAATGGCTTACCCCTTATCCTTAGACTGTGTCCCCTGGCTCTTGACATCCCCAACATCGGGAACATTCTTCCTGCATCTAACCTGTCCAGTCCCGTCAGAATTTTATATGTTTCTATGAGATCCCCTCTCATCCTTCTAAACTCCAGTCAATACAGGCGCAGTCGATCCAGTCTCTCCTCATATGTCAGTCCTGCCATCCCGGGAATCAGTCTGGTAAATCTTCGCTGTACTCCCTCAATAGCAAGAACATCCTTCCTCAGATTAGGAGACCTCACCAAGGCCCTGTACAACTGCAGTAAGACCTCCCTGCTCCTATACTCAAATCCCCTAGCTATGAAGGCCAACATACCATTTGCCTTCTTCACCGCCTGCTGTACCTGCATGCCAACTTCCAATGACTGATGTACCATGACACCCAGGTCTCGTTGCACCTCCCCTTTTCCTAATCTGCCGGCATTCAGATAATATTCTGCCTTTGTTTTTTTTGCCACCAAAGTGGATAACCTCACATTTATCCACATTATACTGCATTTGCCCACTCACCTAACCTGTCCAAGTCACCCTGCAGCCTCTTAGCATCCTCCTCACAGCTCACACCACCACCCAGCTTAGTGTCATCTGCAAACTTGGAGATATTACACTCAATTCCTTCATCTAAAATCATTGTATTTTGTAAATAGCTGGGATCCCAGCACTGAGCCCTGCGGCACCCCATGAGTCACTGCCTGCCATTCTGAAAAGGATCCGTTTATCCCGACTCTCTGCTTCCTGTCTGCCAACCAGTTCTCTATCCATGTCAGTACATTATCCCCAATACCATGTGCTTTAATTCTGCACACCAATCTCATGTGGAACCTTGTCAAAAGCCTTTTGAAAGTCCAAATATACCACATCCACTGATTTTCCCTTGTCCACTCTACTAGTTACATCCTCAAAAAATTCCAGAAGATTTGTCAAGCATGATTTCCCTTTCAAAATCCATGCTGACTTGAACCGATCCTGTCACTGCTTTCCAAATGCACTGCTATTTCATCTTTAATGATTGATTCCAACATTTTCCCCACTAATGAAGTCAGGCTAACCGGTCTATAATTACCCGTTTTCTCTCTCCCTCCTTTTAGGTGGTGTTACATTTGCAATCCTCCAGTGCATAGGAACTGATCCAGAGTCGATAGACTGTTGGAAAATGACCACCAATGCATCCACTATTTCTAGGGCCACTTCCTTAAGTACTCTGGGATGCAGACTATCAGGCCCCGGGGATTTATCGGCCTTCAATCCTATCAATTTCCGCAACACAGTTTCATACCTAATAAGGATTTCCTTCAGTTCCTCCTTCTCTCTGGACCCTCGGTCCCCTAGTATTTCCTGAAGGTTATTTGTGTCTTCCTTCGTGAAGACAGAACCAAAGTATTTGTTCAATTGGTCTGCCACTTTTGTTCCCCATTATAAATTCACCTGAATCTGACTACAAGGGACCTACGTTTGTCTTCACTAATCTTTTTCTCTTCACATATCTATAGAAGCTTTTGCAGTCAGTTTTTACGTTCCCAGCAAGCATCCTCTCATACTCCATTTTCCCCCTCCTAATTAAACCCTTTGTTCTCCTCTGCTGAATTCTAAATTTCTCCCAGTTCTCAGGTTTGCTGCTTTTTCTGGCCAATTTATGTGTCCCTTCCTTGGATTTAACACTATCCTTAATTTCCCTTGTTAGCCACGGTTGAGCCACCTTCCCAGTTTTATTTTTACTCCAGGCAGGGATGTACAATTGTTGAAGTTCACCCATGTGATCTTTAAATATTTGCCATTGCCTATCCACCGTCAACCCTTCAAGTATCATTCGCTAGTCAGTTTCTTAAATAAGGGAATAAGGGGTTATGGGGAGTGGGCAGGGAAGTGGAGCCGAGTCCATGATCAGATCAGCCACGATCTTATTAAATGGCAGAGCAGGTTCGAGGGGATGTATGTCCTACTCCTGCTCCTATTTCTTATGTTCTTACATTAAACCCGCTGGGTTAATTGCACCAGGAAGATCCAGATTTAGACTGAAGTAGTTTGAGAAGCCATTATCTCAAATTCAAACCACTTGGGTAACACCTAATGGAATATCAATGTCACCTCTCTCCATTTGTGTGGAATAAAACCTCAAGAATTGAAAGAAAGATCGGTAGGGAGGTGGTCGCTTGGGGAGAAGCCATGCTCCAACAATTCAATGACAGCCACAGACGCACCTGTGAGGACAGACGCACCGACGTTAGCGTCCTCGACCAGGCCAACATCCCCAGCATTGAAGCATTGACCACACTCGATCAGCTCCGCTGGGCAGGCCACATTGTTCGTATGCCAGACACGAGACTCCCAAAGCAAGTGCTCTACTCGGAACTCCTTCACAGCAAACGAGCCAAAGGTGGGCAGAGAAAGCGTTACAGGGACACCCTCAAAGCCTCCTTGATAAAGTGCAACATCCCCACCCACACCTGGGAGACCCTGGCCAAAGACTGCCCTAAGTGGAGGAAGTGCATCCGGGAGGGCGCTGAGCACCTCGAATCTCATCGCCGAGAGCATGCAGAAATCAAGCGCAGGTAGCGGAAGGAGCGTGCGACAAACCAGTCCCACCCACCCTTTACTCAACGATTATCTGTGACAGGGACTGTGGCTCTAGTATTGGACTGTTCAGCCACCTAAGGACTCATTTTAAGAGTGGAAGCAAGTCTTCCTCGATTCAAAGGGATTGCCTATGATGACAGCCACAGAGCTTCACATTTATCAGGTTTGATTAGAAGATGGGGTGAGGGGGAAGATCTTCTGCCACCAGTGTCATCCTAATTGGTTAAGTGTATGTAGGGAGAGCTGCCCTGAAAATTAAGATGCAAAAAGGAGGGTCCTGCACGTCTCAGGTTGGTCAGCGTTAGACAATCGGTTGTTAGTAGTGGACAGTCTGTAGTAATCTTTTTCTGGAGAGAACAAGCCACGCCTCTCTGTCTTTGTAGAAGTATCAGTCTCTGTTAGTTCACAGGTTCTCTTTGTTCTGTAAGAATCTGTTCCTCGCAGATGCAGAAATGAGCCTTTACAGGTACAGCGTTAATATCTCACTCTTGTGCTCACTTCTAATAATCTTTAATATTCAACCTAGCCAATCCCACTCTCCACTGCCTTTAATAACCCACTTAGTCTAATCCCACCCGCCTGATCATAACACTACAGAATACTCCAACAGAAGGAGGCTGTTCAATCCATCAAGTCTCGTTCAAAGAGCAATCTCTTTCCTCATACCCCTGTAACATTTTCCCCTTGAAGTATTTATCCAATTTCCTTTTGAAAGCTGCTACTGAAATTGGATTTGACGTCTTTCAGGCAAGACGTTAAAGCGAGGCCCCGCCTGCTTCTCGGGTTGATGCACAAGATCCCACAGCACTATCCGAAGAGGAGCAGGAGAGTTTTCCCCGGTGTTCTTGCCAATGTAGGAACAGGGACCACTAACACTGTACACAAGTGCCTTAATAAGTGCCACAACACATGCCCCGAACGATGCACAAGATCGATTTGATTCAGAGTCGATTCTCAAGACCAGCCTTTTCCGTATATACACGGGATAGCAACCAGCATGAGGTTAATAGTATAAGAGTCCACACAACAGAGGTCTGGAAAAGCAGTAAACCCCTTAAAAATAAAGGACGAGAAATAGACTGAGTACAAATCTTTGTCTCTGTCTGCCTTGAGGTGTGGGAGTGCCAGAGGACAGAATCGGAGTCCCCAAGCACCGAGGATGAGTCCGGGGCCCAGAGTCGGCGGCAGTCGGGAGCAGCATCGAGGAGGTGCGTGGAGAGGCCTATAAAAGGCACAGCAGGGAGTCCGGGGCCCAGCGTCGGCAGCAGTCGGGAGGGAGCAGCATCGAGGAGGTGCGTGGAGAGGCCTATAAAGGCGGGACTTGTGCAGCTACAGGGAGAAGGCAAAAAAGAAGTAGAAAGAAATCAAAAGGTGACGTCACAGCCAAGAGGGTAAGTGATTGGCTGGTGATTGGTGAGTAGTTTTTCTTTTTTCTCTTCTATATCAGTGAGTAACTTTTAACACTGTTGTTGCCAATTTAAGTGTATATAAGGGTTAAGTCATGGCAGGAGAGCTCGGTCGGGTGTTATGCTCCTCCTGTACCATGTGGGAACTCAGGGACACTTCCGGTGTCCCTGACGATTACGTGTGCGGGAAGTGTATCCGCCTCCAGCTCCTGACAGACCGCGTTGCGGAGTTGGAGCTGAGGGTGGATTCACTCTGGAGCATCCACGATGCTGAGAATGACGTGAGTATCACGTGTAGCGAGTTGGTCGTACCACAGGGAAAGGGTCAACAGCCAGATAGGGAATGGAAGACCAACAGGAAGAGCAGTGCACGGAAGGTAGTGCAGGAGTCCCCTGTGGTCATCCCCCTGCAAAACAGATACACTGCTTTGGGTACTGTTGAGGGGGATGACTCATCAGGGGAGGGCAGCAGCAGCCAAGTTCATGGCACCGTGGCTGGCTCTGCTGCACAGGAGGGCAGGAAAAAGAGTGGGAGAGCAATAGTGATTGGGGATTCAATGGTGAGGGGAATAGATAGGCGTTTCTGCGGCCGCAACCGAGACTCCAGGATGGTATGTTGCCTCCCTGGTGCAAGGGTCAAGGATGTCTCAGAGCGGATGCAGGACATTCTAAAAAGGGAGGGAGAACAGCCAGTTGTCGTGGTGCACATTGGTACCAACGACATAGGTAAAAAGAGGGATGAGGTCCTACGAAACGAATTTAAGGAGCTAGGAGCTAAATTAAAAAGTAGGACCTCAAAAGTAGTAATCTCGGGATTGCTATCAGTGCCACGTGATAGTCAGAGTAGGAATCGCAGGATAGCGCAGATGAATACGTGGCTTGAGCAGTGGTGCAACAGGGAGGGAATTCAAATTCCTGGGGCATTGGAACCGGTTCTGGGGGAGGTGGGACCAGTACAAACTGGACGGTCTGCACCTGGGCAGGACCGGAACCAATGTCCTAGGGGGAGTGTTTGCTAGTGCTGTTGGGGAGGATTTAAACTGATATGGCAGGGGGATGGGAACCAATGCAGGGAGACAGAGGCAAACAAAAAGGAGGCAAAAGCAAAAGACAGAAAGGAGATGAGGAAAAGTGGAGGGCAGAGAAACCCAAGGCAAAGAACAAAAAGGGCCACTGTACAGCAAAATTCTAAAAGGACAAAGGGTGTTAAAAGAACAAGCCTGAAGGCTTTGTGTCTTAATGCAAGGAGTATCCGCAATAAAGTGGATGAATTAACTGTGCAAATAGATGTTAACAAATATGATGTGATTGGGATTACGGAGACGTGGCTCCAGGATGATCAGGGCTGGGAACTCAACATCCAGGGGTATTCAACATTCAGGAAAGATAGAATAAAAGGAAAAGGAGGTGGGGTAGCATTGCTGGTTAAGGAGCAAATTAAGGCAATAGTTCGGAAGGACATTAGCTTGGATGATGTGGAATCTATATGGGTAGAGCTGCAGAATACCAAAGGACAAAAAACGTTAGTGGGAGTTGTGTACAGACCTCCAAACAGTAGTAGTGATGTTGGGGAGGGCATCAAACATGAAATTAGGGGTGCGTGCAATAAAGGTGCAGCAGTTATAATGGGTGACTTTAATATGCACATAGATTGGGTTAACCAAACTGGAAGCAATACGGTAGAGGAGGATTTCCTGGAGTGCATAAGGGATGGTTTTCTAGACCAATATGTCGAGGAACCAACTAGGGGGGAGGCCATCTTAGACTGGGTGTTGTGTAATGAGAGAGGATTAATTAGCAATCTCGTTGTGCAAGGCCCCTTGGGGAAGAGTGACCATAATATGGTGGAATTCTGCATTAGGATGGAGAATGAAACAGTTAATTCAGAGACCATGGTCCAGAACTTAAAGAAGGGTAACTTTGAAGGTATGAGGCGTGAATTGGCTAGGATAGATTGGCGAATGATACTGAAGGGGTTGACTGTGGATGGGCAATGGCAGACATTTAGAGACCGCATGGATGAACTACAACAATTGTACATTCCTGTCTGTCGTAAAAATAAAAAAGGGAAGGTGGCTCAACCATGGCTATCAAGGGAAATCAGGGATAGCATTAAAGCCAAGGAAGTGGCATACAAATTGGCCAGAAATAGCAGAGAACCCGGGGACTGGGAGAAATTTAGAACTCAGCAGAGGAGGACAAAGGGTTTGATTAGGGCAGGGAAAATGGAGTACGAGAAGAAGCTTGCAGGGAACATTAAGACGGATTGCAAAAGTTTCTATAGATATGTAAAGAGAAAAAGGTTAGTAAAGACAAACGTAGGTCCCTTGCAGTCAGAATCAGGGGAAGTCATAACGGGGAACAAAGAAATGGCGGACCAATTGAACAAGTACTTTGGTTCGGTATTCACTGAGGACACAAACAACCTTCCGGATATAAAAGGGGTCGGAGGGTCTAGTAAGGAGGAGGAACTGAGGGAAATCCTTATTAGTCGGGAAATTGTGTTGGGGAAATTGATGGGATTGAAGGCCGATAAATCCCCAGGGCCTGATGGACTGCATCCCAGAGTACTTAAGGAGGTGGCCTTGGAAATAGTGGATGCATTGACAGTCATTTTCCAACATTCCATTGACTCTGGATCAGTTCCTATGGAGTGGAGGGTAGCCAATGTAACCCCACTTTTTAAAAAAGGAGGGAGAGAGAAAACAGGGAATTACAGACCGGTCAGCCTGACATCGGTAGTGGGTAAAATGATGGAATCAATTATTAAGGATGTCATCGCAGTGCATTTGGAAAGAGGTAATATGATAGGTCCAAGTCAGCATGGATTTGTGAAAGGGAAATCATGCTTGACAAATCTTCTGGAATTTTTTGAGGATGTTTCCAGTAGAGTGGACAAGGGAGAACCAGTCGATGTGGTATATTTGGACTTTCAGAAGGCTTTCGACAAGGTCCCACACAAGAGATTAATGTACAAAGTTAAAGCACATGGGATTGGGGGTAGTGTGCTGACATGGATTGAGAACTGGTTGTCAGACAGGAAGCAAAGAGTAGGAGTAAATGGGGACTTTTCAGAATGGCAGGCAGTGACTAGTGGGGTACCGCAAGGTTCTGTGCTGGGGCCCCAGCTGTTTACACTGTACATTAATGATTTAGACGAGGGGATTAAATGTAGTATCTCCAAATTTGCGGATGACACTAAGTTGGGTGGCAGTGTGAGCTGCAAGGAGGATTCTATGAGGCTGCAGAGCGACTTGGATAGGTTAGGTGAGTGGGCAAATGCATGGCAGATGAAGTATAATGTGGATAAATGTGAGGTTATCCACTTTGGTGGTAAAAACAGAGAGACAGACTATTATCTGAATGGTGACAGATTAGGAAAAGGAGAGGTGCAACGAGACCTGGGTGTCATGGTACATCAGTCATTGAAGGTTGGCATGCAGGTGCAGCAGGCGGTTAAGAAAGCAAATGGCATGTTGGCCTTCATAGCGAGGGGATTTGAGTACAAGGGCAGGGAGGTGTTGCTACAATTGTACAGGGCCTTGGTGAGGCCACACCTGGAGTATTGTGTACAGTTTTGGTCTCCTAACCTGAGGAAGGACATTCTTGCTATTGAGGGAGTGCAGCGAAGGTTCACCAGACTGATTCCCGGGATGGCGGGACTGACCTATCAAGAAAGACTGGATCAACTGGGCTTGTATTCACTGGAGTTCAGAAGAATGAGAGGGGACCTCATAGAAACGTTTAAAATTCTGACGGGGTTAGACAGGTTAGATGCAGGAAGAATGTTCCCAATGTTGGGGAAGTCCAGAACCAGGGGACACAGTCCAAGGATAAGGGGGAAGCCATTTAGGACTGAGATGAGGAGGAATTTCTTCACCCAGAGAGTGGTGAACCTGTGGAATTCTCTACCACAGAAAGTTGTTGAGGCCAATTCACTAAATATATTCAAAAAGGAGTTAGATGAAGTCCTTACTACTAGGGGAATCAAGGGGTATGGTGAGAAAGCAGGAATGGGGTACTGAAGTTGCATGTTCAGCCATGAACTCATTGAATGGCGGTGCAGGCTAGAAGGGCCGAATGGCCTACTCCTGCACCTATTTTCTATGTTTCTATGTTTTACCCACCCGCCCACTCCCCAGGCAGAGAGGAAGGAGGAATGAGACCAACACTGCATTGGGAGTGTCAGCCTAGATTGTGCTCAAATCTCTGGATTGAGGCTTAAACCAAATGAATGCAAGTCATACAGTGAGTGTGAATTGCTTGTGTGAGTCAATGGGAAAAGAGAGATGCTTGGGGACAGAAATTCAATCGCACCTTTGTTGTGGCGTTGAAGCGGAGCGGTACGTTTAGCACCCTGAAAATGTTTGTGTCTCCCCCGTCCAGAAATTGGTCAGAATCGGGCGAGGATCTGACGGCGCTAAACCAGCCGTTGAACACCAGAGTTGAGGGAGGACGCTAACGAAAATGCCGGTGCTAAATTTAACCGAGTCATTGCGTAAGCGCCGAACTCCGATTCAGATCCCGGGAAAAGCCAAATCTTAAAGACACAGCAGAGTAATGCACCCATTAAAGTTTTCAAAATCACTTTCTCAAGCTGAACTCTTATGCCTGTCTGCTGCTGCAAACTGGGAGGCTCACGCACCGTGCTGTGTGTAAACATTGCACTGACGGTGACCTCCTAGGGAAGCGCTTCCTCATCACTTTAAGTAGCCACCAGTTAACGACCCTGCAAGCCTGGACCCACTGTTTTTCCAGACATCGTTATTGGCGGGCGCTCAGAGGCGGCCGCACTGAATTTACCGACCGGGGTTAAGCGTGGGCATTGTACCAGGATACGTCAGGATTGGAGTGATCGTCAGCAGCCGGGGCTAATGGTTTGCGCCCCCGGTGAGTCTCTAATTAATTTTCGGTTGGGGCGCTAAACGCTGCGCTCCCGGTCAGTAACCTCTTACGCTCCCATTAATGCCCCCTCTGGCCATTAACTGAGGTGTCAGACAAGCAAAAATCCAGCCCTTGATTTTTTTTGTCTGCTGTGGCTAGATTTCATGTTCCATCTACAAAGTGAATTGCTGTACACAAAGTTTTCAATTGCACAGATGCACCTAACTGGTCGGAGATTAGTTTGGGGTTCGGTCAGTCTCCAGCTCGAGTGGAAAGTGTGATCCCTGGTGTATTAAGTGGCCTTTTCCCAAAGACTGCAATTTATAGCCCTTGCAAAGTGGAATGGACATCCTTATTCCTTTTAAATATCTGAACAAAAAAGGGAAAGTTATCAGACTAAATTATATTATTGCTGGTGTCCCCTAAACACTCCAGTTCTTGCAGTGCCCACCAGTCACAGAATACCTTGAGCGAAACAGTGGGCACCACCCGCTCCCTCTCCAGGGCAACTCGGGCATGGACAAGACCACGAAGGAGAGGCAGGCAGGCAGAGCAGTGACTGCACTACAAAAAATATACTGAATTGGCTGTAAAGCACTTTGGGACGTCCCGAGATCATGAAATGCACTATATAAATGCAAGTCTTCCTTTTAAATGGAGGAGAGGGGCACACTTAGGTTACTGGCCTGCAACATAATCATGCTTCCTTATGTAAAGGATTAGGATGGGCGTGTTGCAATAGCCTGGAAGGGGACATTTGCTGCAGCTATGTTACTATCAAGGTACTGATAAGGAGTAGCAAATATACAATTATACATTGACACAAGCAGATAGGGTGCAGTTAATCAGAAAGGTGAAAGCAAAGCATCAAAGCAGTTTGGACTGATTTTATTACAAGTATATTCTGGCAATAAAGTATCCAATTGATCTGTGAAATTCATTGAACACACCAAACTAGAGTGTAATAAAACAAATATAAATAACCGTGAGAACGACTGATACAGATGAGAGGAAGTTACTGATGGGCAGCCCAGGAGTGGGTACAGTGGGAGAGGGAGGAAGCCATGGCAAGTGTCCTCAGGGATGGGGTCAGTGATGCATGTGCTGGGTGAAACCACAAGGGTGGCCAGGGCGGGAAAGTTAAGTGTCAAGAGGTGAGGAGGTGGTCGCAGTTCAAGGTACTCCCCTGGACTGAAAGCATCACCTGATGAGCACACACATCCACCTAAATGGCAGGGCTGGTTCTACGGTGCGTGGAAGATGGGATACTGAAAGAAAATGGTGGCTTTGAATGAGGCGAGTGATTCGTCCCAGGAAATTCGCTGAGTAATCGGAGGGCGGTTGTGGGTTAAAGTTGAGAAAATTTGGAGTGAATGGAGGCGAAGGGGAGAGGAAAATGTTGAAACGCCCTCCTGCACCAGCAGAAAGCCGGCAGATTGTGTGGCCAGCAGCGTAATTATGGAGTATGCTGCCGGCATCCGAATAGCATCCGATCCGCATTCATGAACTTGCTCTCGGACTCGAGGGCAGCGTACCTGGGATCATGTGGGCCTGTGCTCCAATCAGTACACTGAAGGGAAAGTGATACCAATGCTTCACCCGTTAGATTTTTACAGAATTATCCACAATTGGATGTATTTCAGAATAATTACAAGAACTAGGAGAATAAATAGTTCCAAAATGATCCGCTCGCGCTCTCAGATCCATCTACAAGAAGTATGTCTTTAGCACCTTTAACAGAGTAAAACACATCCCAAGGCACCGCACAGGAGTATTATAAGACAAAAAAAAGTGAACAAAAATTATTTGGTAATTAATTCTTAAATCTAATTTAGGAATTAGAGTTCTGATAAATCATTCAAGCTCTGTGAAATTGCATATAAAATACATCTATAAGTGGAAATATCTGACAGTGGACAGGTGCGACAAACAACAGAGCCCAAACAACGATGTGAAAAATCTGTACATTGACCATTGGAGGCGTATCGGACAGTTTTACAATTCATTACACCCGAGCTAATAGAACGCGCAGCTGCTTCTATCCAATCCCCTTACGCTGATGCCTGTAAAATTCTCCGACGCAATTGCTGGGCAATTTGCCCAACTCTGCGCCAGCAACTGGGATTTCCAGGGCGGAGCGGAGGACCTGTCCCATCATACCTTGACAGATCGTAAGTTTGGGATTTAATCTCGAACTTGCGTTCCATTTCAAAGGCGGTATGATGGCCACAAATTCTGACCCATTAATGAGTCGAAGGGGATTTTATAAACTGCTGCCATCCGCAAGCACAGTTGATAAATTGTGCTTTTGAAGACAGGACAAACCCAAATATCAGGAGCTGGGTCAGTGCACCCAATAGGCTGCAGGACTTTTTAAAATTATTCATTCCTGGGATGTGGGCATCACTGGCAAGGCCAGCATTTATTGCCCATCCCTAATTGCCCTTTAGAAGGTAGTGGTGAGCCACCTTCTTGAACCGCTGCAGTCCGTGTGGTGAAGGTGTTCCCACAGTGCTTTTAGGGAGGGAGTTCCAGGATTTTGACCCAGTGACGATGAAGGGACGGCCGATATATTTCCCAGTCAGGATGGTGTGTGACTGGGAGGGGAACGTGGAGGTGGTGGTGTTCCCATGCACCTGCTACTTTTGTCATTCTAGGTGGTAGAGGTCATGGGTTTGGGAGGTGCTACTGAAGAAGCCTTGGGGAGTTTCTGCAGTGTTGTACCACCTCTGGCCAGCCTGTTATTTATGTTTCTGCTATCTTAAAAGACACAGATTAACAACCAAATTTGTTGACTGTGGCAGATTGTAAAAGAACATTTTCCATTAAAAAGTCAAAATTTGAAAAACAAAATCGCACTAGGCCAAGGGAACAGAAATGGCAGGTTTGGTCAAGGGACATCACATTGTGATAAATCACCAGCCATCATTCCGATAATATTAATAGATACGATAATAAGGCTTTCTGTTAGGAATTTCATCTGTGCAGTACGAAAGTTTGACAATCTCAAGTTACAA
Organism: Pristiophorus japonicus; assembly: GCF_044704955.1. NCBI lineage: Eukaryota > Metazoa > Chordata > Chondrichthyes > Pristiophoridae > Pristiophorus > Pristiophorus japonicus. The sequence continues at coordinate 159,719,015 of NC_091984.1, forward strand.
CAGGTGAATTACAGACTCCACCGCAGGAAGCAGATGTTGTTGCAGGTTAATGGGGTAAGCAGATGGTTTGGATGAGGAGATAGTAATCCAAGATTATTTAAACAGGAGTTTGTGCTTTTGTCCTTACCTTCAATAGAGACAGGGCCACATTGAAAATGATGCTGAGTCCCTGAGAAAACAGAAGGGGGAGCCAATGTTAATATTCATAGATCACCCTGGATTCTCGAAATATTACAGAACATAGACAGCGAAGGATGCACTTCTTTCAGTATCTCTATCCCTATAGCACTTATTTTCACAGCTCGATTCCCAGTCCCCTCCAACGCATGCAATTTAAAATTCTTATCCTCGTATTTTTATCATTTTGTGCTCTCGCCCTTCTTTATCTCGAACCTCCTCGACCCCTACAAACTCTCTATTTCTCCAATTCTGGTCTCGTGTGGATCACTGACGTCTTTCATCCCACCATTGCTGGCCATGCCTTCAGTCGTCTTAGGCCCTATAATCTGGAATTCTCTCTCTATCCCTCTCCTCCTTCAAAAGCCTCCTTAAAGGCTTTTGATCACCTCTCCTAAAATCTCTTCCTTTGGCTCAGCATCCAATTTTGTCCGCTAATGCTCCTGTGAAGTGCCTTGGGATGTTTACTATGTTAAAGGTGCAGTATAAATGGAAATAGGTGTTAAAGCTCTGCTGTGGCTGATACAAGCCTGTGCTGAGCTCTGTAATCAACCCTGCTCCCTCCACTCATGTGTCAACCGTGTCTCAGTGGGTAGCACACTCGCCTCTGAGTCAGAAGGTTGTGGGGGTTCAAGTCCCATTCCAGAGACTTGAGCACATAAATCTAGGCTGACACTCCCAGTGCAGTGCTGAGGGAGTGCTGCACTGTTGGAGGTGCCATCTTTCGGATGAGACGTTAAACTGAGGCCCCGTCTGCTCTCAGGTGAACGTAAAAGATCCCATGCCACTACTTCAAAGAAGAGCAGGGCAGTTATCCCCGGTGCCTTGGCCAATCTTTATAACAAAAAAAACAGATTATCTGGTCATCATATTGCTGTTTGTGGGAGCTTGCTCTGCGCAGATTGGCTGCCGCGTTTCCCACATTACAACAGTAACTATGCTACAAAAGTACTTAATTGGCTGTAAAGTGCGTGGAGATGTTCAGTGGTCGTGAAAGGCGCTATATAAATGCAAGTCTTTCTTTCTTTTCTCTAGCTTCTACTTCAAGTGGGTCTCCAGGAGAAGTGACTGGAACCCTAATCCCAGTTAGAGAGGGTGACTGCAACAAGGTCTCTGGAACCCTGTTTTGTTCTACCTCTTTGTCCATTCTAATTACAACTCACATTTCATTCGTACCCATTTGGCACCAAGTGCTGTCAGGCAGAGCTATAGAGTGGGAATGGAGCTGGAGGGTGGGGCAAGGGAAGGAAGAGTGTCAAGAACTTGGCCAAAGAGGCGGCTCTTCAGGTGTTTGAAAGTCGTTCAAGCCGCAGCGGTAGGCCCTCCCCTTTAATGGCGACCGCACCATTTTACAACACACTGGCAGAAAAAGCTGTCGGTGGCACCAAGCGGCCGGAACAAGATTTTAAGCGCCGAATTTCGCGTTCGGGTGGGCACATCGGCGGTGCGCGCTCTGATGATGCACTTAGGACGGATCGGCAGCAGCGGAGTGGTAGAGGGGGGGAGCGGGTTGCCGCCAGGACACCGCAGCAGGGCAACTTTCAAAATGGCGGCCATTTCACGAAAAATCGACGGCTATTCCACTCCGCTGCGTGGCCGCCGATATCCAGTGGTAACAGGCTTAAGGGAAGGGGCAATTTCGGGCCCAATAACTTCTCTCCATTTATTTTGAAAAACAGTTGTGCTGTTTGCAGGAAAATACGGTAAATTAAAACAGCATGTCTGACAGGGCTTGACAGGGTAGATGCAGGGAGGATGTTTCCTCTGGCTGGGGAGTCCAGAACCAGGGGTCACAGTCTCAGAATAAGGGGTCGGCCATTTAGGACGGAGATGAGGAGAAACCTCTTCACTCAGAGGGTGGTGAATCTCTGGAATTTTCTACCCCAGAGGGCTGAGGAGGCTCAGTCCTCAAGTATATTCAAGTCAGAGATCGCTAGATTTTTGGATATTAAGGGAATCGAGGGATATGGGGACAGTGCAGTAAAGTGGAGTTGAGGTAGAAGATCAGCCATGATCTCATTGAATGGTGGAGCAGGCTCGAGGGGCCAAATGGCCTACTCCTGCTCCTAATTCTTGTGTTCATGACCAACAGATCAGAAGCTACTTGATGTTGAGCGATTGTCAGTCAGTTGTACCAGCTGACCCGGATGTCGAATGTCGAATGGCAGTTGTGTGGATGGAGCCGGTTGCAGTTCAGTGCTACAGGCCGCTGTGGAGAAATGCAATGAGTATTTGAAGGCCACAGTGGTCTGCAGCAATGGCCATGCTCCATTAGGTGCTAGCCGTGGCTCAGTGGGTAGCACTCACACCTCGGAGTCAGAAGGTTGTGGGTTCAAGTCACACTCCAGGGACTTGACACTCCAGTGCAGTGCTGAGGGGGTGCTGCGCCGTGGGAGGTGCCGTCTTTCAGAGGAGATGTTAAACCGAAGCCCTCTCCGATAGATGTAAAAGATCCCATGGCACCATTCAAAGAGTTCTCCTGGTGTCCTGGCCAACATTTATCCGTCAACCAACAAGACTAAAACAGATGATCTGGGTCACTGCCTCACTGCAGATTGTGGGAACTTGCAATCAATCAGTGGTCACATTTTAGAAGTATTTCATTGGCTGTACATCACTTTGGGACGTCCAGAGATTGTGAACGGCAATGTATAAATGCTGGTCTTTTATAATCAACAGCCAAGCATCATCATCATTATAGGCAGTCCCTCGGAATCGAGGAAGACTTGCTTCCACTCTGAACATGAGTCCTTAGGTGGCTGAACAGGCCAATATGGGAGCCACAGTCCCGGTCACAGGTGGGACAGATAGTCGTTGAGGGAAGGGGTGGGTGGGACTGGTTTGCTGCACGCTGTGTCCGCTGCCTGTGCTTGTTTTCTGCATGCTCTCAGTGATGAGACTCGAGATGCTCAGCGCCCACCCGGATGCATTTCCTCCACTTAAGGCGGTCTTTGGCCAGGGACTCTCAGGTGTCAGTGGAGATGTTGCACTTTATCAACAGCCAAGCAGGATTGTGCCAGATGATGTCAGTGCCTCACACAATTTCTCCATTACATGCACAAGGGTAAATCGCCCTAGATTTAGTCAACAAAGAACACACGCTGCCTTAAAACACAGGACAATCGCAGCTCGCCGGTAAACAGTAACTAGTTGAAAAGAACATTCCCCCCGAGCCACCTACGCAATCCTCAGCGCTTGGTTTAAACTTCTAATGTGCTGCTTCCTGATGTTTGGAGAGATCCACTAGAGGGAGACAGGCACCTGCTGCTTAACCGGTCAATACGCTGAACGTTCTCACTGAATTAATCATGGGCTCAGAAGCTGCTGTACAAGAGGAGAGTAATATCAGTAAGTGCCATGCTATTAATCCCAATTCCGTGATGTATGGCAAATAGACTTTCAGGTCCTGTGCCTTTCATCACTGATTAACGCCCTGCTTCTAGGAACACCATCACCAGTTTCAAAATGAGGACAGTAGAACCAACACCCCGGTTATTCAGACAGACAATCTGAGAAGGACTATTTTGCCTGGTACAATCAGGCACATTATTAATTGTAGGGTTTTCTATGTTTAGCTTCCCCCCATCTCTCCTGAAGGTGCTGACTCTCACTGGGGTATATTCCATGGGCCCCACTCCCCTCCTCTCCTGAAGGTGCTGACTCTCACTGGGGTAGTGTTCTATAAGCACAGCGAGTTGTTCAATGACCTGAGTTACATGGCCTTTCTTCTGATGAGTAATGGCAAGGTGGGGCCAGTCACAGTTGTGCCAGACCCAGTCCAGATATGCACCTTCCAGCTAAAGTGACTGAATGGCAATCCAGGAGCAGCATCCTGACTGATAATAGTGCAGGGCTCGCGGGTAGGAATTCCACGTTGTGCGTCCAGCTGAGTTTACAGGTGAGATGATGCATCAGAAAGAGACCGGGTCAAGAATTCAGAAACCTCCCAGTTAGAGTGTTTATAGCTTCTACACACCTGCCATTACCTCAATACAAATGGCTGTTCAAAGGCAAGTAGTATGGGGAACTAGAATTTCATAAAATCATAGAAACACACAGCAAAGAAGCAGGCCATTCGGCCCATCGAGTCTGCAGCGGCTCTTTCGAACAGCAATGCAGTCAGTCCCCCTCCTCCGTTCTTTCCCATATCCCTGAAATTTTTTCTCGTTCAATTATTTATCCAATTCCTTTTGAAAGCTGCTACTGAATCTGTATCCACGACCCGATCAGGCAGTGCGTTCTAAATCCTAACCACTCGCTGCGTAAAAAAAGATTTTCCTCATGTCGCCTCTGGTTCTTTTGCCAATCACCGTAAATCTGTGCTCTCGGATTATCGGCTCTTCCACCGTTGGAAACAGTTTCCCCTTATTTACTCTAAATCCTTCATGATATGTTGAACACCTCTATCAAATCTCCTCTTAGCCTTCTCTGCTCGAAGGAGACCAACCCCAGCTTCTCCAGTGATTAGTGGCCCGACCGGGAGCGCAGTGTTTAGCGGCCAGTTGCTGACAATCGCTCAGATCCCAACGTATTCCTGGTACAATGTCCACACTTAACCCCGGTCGGTAAATTCGGTGCCGCCGTCTCATTGAGCTCCCGCCAAGAATAACGACTGGAAAAACAGTGGGTCCAGGCTTGCAGAATCGTTAACTGGCGGCTACTGAAAGGGATGAGGAAGCGCTTCCCTCGGAGGTCACAGTCAGTGCAACGTTTACACAGCACGATGCGTGAGCCTCCCAGTTTGCAGCGGCAGACAGAAGTAAGAGTTCAGCTTGAGAAAAAGTGATTTTGAAAACTTTAATGGGTGCGTTACTCTGCCATGTCTTTAAGACTTGGCTTTTCCCGGGATCTGAATCGGAGTTCGGCGCATGCGCAATGACTCGGTTAAATTTAGCGCCGCCGTTTGTTACTGTTCCCCCCCACCCCGCCCCCAGCTCTGGTGTGCAAAGGCTGATTTAACACCTGTCAGACCCTCGACCGATTCCGACGAATTTCTGGGTAAAGGGCGCAAACTTTTTCAAGGCGCTAAAACTAACACTCCGCCTTGGTTACCGCCCCAAATGAGGTGCAGCCGAATTTCTCGCCCTATGCCTCTATTTATAAAGCCCAGGATTAGCAGCTTTGTTAACCTGTCCTGCCACCTTCAAAGATGTGTGCAGAAGCACCCCGGGTCTCCCTCTTCTTCTACCCCCTTTAAATTTCTTTCTAAAATGAAATGAGGAGACAATCTACCTTCTATTGATCAGCTAGTTTGCAGCAGATAAGATATTCTGTAATTTTAAGTATGATTACGCTCCTGTGAAACATCATGGGACTTTTTAACAACAATTTGTATTTATATAGTGCCATCAACTGTCCCAAGGTGCTTCGCAGGAGCATTATCAGACAAAAGTGGACAGAGCCACATAAAGCGTCAGCTATGGCTCAGAGCATCTGCGAGGGCACTGAGCACCTTGAGTCTCGTCACTGAAAGCATGCAAAAACCAAGCGCAGGCAGCGAAAAGAGCGTGCGGCAAACCAGACTCCCCGCCCATCCTTTCCTCCAACCACTGTCTGTCCCACCTGTGACAGTGACTGTAATTCCTGTACTGGACTGTTCAGTCACCTGAGAACTCACTTTGAGTGGAAGCAAGTCTTCCTTGATTTCGAGGGACTGCCTATGATGATGGTCAGTGGGTAGCACTCTCGCCTCAGTGTCAGGTCTCACGCCAGGAACTTGAGCACATAAATCTAGGCCGACACTCCAGTGCACTGCTGAGGGAGTGCTGCACTGTCGGACGTGCCATCTTTCAAATGAAACATTAAACTGAGGTCCCGTCAGCTCTCAGGTGGACGTAAAAGATCCCATGGCACTATTTCGAAGAGCAGGCTTGTTATCCCCGGTGTCCTGGCCAATATTTATCCCTCAATCAACATAACAAAAACAGATTATTTGGTTATTATCACATTGCTATTTCTGAAAGCTTGCTGAGCTCAAATTGGCTGCCATGTTTCCTACATTACAACAGTGACTACACTCCAAAAAGTACTTCATTGGCTGTAAAGTGCTTTGAGGCATCCGATGGACGTGAAAGACGCTATATAAATGCATGTCTTTCTAAAGAGACACTATTGCAGGTGACCAAAAGCTTGGTCAAAGAGATAGGCTTTAAGGAATTAGGAGCAGAAAACACTGGTGGGAACAGTATATAGGCCTCCCGAACAGTAGCTATACCGTTGGGCAGAATATCAAGAAATAGTAGGAGCTTGTAACAGAGGTAATGCAATAATCATGGGCGACTTTAATCTTCATACAGACTGGACAAATCAAATTGGTAAAGGTAGTCTAGAGGACAAGTTCATGGAATCCATTCGGGACAGTTTCCCAGAACAACGTGTCATGGAACCAACCAGGGAACAGGCTATTTTAGATCTAGTATTGTGTAATGAGACAGGGTTAATTAGCAATCTCATAGTAAGGGATCCTCTGGGGCAGAGTGATCATAATATATGATAGAATTTCACATTACATTTGAGAGTGACTGCCTAAATCCAAAATTAGTCTTAAACTTAAATAAAGCCAATTACATAGGTATGAAGGGCAAGTTGGCTAAGGTAGATTGGAAACATAGATTAAAAGGTATGGCAGTCATCATAGGCAGTCCTTCAAAATCAAGGAAGACTTGCTTCCACTCTAAAAGTGAGTTCTCAGGTGACTGTACAGTCCAATACAGGAATTACAGTCTCTGTCACAGGTGGTTCAGACAGTGGTTGAAGGAAAGAGAGGGTGGAACTGATGTGCTGCACGCTCCTTCCACTGCCTGCGCTTGTTTTCTGCATGCACTTGGCGACGAGACTCGAGGTGCTCAGCGACCTCCCGGATGCTTTTGCTCCACTTAGGGTGGTATTTGGCCAAGGACTCCCAGGTGTTGTACTTTATCAAGGAGGCTTTGAGGGTGCCCTTGAAACGTTTCCTCTGCCCACCTGGGGCTCGTTTGCCGTGTAGGAGTTCCGAGTAGAGCGCTTGCTTTGGGAGTCTTGTGTCTGGCATGCGGACAATGTGGCCCGCCCAATGGAGCTGGTCGAGTGTGGTCAGTGCTTCAATGCTGGGGATATTGGTCTGATTGAGAACACTGATGTTGGTGTGTCTATCCTCCCAGGGAATTTGCAGGATCTTGAAGACATTGTTGGTGGTATTTCTCCAGCGATTTGAGGTTTCTACTGTATATGGTCCACGTCTCAGCCATACAGGAAGGCGGGTATCACTACAGCCCTGTAGACCATAAGCTTGGTGCCAGATTTGAGGGCCTGATCTTCGAACACTCTCTTCCTCAAGCAGTAGATAAGCAGCGGCTAGCATTTAAAGAACTATTTCATAATTCTCAACAAAAATACATTCCGTTGAGAAACAAAAACTTCACAGGAAAAGTGATCCATCCGTGGTTAACTAAAGAAGTTAAGGATAGTATTAGATTGAAAGAAGAAGCTTATAATGTTGAGAAGAATAGTAGTAAGCCTGAGGATTGGGAGAGTTTCAGAAACCAGCAAAGGGTGACCAAAAAACTGATTAAAAAAAGGTAAAAAATAGACTAAGAGAAAACTAGCAAGAAATATAAAAACAGATTGTAAGAGCTTCTACAAGTATGTAAAAAGGAAGAGAGTAGCAAAAGTAAACATTGGTCCCTTAGAAGCCGAGACAGGAGAAATTATTATGGGGAATAAGGAAACGGCAGAAACATTACAAAATATTTGTTTATCTGTCCTCACAGTAGAAGATGCATAAAAGTATACCTAAAATGGTGGGGAACCAAGGATCTAATGAGGGTGAGGAATGTAATGTGTACAGAAAAAGTACGAGAGAAATTAATGGGACTAAAAGCCACCAACTCCCCTGGACCTGACGGTCTACAACCTAGGGTTCTAAAAGAGGTGGCTGCAGAGATAGTGGATGCATTGGTCTTGATCTTCCAAAATTCCCTAGATTCTAGAACGGTCCTAGCGGATTGGAAGGTAGCAAACGTAACCCCACTATTAAAGAAAGGAGGGAGAGAGAAAACAGCAAACTACAGGCCAGTTAGCCTGACATCGGTCATCGGGAAAATGCTGGAATCAATTATAAAGGAAGTGGTATCAGGGCACATAATCATAACATGATTAGGCAGAGTCAACATGGTTTAATGAAAGAGAAATTGTGTTTGACAAATTTATTAGAGTTTTTTGAAGATAAAACTAGCAGGGTAGATAAAGGGGAACCAGTGGATGTAGAGTATTTGGATTTCCAAAAGGTATTCGATAAGGTGCCAGATAAGATAAGGGCTCATGAGATTGGAGGCAATGTATTAGCATGGATAGAGGATTGGTTAATGGACAGAAAGCAGAGAGTAGGGATAAACAGGTCATTTTCAGGCTGGCAGGCCGTAACTAGTGGAGTGCCGCAGGGATCAGTGGTGGGGTTTCAGCTATTTACAATCTATATTAATAACCTAGATGAAGGGACCGAGTGCAATGTATCCAAGTTTGCTGATGATACAAAGCTAGGTAGGACAGTAAGCTGTGAGGAGAACACAAAGCATCTGCAAAGGGATATGGATAGACTAAGTAAGTGGGCAGTAAGGTGGCAGATGGAGTATTAAGTGGGGAAATGCGAGGTTATTCACTTTGGAAGGAAGAATAGAAAAACAGAATATTTTTTTAAATGGTTAAACTTTTAAATGTTGGTGTTCAGAGATTTGGGTGTCCTTGTGCAAAAAACACAAAGCGAGCATGCAGATACAGCAAGCAGTCAGGAAGGCAAATGGCATGTTGTCCTTTATTGCTAGGGGGTTGGTGTATAAGAGTAAGGAAGTCTTGCTACAATTGTACAGGGCCTTGGTGAGACTACACCTGGAGTACTGCGCACAGTTCTGGTCTCTGTATCTAAGGAAGGATATACTTGCCTTGGAGGCGGTACAACAGAGGTTCACCAGACTGATTCCTGGGATGAGGGGGCTGTCTTATGATGAGAGATTCTGTAGAATGGGCCGATACTCTTTGGAGTTTAGAAGAATGAAAGACAAAATTCTGAAGGAGATTGACAGGTTAGATGCTGAGAAGTTGTTTCCCCGGGCTGGAGTGTCGAGAACTAGGGGGCTCAGTCTCAGGATAAGGGGCAGGCCATTTAAAGCAGAGATGAGGTGGAATTTCTTCACTCAGAGGGTTGTAGATCTTTGGAATTCTCTGCCCCAGAGGGCTGTGGATGCTGAGTCTCTGAATATATTCAAGGCTGAGATAGACAGATTTTTGGAATCTAGGCGAATCAAGGGATATGGAGAACAGGCGGGAAAGTGGAGTTGAGGTCGATGATCAGCTGTGATGTTATTGAATAGCGGAGCAGGCTCGAGGGGCAAAATAGCCTAATTGCTGCTATTTCTTATGTTCTTAAAAAAGGAGAGAGAGGTGGAGAGGTTTAGGGAGGAAATTCCAGAGCTTTGGGTCTGGACAACTGAAGCCATGGCCGCCAATGGTGGGGCGAAGGAATGGGGAATGGACAAGTGGCCAAAACTGGAGGAACGCAGAGTTCTCAAGACTTGCAAGTTAACATTCCCTGGACTCTGGGGACATAGCAGTAGATTGGAACCAGGTTAGAATGGTGGCCATGTCACAAAAGGGTGACACAACAGTAATAGTAACTCCAGACTCATTATTTTACTTGAAATTGAAGCAGGATTAATGAAATTGATTATCAGGAGTAAATTGGATTATCTGTACCGAGTTAAGCAGCAGTCAACATGAATCCAGGTAGAGTAAATCTTGCCTGACTAACTCGTTGACTTCTTTCAGGAAGTGATCCCAATTGGGCTGTGGGAAGCTCTATTGCATGGCATGGTGTAGCTCAACTTCCGAAAGGAATTTGACCGAATTGTACAGGAAAGGCGCTTAAACTGAAATCTGTGGAGATTCAATTTATATTTACATAGCACCTTCAACATAATCAAACATCCTAAGGCGCCTCACAGGAGTATGATCAACAAAACAAAATTTGACACTGAACCATACAAGGAGATGTTAGGACATATGACCAAAAGCTTGGTCGAAGAGGTAGGTTTTCAGGAGAGTCTTAAAGGAGGAACAAGAGAGAGGCGGAGATGTTTAAGGAGGGACGGCTGCCAATGGTTGAGCATTTAAAATTGGGGTCGATCAAAAGTGGAGCACAGAGTTCCAAGGGAGTTGTGGGGCTGGAGGAGATAGGGAAGGGGTGAGGACCATGGAGGGATTTGAAAACAAGGATGAGAATTTTAAAACCGAGGCGATGCTTAACCGGAAACCAATGTAGGTCAGCGAGCACAGGGGAAATGGTTGAGCGGGACTCGGGCGAGTTAGCACACGTGCAGCAGAATTCTGGATAACCTCAAATTTATGGAGAACATAAGAACAGCAGAAATAGGAGGAGTAGGCCATTTGGCTCCCCGAGCCTACTCTGCCACTTAATAAGATCATGGCTGATCTGATCATGGACTCATCTGATCATGGACTCATCTGATCATGGACTCATCTGATCATGGACTCATCTGATCATGGACTCAGCTCCACTTCCCTGCCCGCTCCCCCTAACTTAGAACTAACGTAGAACTAGGCAGGCTGGCCAGGAGTGTGTTGGAATAATTTGTCACCATCCTCCGCCTGCTCCATGACAACATGCAAGCCGTGATCCTTATCAATGGATCCATTACAGACTCAATCCACGTCCAGAACCGGGTCAAACAGGGCTGTATCATTGCCCAAGTCCTCTTCTCAATCTTCCTCGCTGCCATGCTCCACCTCACAATCAACAAGCTCCCCGCTAGAGTGGAACTAAACTACAGAGCCAGCAGGAGCCTGTTCAACTTTCGTCGACTCCAGGCCAGGTCAAAGACCATCCCAACGTCTGTCGCACAAACAGAGGCTGATCTCCAAGCCAGTCAATGTATTTACTTAGACGTACGAAAACATGGGCCTTACGCTAAATATCCATAAGACAAAGGTCCTCCACCGCCCCCCCAACCCAAGTCATCAAGATCCATGGCACGGCTCTGGACAACGTGGACCGTTTCGCATGCCTCGGGAGCCTCTTATCAACAACAGCAGACATTGACAACGAGATTCAATACCGCCTCCAATGCGGCAGCTTTCGGCCGCCTGAAGAAAAGAGTGTTTGAAGACCAGGCCCTCAAATCCACCACCAAGCTCATGGTCTACAGGGCTGTAGTAATACCCGCCCTCCTGTATGGCTCAGAGACATATACAGTAGACACCTCAAGTCGCTGGAGAAATACCACCAACGATGTCTCCGCAAGATCCTGCAAATCCCATGGGAGGACAGACGCACCAACGTTAACGTCCTCGATCAGGCCAGCATTGAAGCATTGAGCATGCTTGATCAGCTCCGCTGGGCAGGCCACATCATTCACATGCCAGACACGAGACTCCCAAAGCAAGCGCTCTACTCGGAACTCCTTCACGGCAAGCGAGCCAAAGGTGGGCAGAGGAAACATTACAAGGACACCCTCAAAGCCTCCCTGATAAAGTGCCACATCCCCACTGACACCTGGGAGTCCCTGGCCAAAGACCGCCCTAAGTGGAGGAAGTGCATCCGGGAGGGCGCAGAGCACCTCGAGTCTCATCGCCGAGAGCATGCAGAAACCAAGCGCAGGCAGCGGAAAGAACGTGCGGCAAACCAGTCCCACTCGCCCCTTCCCTCAACGACTATCTGTCTCACCTGCGACAGGGACTGCGGTTGTCGTATTGGACTGATTCCGAGGGACTGCCTATGATGATGATGGAAGTGAAGTCTAGAAGTGATAGAGACACAAATGAGGGTTCCGGCAGCAGATAATTTGTGGTAAGCACGGAGATGGGCGATATTACGAGGGTAGAAATGGACGGTCTTCGTGATAGATGGATTTGAGGTAGGAAGCTCAATTCGTGATGAAATCTGACACCAAGGTTGCGAACAGACTTGGTCAGCCTGAGACAGTTGCCGAGGAGAGAGATGGAATCAGTGGAAAGGGAATGGAGTTTGTGGCGTGAACAGAGGACAATAGCTTCAGTCTTCCTGATAGTTATTTGGAGGAAATTTCTACTCATCCAGTGCTTGTAGTCAATCAATCTTAGGCAGTCCCTCAGAATCGAGGAAGACTTACTTCCAATCTTAATGAGTCCTTAGGTTGCTGAACAGTCCAATACGAGAGCCACAGTCCATGTTACAGTTGGGACAGACAGTCGTTGAGGGAAAGGGTGGGCTTGCCACACGCTCTTTCCGCTGCCTGCGCTTGTTTTCTGCATGCTCTCGGCGATGAGACTCGAGGTGCTCAGCGCTCTCCCGGATGCTCTTCCTCCACTTAGGGCGGTCTTTGGCCAGGGACTCCCAGGTGTCGGTGGGGATGTTGCACTTTATCAGGGAGGCTTTGAGGGTGTTAGTATCTGTTAGTATAGAGATGATGGAGGGTTCGAGAGAGGTGAAGGAGAGGCAGACATGTGAAAACTCACGTCGTGTTGCTGGATGACGTCACTGAGGGGTAGATGAGAAATGGGAGGGTGTCAAGGGTCGATCCTTGGGGGACACAAAAGGTGACAGTGCGGGATCTGGACGGGCAGGTGAATTCAGAGTAAATCTCTAGAAGAAGAAATTTGTTTAAGGGTAGAAACCAATGTGATAAGAATTACATGGTGGGGGTGGGGAGGGGGAAATCGAATGGAGTGCATCAGGACTGGGAATTACAAGGAGTGGGGAGAGGGGGATTGAATGGAGTGTGTCAGGAGTCGGTGTTACGACCATTACTACCTCTGATTCATTTGAACGGCGTGGATTGAAAATCTCAGTGCAAACTGGTTAAATGTGCAGAGAAGATCGAACTAGGATCAAAGGAGGCAGCTCAGAAATGACAGACCGAGTTGGACAAAGATGATGAAATTTAAGAAGGATGAATGTAAAGCACTGCACATAGGAGGGGAAAAACATGAGACGGGCTGACTCCACGGATTACGTTGAAGGATGAAGCTGAGCAAGTCAAGGCCGAGTGCATTCGATGCTGAACATGTCCAAACGACAATGAGCAGCGATCGACAACGCCAGTGGAATGCTGAACGACACACCCAAGAGGGAGTCGGTCAAACTGTACAGAGCGGTGGTCACAGTGCACCTCAATCTCTGGTCGCTGAGGCACAAGGGAAACATTCAAGCTCTGATGGAAGTGTAGGGAAGAGGCATGAGGTTGATTGCCGGGATTAAAGTTCAGAGTGTTAAGGAAAGACTGGAGTGACTGAGGCTTTGCAGCCTGGAAAAGGAAGCTAAGTGAGAAGTGATCTTAGAGATCTTTCTGTCTCTTCTCGAACAAAGGTGTGACATTGGCTAATCTCCACTCCCACAGCACAATTGACATATTTGAAGACTGAATTAACCAACGCACAATATTTAATAACTTTGCCACACCTTCATTCTCCCACAATTAGACTTCCTTCGTCATCCCAGAGCACATTACTTTTCGGGGCCATGGGCAGCGTGGAGGTGTACTACTCCAGAGAGCAGCGCGAGCTGGTGCAGGAGGGCGACGGCTGTGAAGAGTGACATCATCAAGGTCCAGGTCGGTGATTGGAGCGTGGGCAGGTACAGCAGGAGCGGTGAGGTCGGGGCGAAGAAGCAGTGAGAGACTATGGAGAGACATGATCGGGACCCTGGGGAGGAGTCAGTGCGGGGGCAGCACGGGCCAGCCCACACTGCGATATGTGTGCGCTCTAGGTCCGTGCAGCAGAGCAGGTCTCCAGTCGTCTTGGGTAACCCTTGCCACTGGCATGCGGACAATGTGGCCCCGCCCAATGGAACTGGTCGAGTGTGGTCAGTGCTTCAATGCTGGGGATGTTGATCTGATTGAGAACACTGATGTTGGTGCATCTATCCTCCCAGGGGATTTGCAGGATCTTGTGAAGACATTGTTGGTGGTCAAGCCCGTGTGGTGGCTGGTGTGCAACGGCCACCCAACATTAAAAATAAATCCACGCACAGGCATCTTCCAACCTTCAGGATGTATTCCTTCATTGAAACACATCCTTTTTTTGGCATGGAAGCAAGTCATCCTCGTTTCGAGGGACTGCCTATGATGATGATGATGACTTTTATATGTTTAAAAAGAGCCCTTACCGTTTCATAGAATCCTACAGCACAGGATTCTGCCCGTTGTACCTGTCCCGGCTCTTTGAAAGAGCTGTCCAATTTAATCCCACATTCCAGTTTTCTCCCCGTAATACAGAAAATGAGTCCTCTTCAAGTACATGTCCAATTGCCCATTGAAAGTTCCTATGGAATCCGATTCCACCCCCCTTTCAGGCAGTGCAATCCCGATCTGAACAACCCTCTGTGTGAAGAAATGTCTTATTTCCCCTCTAGTGCTTTTGCCAATTATTTTAAATCTATGACCTTTGATTGCTGAGCCATTTGCCAGAGGAAACCGTTTCTCCTTATTGCTCTATTAAAATCCCTCATAAATTGTGACTACCTCCATTACATCTCCTCTTAACCTTCTCAGCTCAGAGAACAATCCCAGCTTCTCCAATCTCCACATAACTGAAGTCCTTCATCTCGGGCAAAAGTCCTCTGCATCCTCTCCAGGGCTTTGACATCACGTCGGTGCCCAGAATTGTACATAATTGCCTACAGTAGTTTGCTTTTATATTTTCCCACTAGCCTTTTTTCATATTTCCTTCTAATCTCCCATTTCACTTCCCCATTACACCATTTAAATTCCTCATGATTTTCTTTAGTATTGTTAGACCCAACTTTAACATATTTTAAGTTTCTTTGTAAGTTTCACTTTAGTTTTAATCTCTGTTTTTATCTATAAAGCTCTATTTTTTGATGCATCTTCTTTTCCATTATATTTATTTTGTACTCTACCCATCTGAGACGTGAAGATTTCCCACTGCGGTTTGCTAACTTTTCCTGCCTAGCTCTACCCTCTCCACAGGGGGGCGCTGATTTGGTTCGGTCGGAAGAGGTCCCTTCGGTCCGACCTTCCCTTGTTCCAGGACTTGCTCCAATGCCACAAGAACATCAACCCTTCCCTCCTGCACCAGCTCCGCAGCCACGGGACGTTCCTTCCTAATCGTTCTCTCCTTCACCTGTCCAGCACGGAGCACAGGGAGCAATCTGGAGATCACCACGCTTGAGGCGAGGCTTTTCAATCTGGTGCCTAACTTTCTCCCCGCCAACTCGAGTACTTCTATCCACGCCATAGCTCCCAATATTGACCATGTCCTTTGGCTGCTCTCCCATCCACTCTCCATAACCAGAACTTTTTTCAACTGTTCCATCATGCCCTTTAACCCCGGAGCAAGTCAGCAACATACAATTCAGGACTACACATCAGGACACATCAAATCAGGAATGCAAGAAACATAATCCATACCCCTGACTAGCAAGTCCCACTCCATCATTGTCGAATACTAGTCATACCAGACGATAAATTCTCCTGTTATTACCACTATCCTAATCTTGTAGAATACTATCCATATCCCAGACTATAAATTCTCTCGTTACTACCACTATCCGAGTCTTGTAACCTACCTTTGCTCCATGGTGCCACAATGTTGCTGAGGCATTACCACAATCCATCTCACTCCTGCCCAACAATGTCCAATAGTTAGTTCCAGTAACTTGGGTTCCCTGCACCGACAAGTCCTGTCTCCCCCTACTGCCCCACGAATGGTCACCTCCTGCTCTCTGTGCAGCATTACCTCGAGTGACCACATTCAGCACACGATCCAGAACCTCCTCATCCTCTCTGCAGATGTGGAGATGCAGCCAATCTCCCCTTCAACAAACAGACAGGCCGTCGGCTCCGGAGACTCCATTTTCTGATACTTGGTGTAAAGGTGCAGCCATTGGATGCACTGAGGATCCATGGCTAACTCCAAACACATCACCAGGGTTCTCTGCCCAGCCATCTTCCTGCCACCAAATTCAAAATGTAGTTAATTGTTTGCCTGAACTCCAACTGGACCCAAACTCTCGGAAGAATCAAACTCAGGTTACTCACTTCATGCAAGGATTATAGGAAATTAAACTCCGCTCCAGCTGCACCTCCTGTTGAGGGTAAACTCCAACACACTTCGAGCCTTTCACACTGCAAGGATCACTGCTCAGCTCACACTGATACTGTCTTAACTTACACAATAGGCCAACTGTTAGAGAGGGGGAAAGCACAGCCAATCAGAGAACAACTAATCGCACCTCCTATTTAATGGCAAACCACACCATCTATTTACCCAATTAACCTATTATCAGCTTCAACCAGCCCATAGTTAAGTAATCAAGTAAACAAGCTTTAACATCTTCCAGTATTGAACAACTAAAATGAAGTCAATTTAAACTCAGAATGCAGCAAAATAAATAAATGTAAGTGTCATTATTTCTGTCCCAATTACTCCCCTCAGGCTAAACTCCACACACTTCTGGCTTTTCCCACTGCACTAGCCTCTCACAGCTCAAGACTCACATCAGGAAGCTACTCACACGAAGAGTGATTCACAACGTGGAATGGACTTCCTGCTATAGTGGAGATGAGGATCTCGGAATCGTTTCGGAAAGAATTAGATACTGGAATGCAGGGAATGTAGGAGCTGTTTGGATAGCTGAACAGAATGGCCTTCCTCATCTGTATTAATCTTGTGACAACAGGAAAATAAATGTAACCATTACACTGCCAAATCCAGATATGTAGGGTTAAGCTCTCAGCTCTTGGAAGGATGTATCAAGCCCTGGTATTACAATGAGGAAGCTAGTCAAAGTTCAGGAACTGCTTTATTATTGTAACATTATCCCTAAGCTTAAAAATAAACATGATGGTTTCCTGCTGATGTCCCCGACGTCGGCAGTGCAAGAGTCACAGTCATTCTTATAAGCAGCCCTGTGCTACTGCCGCTGAAGTGGCAATGCGTTCACCAATCAGTTGCTTATAGCAGGCCGGGGAGCGAAAGGAACAGCGTGACGGCCTGGCCCAGCAGGCTGAGTGGTCCCCGGCCTGCGAGCACCATCGGAGCAGGCCGGGGAGCGGAAGGAGCAGCGTGCTGGCGTACCACTCCAGGGAGCAGCACGTGCTGGAGCAGGAGAGCAACAGCAGCGAAGAGGGACGTCACCAAGATCCAGGTCGCTGATTGGAGTGAGGGCAGGTACATCAGGAGCGGCGAGGTCAGGGCGAAGGATCAGCGAGTGATCATGGAGTGATGTGGTCGGGGCCCAGGAGAGGCGAGGGCCCAGGGGCAGCACGGGCCAGCCCACACTGCGATATGTTTGCGCACTAGGTCCGTGCAGCAGAGCTGGTCTCCAATCGTCCTGGTTAACCCTTGCCACTGGACCAAGACCTTGCTCTGTCAAGCCCGTGAGGTAGCTGGTGTGCAATGGGCACTCCACGTTAAAAAAATCCAACTACAGGCATCTTCCACCCTTCAGGATGTAGTTCAGGATCTCAAATATTACATCCTGCTTTGAAACACCTGTGAACTTTTTGACATGGAAGCAAGTCATCCTCGACTCGAGGGACTGTCTATGATGAAGGTGATGATTATAGGAAGAAAAGAGTTCCATTTTCCTCACCGACAGAGCATACAGCTTTAGATGGGCTATGTAAAGTCCTTACTCTACAGTATGAAATAACACAAGGCACATTCTGGGGACAAGGTCATTCTATGACCGTAACTCTTTATTTGCAGGACTCCAAAGACAATGACCCTGCGTCGGACCTCCCTTTTTATACCTGAGTGATCAGGTAAGGAGTGTTTTCCACAAGTTCATCCCTTGTGGTCAAAGTGTGCATCTAGGTTGAATGTATGCAGTAACACAGTGGTGTTACATTGTGGTTACATACATGACATCACCTCCCCGCCGCCCCCCCCCCCCCCGAAAGTCTTACTGGGATCATAGGTTTAGTCTTTCAGGTGGTCTACGCTCCCTAGTGGAGCGCCGCAGTTGGGGTTCTGGTTGTTGGACACTGACGTCAGTGTCTGTCACCTGTGGTGATTCCGGCCTGACCGCAGGGACTGTGCATTCTTCTGATTGCTCTTGTTGCTCATTCACTGACGGTGTTGTGAGCTCCATCTCATGATCTTCTTCAGGTTCCTCCGTGTCAGTGCTGAACCTTTTTTTTACCTGGTCCAGATGCTTAAGGCATATCTGACCATTGTTGAGTTTTACCACGTAGACCATATTCCCCTCTTTGTCAATTACCGTGCCCTCAAGCCATTTGGGCCCCATGGCGTGATTGAGGATGAATACAGGATCATTTATTTCTATACATCTCCCCCTCGAATTACAGTCATGGTACTCGTTTTGTGACTTGCGCTTGCCCTCAACTATGTCGGTCAGGACTGGGTGAATGAGGGACAACCGAGTTTTGAGTGTCTGTTTCATTAGTAGCTCTGCGGGCGGGACCCCAGTGAGCGAGTGCGGTCGGGATCTATAGGCCAGCAGGAGACACGATAGGCGGCATTGTAGGGAGAGTCCTTGAATCCTTGAATCCTGAGCATACCTTGCTTAATGATTTGGACCGCACGTTCCGCCTAGCCGTTGGAGGCCGGCTTGAACGGCGCAGCCCTGACGTGGTTGATGCCATTGCCCGACATAAACTCTCGGAATTCGTAGCTTGTGAAACACGGGCCGTTATCACTAACCAGGATGTATGGCAAGCCATGGGTTGCAAAGATCGCACGTAGGCTTTCCACAGTGGTGGATGACATGCATGAATTCAGAATGATGCACTCGATCCATTTCGAGTACGCATCTACCACAATAAGGAACATCTTTCCCATGAACTTGAATGCGTGACCATGGCCTGGTGGGCCAGGGCCACGGGCTGAGCGAGGCTTCCCTGGAGGCATTACCCAGCTGGGCACACGTCGTGCACTTGCGAACACAGTGTTCCAGGTCTGAATCAATTCCAGGCCACCAAACGTGTGACCGGGCAATGGCCTTCATCAGCACAATGCCTGGGTGCTCGCTGTGGAGTTCCCTGATGAATGCCTCCCTGCCCTTCTGGGGCATAACTACCCGGCTGCCCCATAGTAGGCAGTCGGCTTGGATGGAGAGCTCATCCATCCGTCTGTGGAACGGTCTGACCTGCTCAGGGCATGCTCCGTGTGCGGGCGCCCAATCCCCAGTCAGGACACATTTCTTAATCAGGGATAGGAGGGGATCTCTGTTTGTCCAGATTTTGATCTGGCGGGCTGTGATGGGGGAGCCTGTGCTGTCAAAGGCATCGACAGCCGTGACCATCTCGGCACTTTGCTCCGTTGCCCCCTCAGTGGTGGCCAGTGGAAGCCTACTGAATGCGTCAGCGCAGTTTTCAGTGCCGGGCTGGTGCCGGATGGAGTAGTCATAAGCAGCCAGCGTGAGAGCCCATCACTGTATGCGAGCTGATGCGTTGGCATTGATAACAGCCTTGCTGTCTGACAACGGGGATAACAGCTTGTGGTCCGTCTCTAATTCAAACTTCCTACCAGAGGTACTGATGCATTTTCTTTACACCATAGACACATGCAAGCGCTTCCTTCTCGACCATCCCATATCCCCGTTATGCCTGGAGGCATAAGCCACAGGTTGTAGTTGACCCTCAGCATTGCCCTGCTGCAACACGCACCCAACCCCATAGGACGATGCATCACATGTCAGAACTAATTTTTAACAGGGGTCGTTTGAACAAAGTAGGTTTCGCGCCCGATCAAAAGCCCGTTCCTGACAGTCCCCCCAAAACCAATCGCAAACCTTACGCAGGAGCACGTGTAGCAGCTCCAACAATGTGCTCAAGTTTGGCAGAAAGTTCCCGAAATAGTTCAACAGTCCCAGGAATGAACGCAACTCCGATGTGTTGCAGGGCCTGGGTGCTCGTCGAATCGCCTCTGTTTTGGATTCGGTGGGCCGAATCCCATCTGCAGCAACCCTCCTGCCCATAAACTCAACCTCAGGAGCTAAGAACACACATTTAGACTTCTTGAGTCGCAGACCTACCCGGTCCAGTTGGCGGAGCATCTCCTCCAGGCTGTGGAGGTGTTCCTCTGTGTCTCGACCCGTGATGAGGGTATTGTCCTGGAATACGATCGTTCCAGGAATGGATTTAAGCAGGCTTTCCATGTTTCGTTGAAAAATCGCAGCCGCTGATCGAATGCCAAACGGGCACCTGTTGTAAACGAACAGTCCCTTGTGCGTGGTGATGGTGGTCAGTAGTTTAGATTCGTCGGCCAGTTCCTGGGTCATATAGGCTGAAGTGAGGTCCAACTTGGTGAACAGCTTGCCGCCTGCCAGCGTGACGAAGAGGTCCTCCGCTCTCGGGAGCGGGTATTGATCTTGTAGGGACACCCGATTGATGGTGGCCTTGTAGTCGCCACAGATCCTGACAGAGCCATCCGCTTTTAGGACGGGAACGATGGGGCTCGTTCAGTCGCTGAATTCAACAGGCGAGACGATGCCCTCTCTCAACAGCCGGTCCAATTCGTTCGATCTTTGCCCACATCACATACGGCACCGCTCTGGCTTTGTGGTGCACTGGCCTGGCATCCGGGGTGATGTGTATCACTACTTTATTGCCTTTGAAAGTCCCGACGCCAGATTGGAAGAGTGAATCAAATTGTTGTAGGACTTGTGAGCACGAACTTCGCTCCATCGAGGACATTGCGTGAACATCCCCCCATTTCCAGTTCACCTCGGCTAACCAGATCCTCCACAAGTGTGGGACCATTGCCCGGGACAATCCAGAACGGCAGCCAATTCACTAACCCATTGTGTGTGACAGCCAACATTGCACTGCCTAGCACCGGAATAATTTCTTGAGTGTAAGTCCGTAATTGTGTCTCAATACGTGCTAATTTGGGTCTACTGGCTTTAAGTGACCATAGCTTCTCAAATGGCTGAACGCCCATGAGTGACTGGCTGGCCCCAGTGTCCAGCTCCATGCGTATTGGGATACCGTTTAATAAAACCCTCATCATCATTGGTGGTGTTTTGGTGTATGAACTGTGAATATTCGCCACATGGACCCGCTGAACCTCGGCGTCCCATCGATTTGCCCCAAAAGTCATCCTGCCTCAAAGAACCCTCTTCTGGTCCATCTGCCTCATATATTAGTCTGGTTGCAGACTTCCTGCACATTTGAACTCAGTGGCCACTGAGATTGCAGTTCCTGCAGACAAACTATTGAAATCTACAAGATCTGGCTGAGTGTTTTCCCCTACACCTCCAGCATGAGTTAAAGTTTCCATTGTTGGGAACAAAGGGACTTTGGCCAGGCATTCAGCGCTGACTGTCCCTTTGACTACTCTTAAGTACTCTATTAGTGGGTGTCAATGGCCCCATCCCGGGCCGCACTGTCCACTGTGATGGCGTGAATGTCCGTTCAGCCTGCCATTGTCTCTGCTAAAGTCCTACTCTGGGTCTATTGCTGCCTGGGGAGTGTCGGACTGCCCCTGCCTGCCTGCGGGGCTCTGAGTCGCATTGATAATGTTGACTCCCTGATCCATTAGAGGCAGAATTGCGCGCATATATTATTTTCGACTCTTCCTCCCCTGCCATGAAAGTTTGAGCTATCAACGTCGCCGCTTCCAAGGTCAAATCCTTGGTCTCAATTAATTTGCGGAAAATTCCCGCATAACTGATGCCCTCGATAAAGAAGTCCCTTAGCATCTCCCCGCTGCAGGCGTCTGTGAACTTTCAGAGGCTGGCCAAACGGCGGAGGTCCGCTACGAAGTCCAGTATGCTCTGTCCTTCATGACGTCAGTGGGTGCAGAATCTGTGTCGGGCCATATGTATGCTACTCGCGGGTTTGAGGCGCTCCCCGATCAATTTGCTAAGTTCTTCAAAGGTTTTGTCCGCCGGCTTTTCGGGTGCTAGTAAGTCATTCATTGAGCGCTTAAGTCTTTGGTCCGCAGCTGGTCAAAAGCTGAGCCCTTCGCTTGTCGGCCGCTGCATGCCCCAGCCATTCTTTCGTAACGAAGCTCTGCTGAAGCCTTTTGAAAAAATCGTCCCAGTCTTCCCCAACACAGTACCGTTCCTCTGTGCTACCAGTGGCCATTCTCGTGGGTCGTGAATTCCCGTTTCTCGTCGCCAATGTAAAGTCCTTACTCGACAGTATGAAACCACACGAGGCACATTCTGGGGACAAGGTTACTCTGTGACCGTAGCTCTTTATTCACAGGACTCCAAAGACAATGGCCCTGAGTGCGACCTCCCTTTTTATACCTGTGTGATCAGGTAAGGAGTGTCTCCCACAAGTTCACCACTTGTGGTCAAGGTGTGCATCTAGGTTGAGTGTATACAGTAATACAGTGGTGTAACATTGTGGTTACATACATGACAAGCTATCCTTAGGTCTGAGCGCAGTGACATATTCAAGGATAAGCCTGTCACGATAAACCTGGCAACGACAGATCCATGAGTAGATCCAACTACAGATCCATAAGTATCAACAGACCAGTTAGCCTGATCACAGGAATCATAAAATGATAGAAAGATGCAGTTTTTAGCGCCTTTCATGACCATCGGATGTCCCAAAGCGCTTTACAGCCAATGAAGTACTTTTGAAATGTAGTCACTGTTATAATGTGGAAAACGCGGCAGCCAATTTGCGCTCAGAGCTGTTTGTGGGAGCTTGTTGAGCGCAAATTGGCTGCCGTGTTTCCACATTACAACAGTGACTACACTCCAAAAGTACTTCATTGACCAGATAATCTGTTTTTGTTATGTTGTTTGAGGGATAAATATTGGCCAGAACATCGGGGATAACCCCCCTGCTCTTCTTCGAAATAGTGCCATGGGATCTTTTACGTCCACCTGAGAGAGCAGACGGAGCCTTGGTTTAACGCCTCATCCGAAAGATGGCATCTCCGACAGTGCAGCGCTCCCTCAGCACTGCACTGGAGTGTCAGCCTCGATTTATGTGCACAAATGGAACAATCATCAGAAGCAAAATATAAGATTACCTATATAAGAACATAAGAATTAGGAATAGGAGTAGGCCATCTAGCCCCTCGAGCCTGCTCCGCCATTCAACAAGATCATGGCTGATCTGGCCGTGGACTCAGCTCCACTTACCCGCCCGCTCCCCGTAACCCTTAATTCCCTGATTGGTTAAAAATCTATCTATCCGTGATTTGAATACATTCAATGAGCTAGCCTCAACTGCTTCCTTGGGCAGAGAATTCCACAGATTCACAACCCTCTGGGAGAAGAAATTCCTTCTCAACTCAGTTTTAAATTGTCTCCCCGTATTTTGAGACTGTGCCCACTAGTTCTAGTCTCCCCGACCAGTGGAAACAACCTCTCTGCCTCTATCTTGTCTATCACTTTCATTATTTTAAATGTTTCTCTAAGATCACCCCTCATCCTTCTGAACTCCAACGAGTAAAGACCCAGTCTACTCAATCTATCATCATAAGGTAACCTCCTCATTTCCGGAATCCAGCCTAGTGAATCGTCTCTGTACCCCCTCCAAAGCTAGTATATCCTTCCTTAAGTAAGGTGACCAAAATTGCACGCAGTCCTCCAGGTGCGGCCTTACCAATACCCTATACAGTTGCAGCAGGACCTCCCTGCTTTTGTACTCCATCCCTCTCACAATGAAGGCCAACATTCCATTCGCCTTCCTGATTACCTGCTGCACCTGCAAACTAACTTTTTGGGATTCATGCACAAGGACCCCCAGGTCCTTCTGCAACGCAGCATGTTGTAATTTCTCCCCATTCAAATAATATTCCCTTTTACTGTTTTTTTTCCCCAAGGTGGATGACCTCACATTTTCCGACATTGTATTCCATCTGCCAAACCTTAGCCCATTCGCTGAACCTATCTAAATCTCTTTGCAGCTTCTCTGTGTCCTCCACACAACCCGCTTTCCCACTAATCTTTGTGTCATCTGCAAATTTTGTTACACTACACTGTCCCGTCTTCCAGATCATCTATGTATATTGTAAATAGTTGTGGTCCTAGCACCGATCCCTGTGGCACACCACTAACCACCGATTTCCAACCCGAAAAGGACCCATTTATCCCGACTCTCTGCTTTCTGCTCGCCAGCCAATTCTCTATCCATGCTAATACATTTCTTCTGACTCCGCGTACCTTTATCTTCTGCAGTAACCTTTTGTGTGGCACCTTATCGAATGCCTTTTGGAAATCTAAATACACCACATCCATCGGTACACCTCTATCCATCATGCTCGTGATATCCTCAAAGAATTCCAGTAAAGTAATTAAACATGATTTCCCCTTAATGAATCCATGTTGCGTCTGCTTGATTGCACTATTCCTATCTAGATGTCCCGCTATTTCTTCCTTAATGATAGCTTCAAGCATTTTCTCCACTACAGATGTTAAACTAACCGGCCTATAGTTACCTGCCTTTTGTCTGCCCCCCTTTTTTTAAACAGAGGCGTTACATTAGCCGCTTTCCAATCCGCTGGTACCTCCCCAGAGTCCAGAGAATTTTGATAGATTATAACGAATGCATCTGCTATAACTTCCGCCATCTTTTTTAATACCCAGGGATGCATTTCATCGGGACCAGGGGACTTGTCTACCTTGAGTCCCATTAGCCTGTCCAGCACTACCCCGCCTAGTGATAGTGATTGTCTCAAGGTCCTCCCTTCCCACATTCCTGTGACCAGCAATTTTTGGCATGGTTTTTGTGTCTTCCACTGTGAAGACCGAAGCAAAATAATTGTTTAAGGTCTCAGCCATTTCCACATTTCCCATTATTAAATCCCCTTTCTCATCTTCTAAGGGACCAACATTTACTTTAGTCACTCTTTTCCGTTTTATATATCGGTAAAAGCTTTTACTATCTGTTTTTATGTTTTGCGCAAGTTTATTTTCGTAATCTATCTTTCCTTTCTTTATTGCTTTCTTAGTCATTCTTTGCTGTATGAAAACAATAGAATTCTCGACTGAGAACGCAGCTTCAGAAAGGGTAGAATTTGTCTGGCCATTCACATAGGGCTTTCGTGAGGAGGCTGATGGGATTAAGCCATATGTTGTACTTTAGCCAGCCTTTCAAAAGGCCATTGATACAGTACCCATCATCATCATAGGCGGTCCCTCGAACGAGGATGAATTACTGCATGTAGATTGGGTTAACCAAACTGGTAGCAATACGGTGGAGGAGGATTTCCTGAAGTGTATTTGGGATGGTTTTTTGGACCTATATGTGGAGGAACCAACTAGAGGGCTGGCCATCCTCGACTGGGTGATGTGTAATGAGAAAGGACTAATTAGCATCTTGTTATGCGAGGCCCCTTGGGGAAGAGTGACCATAATATGATAGAATTCTTTATTAAGATGGAGAGTGACACAGTTAATTCAGAGACTAGGGTCCTGAGCTTTAGGAAAGGTAACTTCGATGGTATGAGACGTGAATCGGCTAGAATAGACTGGCAAATCATACTTCAAGGGTTGACGGTGGATAGGCAATGGCAAACATTTAAAAATCACATGGATGAACATCAACAATTGTACATCCCTGTCTGGAGTAAAAATAAAACGGGGAAGGTGGCTCAATCGTGGCTAACAAGGGAAATTAAGGATAGTGTTAAATCGAAGAAAGAGGCATATAAATTGGCCAGAAAAAGTAGCAAACCTGAGGACTCAGAGAAATTTAGAATTCAGCAGAGGAGGACTAAGGGTTTAATTAGGAGGGGGAGAATAGAGTATGAGAGGAAGCTTGCCTGGAACATAAAAACTGACTGCAAAAGCTTCTGTCGATATGTGAAGAGAAAAAGATTAGTGAAGACGAACGTAGGTCCCTTGCAGTTAGATTCAGGTGAATTTATAATGGGGAACAAAGAAATGGCAGACCAGTTAAACAAATACTTTGGTTCTGTCTTCACGAAGGAAGACACAAATAACCTTCCGGAAGTACTAGAGGACCGAGGGTCTAGTGAGAAGGAGGAACTGAAGGATATCCTTATTAGGCGGAAAATTGTGTTAGGGAAATTGATGGGATTGAAGGCCGATAAATCCCCGGGGCCTGATAGTCTGCATC
This sequence comes from Pristiophorus japonicus, assembly GCF_044704955.1. NCBI lineage: Eukaryota > Metazoa > Chordata > Chondrichthyes > Pristiophoridae > Pristiophorus > Pristiophorus japonicus. The sequence goes on from NC_091984.1 coordinate 159,745,198, forward strand.
CCAGAGTACTTAGGAAAGTGGCCCTAGAAATAGTGGATGCATTGGTGATCATTTTCCATCAGTCTATCGACTCTGGATCAGTTCCTATGGACTGGAGGGTAGCTAATGTAACCCCACTTTTTAAAAAAGGAGGGAGAGAGAAAACGGGTAATTATTGACCGGTTAGCCTGACATCAGTAGTGGGGAAAATGTTGGAATCAATTGTTAAAGATGAAATAACTGCGTAATTGGAAAGCAGTGACAGGATCGGTCCAAGTCAGCATGGATTTATGAAAGGGAAATCATGCTTGACAAATCTTCTGGAATTTTTTGAGGATGTAACTAGTAGAGTGGACAAGGGAGAACCAGTGGATGTGGTGTATTTGGACTTTCAAAAGGCTTTTGACAAAGTCCCACACAAGAGATTGGTGTGCAAAATTCAAGCACATGATATTGGGGGTAATGTACTAACGTGGATAAAGAACTGGTTGGCAGACAGGAAGCAGGGAGTCGGGATAAATGGGTCCTTTTCAGAATGGCAGGCAGTGACTAGTGGGGTGCCGCAGGGCTCAGTGCTGGGACCCCAGCTATTTACAATATACATTAATGATTTGGATGAAGGAATAGAGTGTAATATCTCCAAGTTTGCAGATGACACTAAACTTGGTGGCTGTGTGAGCTGTGAGGAGGGCGCTAAGAGGCTGCAGAGTGACTTGGACAGATTACGTGAATGGGCAAATGCATGGCAGATGCAGTATAATGTGGATAAATATGACGTTATCCACTTTGGGGGCAAAAACACGAAGGCAGAATATTATCTGAATGGTGGCAGATTAGGAAAAGGGGAGGTGCAACGAGACCTGGGTGCCATGGTGTATCAGTCATTGAAAGTTGGCATGCAGGTACAGCAGACGGTGAAGAAGGCAACTGGTATGTTGGCCTTCATAGCTAGGGGATTCGAGAATAGGAGCAGGGAGGTCTTACTGCATTTGTACAGGGCCTTGGTGAGGCCTCACCTGGAATAGTGTGTTCAGTTTTGGTCTCCTAATCTGAGGAAGGATGTTCTTGCTATTGAGGAAGTGCAGCGAAGATTTATCAGACTGATTCCTGGAATGGCAGGAATGACATATGATGAGACTGGATGGACTGGGCCTGTATTGACTGGAGTTTAGAAGGATGAGAGGGGATCTCATAGAAACATATAAAATTCTGACAGGACTGGACAGATTAGATGCAGGAAGAATGTTCCCGATGTTGGGGAAGTCCAGAACCAGGGGACACAGTCTCAGGATAAGGGGTAAGCCATTTCGGACTGAGATGAGGAGAAACTTCTTCACTCAGAGAGTTGTTAACCTGTGGAATTCCCTACCACAGAGAGTTGTTGATACCAGTTCATTAGATATATTCAAGAGGGAGTTAGATATGGCCCTTATGGCTCAAGGGATCAAGGGGTATGGGGAGAAAGCAGGAAAGGGGTATTGAGATGGATGATCAGCCATGATCTTATTGAATGGTGGTGCAGGCTCGAAGGGCCGAATGGCCTATTCCTGCACCTATTTTCTATGTTTCTATGTTTCCATGAGAGTTCACAGATGTTTCAACGAAGGGCCCGATGTTCCAGTCCTGAACTCCAGTTGAGGGGGTGGAAGATGTCTGTGCATGGATTTTTTTAACGTGTGGTGACCGTTGCACATCAGCCACCACACGGGCTTGACAGAGCTCGGCCTTTATCCAGTGGCAAGGATTAACTAGGACGACTGGAGACCAGCTCTGCTGTACGGACCTAGCGCGCACACATATCGCAGTGTGGGCTGGCCCGTGCTGCCCCTGGGCCCTCGGCTCTTCTGGGCCCCGTACCCTCATTCGCCGCACCTTCGCTACGATGCTCCAGGGCCCGGCGCTCCAGCTCTATTTATAGCCCCGACCTGCGGTGGTATTCTCACACAGGTCAGGGCGGCCCACAATACAATACCACAAACTAAGGGCAGGGGATATCACAGGTAGGTCATAGACATGGGTGACTAACTAAAGGGATGGAAGCATAAAGGGAGTTAGGTCACAATTGGCGAGGTATTCCAGGGGTGTGTGCTGAGAACCTACCTGTTTCTGATATTCATAAAAACCTGGATGTGTAATCTCAATGCAAGGTAGCTAAATGCAGATTGTCCCAAACTGGAAGACGATGATGGGGGAAGCTGTGGGACAGGGTAAAGCGCCCAAGATAGTCAGAGACAAATGATGTTCAATACAAGGCATGTTGAAAGTAAAAGTAGGAAGCACGAGCTCTTCATGGATGAGATAGAACTTGCTGAGAGGGAAACAGACAGAGATCTAGGGTATCCGTTGACTCATCGTTCACCCATAATTAAATCAAATAAAGAGAGAAAGTAAGATTTACATTTATATGGCGACTTTCACTACCTCAGGGACTTCCCAAAGCTTGTCACAGCCAATGAAGTAATTTTGAAGTGTAGTCACTGATGTAATATGGGAAACAGTTGCCAATTTGTGCATAGCAATCTCCCACACACAGCAATTAAATCTGTTTTAGGTGTTGGTTGAGGGATATACATTGGCTAAAACACCAGGGAGAACTCCTGATATATTTTATGTTCATGCAAGAGGGCAGACGGGGCCTCAGTTTTAACATCTCATCCAAAAGACGACACCTCCGACAATGCAGCACTCCCTCAGTACGGCACTGGAGTATCAGCCTAAGTTTGATGCTCAAGCAGCTGGAGTGGTCTTGAACCCACAACCTTCTGGCTCATAGGAACATAAGAATTAGAAACAGGCATAGGCCATACAGCCCCTTGAGCTTGCTCTGACATTCAATAAGATCGTGGCTGATATATTGGCCCCAACTCCACTTTCCTGCCTGTTCCCCATAACCCTTGCCTCTCCTGTACTTCAAGAATCTGTCTATCTCAGCCTTGAACATATTCAATGACCCAGCCCCCACAGCTCTCTGGGGCAGAGAATTCCAAAGATTCACGACCCTCTGAGAGAAGAAATTCCTCCTCATCTCCGTCTTAAATGGGCGACACCTTATTCTGAAACTATAGCTTCTAGTTCTAAATTCCCCCAATCAGAGGCAATAGTGCTACCACTGAGCCACAGCTGATGCAATATAACCTTGGATCCTATAGTAAGATGAGTTGAGTTTACATTCCCAGCAATCGTGCTGTTGCTGTACAATTCTCTGCTCAGACCATACCTGAAAGTACATCCTGCAGCTCTGGCTATTCAAGTCCTGGAGGCAATGCAGAAAAGAGTAATCTACTGATCACTGGTATCAGAGGGATGAGATATGAGAAACTACTTCAACAGCTAGGGCTCTTCAGAGTCAAAAAGAACGTGTGAGGGGAGATCTAATAAGAGTTATACAAAATATAGACTCTACAGGATAAAGTAAACCCACATCAGTACTTTCAGGATGACCAAGGCAGCAACACAAGATTCAAGGTTGCGAGGTTAAGTTCAGAACAGATCTCAGAGGGTGATTAATAACCGGGATGGGTTACCAGGAAGATTGGCCGAGATCAAGACACTGGACTAATTTAAGAAACGGCTGTCACGAGAAGAGGGTAGGGTTGATATTCTGGCAGGCTGAGATCAAATGGTTATATGGGGCTCCTTCATCTGAAACTATTGTCGCATTTCATGACTTTGATAATTAAGGTATATCTGAATGGCTTGTTTTGATGAACGAGATATATTGATTTAACTCTTCATGTTAGAGGCACTTAAATTCATATGAATTTCAATGTCATGTCTGGATAACTAACCTTGTTCCACTTAGTACAGTGTTGCATTCAGCCACCGACAGCACAGGTTTGGAGATCAGTGCACAACAGGAAAGGTTTAAGGGTAATAAAGGACGTGTCAAAAGTGAGTGAATGCCCAACTTGTCTCCAAGAACCTTTTATGTTCATCAATTCAAAAGAAGAGGGTGAACAACAGTGGCTCAAAATTTGCTGTCATAATAATGGAGACACTAATGGTGCTCACTGTTATTGATGCACAAATGCCACAGCAACGTCAGGCGAAGGCAGGGGTGCGAGTATATGTGGGAATTGGAACGTTGCTGTCGGAGATGCTCCGTCGTTAGCTTGGCAAAAACAGCATCTCCCTGTCTGCCTCACCACTGACATGCATTGAATGGTGTGAAGTTGCTATGCTTGCGTGATAGGTACGAATTAAACTCGCCACAGAAAGTTAAACCAAGTAATTTCAAGTCTATTCCCCTTTTAACGATGTGATAATTGCTAATTACCTCTCCGGCATTGAAAATTAACTATTCCAAATGTGCAGACTCACTCCTTCAATGTTTTAATTATTGTTGGAGATTTTCTTCATCTCTTTTTACTCTCTCTTAATTAAATCTTCCTTTCCTTCTCGTTCTGTAACTGATTTGACATTGAATTCACTCACTCTAATTTACAGTTCCTACTCAGTCCTTGTGCTGTTTATTTCACAATCTTTCAATCTGATTGATTAAGCAGATTGGATAGATTGGCGAATGATACTTAGGGGGTTGACTGTGGATGGGCAATGGCAGACATTTAGAGACCGCATGGATGAATTACAACAATTGTACATTCCTGTCTGGCGTAAAAATAAAAAAGGGAAGGTGGCTCAACCGTGGCTATCTAGGGAAATCAGGGATAGTATTAAAGCCAAGGAAGTGGCATACAAATTGGCCAGAAATAGCAGCGCACCTGGGGACTGGGAGAAATTTAGAACTCAGCAGAGGAGGACAAAGGGTTTGATTAGGGCAGGGAAAATGGAGTACGAGAAGAAGCTTGCAGGGAACATTAAGGCGGATTGCAAAAGTTTCTATAGATATGTAAAGAGAAAAAGGTTATAAACACAAACGTAGGTCCCCTGCAGTCAGAATCAGGGGAAGTCATAACGGGGAACAAAGAAATGGCAGACCAATTGAACAAGTACTTTGGTTCGGTATTCACTAAGGAGGATACAAACAACCTTCCGGATATAAAAGGGGTCAGAGGGTCTAGTAAGGAGGGGGAACTGAGGGAAATCTTTATTAGTCGGGAAATTGTGTTGGGGAAATTGATGGGATTGAAGGCCGATAAATCCCCAGGGCCTGATGGACTGCATCCCAGAGTACTTAAGGAGGTGGCCTTGGAAATAGCGGATGCATTGAGTCATTTTCCAACATTCCATTGACTCTGGATCAGTTCCTATGGAGTGGAGGGTAGCCAATGTAACCCTACTTTTTAAAAAAGGAGGGAGAGAGAAAACAGGGAATTATAGACCGGTCAGCCTGACCTCAGTAGTGGGTAAAATGATGGAATCAATTATTAAGGATGTCATAGCAGTGCATCTGGAAAATGGTGACATGATAGGTCCAAGTCAGCATGAATTTGTGAAAGGGAAATCATGCTTGACAAATCTTCTGGAATTTTTTGAGGATGTTTCCAGTAAAGTGGAAAAAGGAGAACCAGTTGATGGACTTTCAGAAGGCTTTCGACAAGGTCCCACACAAGAGATTAATGTGCAAAGTTAAAGCACATGGGATTGGGGGTAGTGTGCTGACGTGGATTGAGAACTGGTTGTCAGACAGGAAGCAAAGAGTAGGAGTAAACGGGTACTTTTTAGAATGGCAGGCAGTGACTAGTGGGGTGCCGCAAGGTTCTGTGCTGGGGCCCCAGCTGTTTACATTGTACATTAATGATTTAGACGAGGGGATTAAATGCAGTATCTCCAAATTTGCGAATGACACTAAGTTGGGTGGCAGTGTGAGCTGCGAGGAGGATGCTATTAGGCTGCAGAGTGACTTGGATAGGTTAGGTGAGTGGGCAAATGCATGGCAGATGAAGTATAATGTGGATAAATGTGAGGTTATCCACTTTGGTGGTAAAAACAGAGAGACAGACTATTATCTGAATGGTGACAGATTAGGAAAAGGGGAGGTGCAACGAGACCTGGGTGTCATGGTACATCTGTCATTGCAGGTACAGCAGGCGGTTAAGAAAGCAAATGGCATGTTGGCCTTCATAGCGAGGGGATTTGAATACAGGGGCAGGGAGGTGTTGCTACAGTTGTATAGGGCCTTGGTGAGGCCACACCTGGAGTATTGTGTACAGTTTTGGTCTCCTAACTTGAGGAAGGACATTCTTGCTATTGAGGGAGTGCAGCGAAGATTCACCAGACTGATTCCCGGGATGGCGGGACTGACCTATCAAGAAAGACTGGATCAACTGGGCTTATATTCACTGGAGTTCAGAAGAATGAGAGGGGACCTCATGGAAACGTTTAAAATTCTGACGGGTTTAGACAGGTTAGATGCAGGAAGAATGTTCCCAATGTTGGGGAAGTCCAGAACCAGGGGTCACAGTCTGAGGATAAGGGGTAAGCCATTTAGGACCGAGATGAGGAGAAACTTCTTCACCCAGAGAGTGGTGAACCTGTGGAATTCTCTACCACAGAAAGTAGTTGAGGCCAATTCACTAACTATATTCAAAAGGGAGTTAGATGAAGTCCTTACTAAGTAAGCCTTACTAACAGTGGGCAGCGTTCGTGCCCTATTAGGGCAAATTTGCACCATAATGTTTCAACTTTGCATGAAAGAAAAAAGAAAAGGACTTGCAATTAACTTAGTAAGACGTCCCAAAGTGTTATCAGACCAAATTTGACACCAAGCCACATAAGGAGATAATAGGACACATGGCCGAAAGCTGGTCAAAGAGGTAGGTTTTAAGGAGCGACTTAAAGCAGGAGAGAGAAGTAGAGAGGTAGGAGAGGTTTAGGGAGGGAATTCCAGAGCTTAGGGCCCAGGCAGATGAAGGCACGGCCGCCAATGGAGGAGTGATTGAAATCGGGAATGGGCAAGAGGTCCAACTTGGAGGAATGCAGAGATCTCGGAGGGTTGTAATACTGGAGAGGGTTACAGAGCTAGGGAGTGGCGAGGCCACAGAGGGATTTGAACACAAGGATGACAATTTTCATTCAACATCACTAAAACAGATTATCTGGCCATGTAGCTCATTGTTGTTTGTGAGATCTTGCTGTGGGCAAATTGGATGCTGCATTTCCTACAATAATGATTACCCTTCAAAAACAACTTCATTGGCTGTAAAGATCAGGATGCCCCAAAGTGCTTTACAGCCAATGAATTTCTTTAGAAGTGTAGCAACTAATTTACCCACAGCAAGATCGCACAAACAGCAAGGAGATAAATGATCAGATAATCTGTTTTAGGGATGTTGGTTGAGGAATAAATATTGGTCAGGACAGCAGGGAGAAGTCCCTTGCTCCTCTTCGGAATAGTGCCATGAGATTTTTTACGTCCACCTGTGAGGGCAGACGGGGCCTTGGTTTAACATCTCAGCTGAAAGACGGCACCTCCGACAGTGCAGCACTCCCTCAGCACTGCACTGGAGTGTCAGCCCAGGTTACAAATAGAGGTAGGACACTACCAAGGATCGCAATACCAGGAATGGCAAAGGTAATATTGATGTTTTTTCTGCAAAGAAATATGAAAAGTTCTAAAGTTCTAACTAAACTGCAGTAATGAATGCAAATTCATTGGGTAGCACACTCGCCTCTGAGTCAAGGTTCAAATTCCACTCCAGGAACTTGAACACAGAAATCTAGGCTGACACTCCAGTGCAGTGCTGAGGGAGTGCTACATTGTCGGAGGTGCCATCTTTCAGATGAGACGTTAAACCAAGGCCCCGTCTGTCTGCCCTCTCAGGTGGATGGAAAAGATCCCATGGCACTATTTCGAAGAAGAGCAAGGGAATTATCCCCAGTGTCCTGGCCAATATTTATCCCTCAATAAATATAACAATAAAAACCAGATGATCTGGTCATTATCACACTGTTGTTTGTGGGAGTTTGCTGTGTGCAAATTGGCTGCTGCGTTTCCCACATTACAACAGTGACTACACTCCAAAAAGTACTTCATTGGCTGTAAAGCGCTTTGAGATGTCCGGTCGTCGTGAAAGGCGCTATATAAATGCAAGTCTTTTTTTTCATAGACCAACTATTCCCCCCGATCCCTGAATACCCTTCCACATCCACAATAGACAGTGATTCTGGGGTCAGGAGAAAGGAGGAAAGGATTTTCAATGTAGTTTTCTCATCTAAAGATGGTTGGAAAGTGCAGAGCATGTCGAATAAAAGAATGGAGTTAGAATAGGGAACGAGTAAACCTGTTCCGAATGTACGTGTAGTTTACAGCACACATGACTGAGGCTTGAGTGACCGTCACTAAAGGTGCGGCTTGTTTCAGTACGCCATTGGGTGATTAAATTATGAGACAGATTTCACAGATTAGGTTTGTATTCCCTCGAGTATAGAAGATTAAGGGGTGATCTAATGGAGGAGTTTCAGATGATTAAAGGATTTTATAGGATAGAAGGGGAGAAACGATTTCCACTGGTGGGAGACTCCAGAACAAGCGGCTATACCTTAAAATCAGGAAGCACTTCTTCACAGAAAGGGCAGTGGAAGTCTCCTCCAAAACGCTGTGGATGCTCGAACAATTGAAATTTTAAAAGCTGAGATGAGCAGATTTTTGTTGGGCAAGGTTACCGAGGGATATGGAGCTACGGCGAGTAAATGGTGTTGAGGTACAAGTCAGCCAAAATCTACAGTAGTGGCGGAGCAGGATCGAGGGACTGAATGGCCTCCTCCTGTTTCTAACACAGACTAGACACGGGTGAAATGACGCACCCCTCCTCACAGCACTCAGCGGACGTGAGGAGCTGGCCCTCCTGCCCACCTGGACAGACACTGGTGGGCAATATAGAGAACATCGAACGATTGGGGGAGAGGGGAAACAATAAAAATGAGTACCATCCCACCACAAGGGGAGCAGTTCCTTGAAGAGATCTCTCCGTAAGAATGTGAAGCCAGTGTCTGAAGCAGCCACTTTTCAACCAATACGGAAAGTGCCTCGCCATCTTCCACCGATCTGGGGTTTTGCAACTTGCAAAGTTTGCCAGACCTCAAAGGGTGATGCATTGCAGTGGGGCCTTGAAACCGTTACCTGGGCTGTGTGCCCCTAGCAGGGTCGGTATCTGCTGGAGCCAGACATTTCAAACAGCAGCTAAATTGAGTGGATCCAAAGTTAATCACATAGTTGTCATACTCTCGTATTTACCAGCCGCAAATCTCGTTACATTTGAAAGAAAGACTCTCTATATTCTTCATGATTTTCTTTAGTATTGTTAGCTTTAACTTTATCACACACCTCCCTTTTAAAGAAAGAATTGCATTTATATAGCGCTTTTCATGACAACCGGACATCTTAAAGTGCTTTACAGCCAATGAAGTACTTTTGCAGTGCAGTCACTGTTGTAATGTGGGAAACACGGCAGCCAATTTGCACACAGTAAGCTCCCACAGACAGCAATGATATAACGAGCAGATAACCTGTTTTTTTGTTATGTTGATTGAGGGATAAATTTTGGCCAGGGCACCGGGGATAACTCCCCTGCTCTTCTTCGAAATAGTGCCATGGGATCTTTTACATCCACCTGAGAGAGCAGACAGGCCCTCGATTTAACGTCTCATTCGAAAGATGGCACCTCCGGCAGTGCAGCGCTCCCTCATCACTGTCCCTCCGTCAGCGCACCCTCAGCACTGCCCCTCCGACAGCGCTCCCTCAGCACTGCACTGCAATGTCAGCCTGGATTTATGTGCTCACGTCCCTGGAGTGGGCCTTGAACCCACAACCTTCTGACTCAGAGGCGAGTGTGCTGCCCACTGAGCCACAGCTGACACTACAATTTAGCAATTTGATTGAAAAGCTGCCTATTGGAGCTGGTTTCAAAATCCGTATGATTTGCTTAAACTGCAGAAAAAAGCATATTCAACTTATGATTCAGAAAAGTGTGTCAAACCAGGAAGGGCCACTAGGTAAATAAATCCGTCAATGGCTCAATGAGCGACTCATCTTGGTGCACAATTTGTTCACAGCATGGTGAGGGACAAGAGTTTTATTTTTACTATAAGAGAGAGAATGGGGAAAGGGCGACAAGAACCACGGAATTAAAGCTCTTCAGAAAACGACAGGTCATAATATTCACCCTTAGTGGCTTTTCAAAGGAGGTTGTAAACGTTAAGTACAGTTCAATACTGTGTGCCTGCAACCTCGGAGAACGAGGTGGCAACTACCCAAATTCATTTTACGTAGCACTGCTGCAAATGATTGTTCCAAAGCCCCGTGGCTTTTTATAAAACATCACACAGCCACAGGGTTGCAGTGGAGTTGTGCATCAGACTATCAATGTGGAACGTGGGTTAGATTTCCTCCCTCAGTTGCTGATATATTGCTCAAGGTGATGATGAGCAGGGGCAAAGCACATCGTTGCAGGGGTGGAGGTGGAGGTGGAGGGCGGCGTCGGGAGAAACACAGACAGGGCTGTCCTCAACCAGGCTGACCATCATCTGCGGATAGGACACTCAGCTATAAATATTTCAATATTTCCACAATACGTGCAAAGATGCAAACGTCAGCTTATTTATTAAGGATGTTCAAACATTTCCTGCTGAGTAATCTCACTTTAATATTCATGTAAAGGTCACTAGGTGGCAATATTGGCCCGACTAACAGGTGGCACACCCCTGTGATCAGATAAATACAAACTCCCTCGCCGGACACTGAGAAGTGTAGAGGAACAAAGGTACCTTGGAGTGGTGGTGCACAGATCCCTGAAGGTAGCAGGCCAGGTAGATAAGGTGGTTAAGAAGGCATATGGAATACTTGCCTTTATTAACCGAGGCATGGAATACAAGAGCAGGGAGGTTATGCTTGAACTGTATAAAACACTAGTTAGGCCACAGCTAGAGTCCTGCGAGCTGTTCTGGTCACATTACAGGAAAGCTGTGATTGCACTAGAGAGGGTACCAGAGGAGAGTTACGAGGATGTTGCCTGGACTGGAGAATTTTAGCCAGGAGGAAAGATTGGATAGGCTGGGGTTGTTTTCTTTGGAACAGAGAAGACTGAGGGAGACCTGATTGAGGAGTATAAAATTATGAGAGGCTTGGATAGAGTGGATAGGAAGGACTTATTTCCCTTAGCAGAGGGGTCATTAACAAGAGGGCATAGATTTAAAGTAATTGGGGGGGAAGTTTAGAGGGGATTTGAGGGGAAATGTCTTCACCCAGAGGGTGGTGGGGGTCTGGAACTCACTGCTTGAAAGGGTGGTAGAGGCAGAAACCCTCACCACATTTAAAAAGTACTTGGATGTGCACTTGAAGTGCCGTAACCCACAGGGCTACGGACCCAGAGCTGAAAAGTAGTGGGATTAGGCTGGATAGCTCTTTGTCGGCCGGTGCGGACACGATGGACAGAAATGGCTTCCTTCCATGCTGTAAATTTCTATGATTGTAAAGATCCTGGTTACCTCAGAGAGCAGCAAATCGATGATATGGAAGACCATGCAGAGTGGGAACTTGGCGGTGAAGAGCGTGAGGAACCACTGCGAAGCGTACATGTGCGCCTCCAAATTCAGATCCAAGAAGTGATTGTAGAGTTCGGGCAGCTGTTCCTGCAAACAGTAAACCAAGAGTCAGGGGCTTTACTCCAACACACACCTCTCAAACTAACAGGCACTCACTGTACAGGCCACTGGTGGGACGGCAATTGTTCAAAGTGGCACAAAGCAAAGTTTCGGAATGGAGCAGGGCGGGGGGGTGGAATATCAGAGAACCACAGTCTGCTCTTGTACATCATTGAATAGCCTGTTGTACAGCATCATCAGGAGCTCGTCTGGTTACTCCTTCAGCCTAAATGATGTCGCTGGGTATATTGTACAAAGAGAAGTATCTGCCAATTAGCAGAGTGCAGAGGTAGGAGACAGTGAGGAAGGAATTGGACCGAAGCAGTGCAGTCCCGGACTCTGCACTACATTCCTGTCTGTGCTATTGTTATATAATCATTAACCCGGTTACTGTAAATGGCTGAAAGTAGCACAGACCGAGGGACTGAGGTACCAGCCCGTTAAACACTCACACATGAAGCTTCATCAATCGAAAGTTGCACCCTCACAAGTCTGGGGTGAGGAGATTTTACACCACTTGCAGGAACCGCATTGTGTTTTTGCATTTGTACAATGTTAAATTAAGTAAATTCATTATACGATTTATTTTTTTAAAGTGTGACTCCAGAAGCTCATTCGAAGCTGTGCTCTCCGGACAGGCTCTTTTGACACTTTGGTTTTTAAAAGAGTGACACAGAATGTGAAGGTGACAGAACGTGACAGACTTCTGCAACTATTGCCGTGTGACAAGTGGGTGACAGCAATCTGTAACTGTGAGTCAGCCATGGCTCAGTGGGCAGCACTCTCGCCTCTGAGTCAGAAGGTTGTGGGTTCAAGTCCCACTACAGGGACTTGAGCACATAAATCTAGGCTGACACTCCCAGTGCAGTGCTGAGGGAGTGCTGCACTGTCGGAGGTGCAGTCTTTTGGATGAGACGTTAAACCGAGGCCCGTCTGCCCTCTCAGGTGGATGAAGAACAGGGGAGTTATCCCCGGTGTCCTGGCCAATATTTACCCCAATCAACATGAGAAAAACCAATTATCTGGTTATTATCACATTGCTATTTGTGGGAGCTTGCTCTGTGCAAATTGGCTGGAAGAGAGCGAGATGGTCATGTACCAAAGCTTTTATGTGGATAGATTTCT